>NW_006239002.1:1341616-1384851 GCF_000226075.1 Solanum tuberosum
TGTACTTTGTCAATGGAAATTCAAGAGTGAGTTTCTTCTTCCTTCTGCTCAATCAAACATTGTTTGCTCATCTCCACAAGGTTAGTACTCTTATCTTTCATTATTATTTGATTTTTCTACCTCTATTTCACAATTTGGGTATAATTCTTTCTCTGTCAAAATCAACGATTTTGAGTTTGCCAACCATTTTGGAATGCAATCAAAGTGTTTTGTTAATTTTAATTTAGCAAATAGTTGGGAAATATGGTGGCAAAAATGTGAAGAAGTTTGACATCTTCCTCTCTTTTTTTTAAAAATCTTATTTCAATATTGTAACAACTATTTAATTTTATATTTGAAAAAAAAAGAATAGGAGTAAATAATGTTTTAGCAAAGAACCTTGTTGCAAAGGAAGTGTACAAAGAAATAAAGTGTGAATGGTATTTTTGTAAACATACATTTTTTTAATAGACATTATTCAAGATTTGTTATTTCTAATACATCAAACCAAACAGTGTATAAGAAATAATGCAGACATAACTAATGCAAGCATTACTGATGCAAGCACAACTAATGCAAGCACTACTAATGCAAGCATTACTAATACACCCTATTTTGCATTATTCTTATACACTCTACCAAACGACCCCTAATTTCATACATATTTTTTCCACGATAGTTATGATTTATTTAGTCTTTAATTATCTTCCAACTTATTAGACATGTTAATTTTTAAGTTTCACAATTTTTTTTTAAAGAATGTAGATGACAATCAAATAACTATAGACTATAGTAATTTGAGGAGTCCAAATTGGGCTTGGCATTTGCCCACCAACAACACAAATCCAAATATATCCGATCTTATAAGAAAAATACAGAATTTATAATGTTATGCACTTTTATAAATATGATAATTATAATAATTTTTGAATATTCATAAATTTTAAAATTATATTTTATGAGTTAGAACGCTATAAATTTACCCTCAATAAAATAATCAAAAAAACTCAACCTTCGATAATTACATATATTTTACCAATTGAGTTCTCAATCTTTGTGGGTATATAGATTCTCAACTTTTCCATTTTGGAAATGAAAATTGTGAGGTCGCCAATTGGTAATTTAATTAATTTTTTAAAATTTAAAGAATAAAAGGGAAAAGAGTTAACAGAGTACTTATATTTTCCTTGTTAGACAGTTGGTAAGAGTTTTTTTTTTCCTCTTCTTTACTCTGTTTCTCTTACGAAGTTAGGTTTACTTTACTTTGTTCTTTTTCCATTTTACCCAAGAATGGTGTCGGATTCCGTGTTGGTTGACCGGCTCCGGGAAATACTCCGAGTTTCCGACCTTGAAATTGCCACCGCCGGCACCGTTCGTCGGAGGCTTGAGGAGGAACTTGGGGTCGATTTACTTGACAGGAAAGTATTTATCAGGGATCAAATCGACCTTTTCCTTCGAATTCAGGTTGAGGAAACTCCAAAGAACGACGTACACGAAGCAGAGAATGGGAAGGAAGGTGAAAATGATGATTCTTGCTCCCAAGAAGAACAAGAGGAAGAACAAGTGAAGGAAGATGAAAATGGCGATTCTTGCTCCCAAGAAGAAGAGGTGGGTGAGGATAAGAGTGCCACAAGGTCAAAGAAGAAAGCGCGGTATGATTTCTTGATAAACTTTAATCCCAAAGTATTAAAGTTTGAGATTAATACTTAATTGATGTTTTTACACTTAGGTTCGGCATTGCCAGGAAAGTATTAAAGTGAAAGAATCTCTAGTTTTGCAAACCCCTAATTTACCTTGGAAGATAAATTATCTCTTAATGGAATAAAATGGGTATAAGGGTATTGTATATAGATGATCAATACAATATAATCATATAACCGAACCCAACTAGTTTGGGATTGTAGCGTAGTTGATTGATTGATCAGTAATCCATCTGATTGCATTGATTCAATTTTTGATAATTATTTACTGATAATTCTCACAAGTATCAGCAATTACATGTGATATAGCATAGCTACAATAGGAGTAGAGAGAGAGAGAGCTTATGTGGCGTAATTTTGATCATCCACTTGTAATAGTGCTTTGTCTGATGTTGTTCACGTCGAATTGTTTTCAAATATTATTAAGTAGGTCTGAGAAAATGAATGGAGAAGCAAAGAAAAAAGGGGGCTTTAACAAACCATGTGCACTTTCTCCACAGCTTCAGAAATTGGTTGGCGAGCCAGAACTTGGCAGACCAGAGGTGATGCATTACTTCTATGGCTTGTCTTTGTTATGATCCTTACTCTATCATCGATCTAATTTCCTATAATACTTTTTGGTGATGTCTTTTTGTTAGTAGGTGGTCAAGAAGATTTGGGCCTATATCCGGGAGAAGAATTTACAAAACCCAGAGAACAAGCGGAAAATTTTATGTGATGAAGTTTTGAGTGGAATTTTTCAGGTCAAAAGTATAGACATGTTCCAGATGAACAAGGTGCTATCCAAGCACATTTGGCCCTTAAATGAGGAAAATGGTATTTTTACTTTCCTTTTGACGATTTCATTGTGGAATTTTCTGTAATATGAGCCATTTTGCATCGTCATGGTATTGCTATAGTTGTTCAGAATATTGCTGTTAGGTACCTAAATGATTGCAGAAGGGCACTGTGCCTATGGTCAGTTGTTTTTTTGGTTCTCGAATCAATAGTTTCTTACTTTCTTGATTTATTGCATAATTATTTGGCATCACACCATTACGGTGTTAAATTAAGGGGTTTCAGCAGTACGCATAGCAGCATGTAAAGAGGAGATACACGGATGCCCCAGTGTGGAGGTGTGAGAGGTTGGCTATGGATGGATTCAGGAGAGGTAGCACTAGCAGTATACTTGAGAAATATTGGGAGACGTGAGTAGACATGACATGGGGCAAGTGCAGCTTCCCGAGGAAATGGTCTTATATAGTAAGGTGTGTAGGATACAGATTAGGGTAGAAGGGGGTAGTTGGTAGGACTTAGGATCACATCCATACTAGTAGGTATAGTCTTGCTGTACATACTAGTAGTCGTAATATTACTCTTGTAGTTTCTTGTTCTTCCATTTCTATTACTATCTACTGTTTCGTGTAGTTTGATTATTGTATTACTTTGTAGTATTGTTATGCTACTATCTGCTGTCTGTTGCTTCTTGTACTTCTATTACTTTTCTTTTATGGACTGTTTTCGTCTTGAGCCGAGGGTCTATCCAAAACAACCTCTCTAACTCTGAGGTAGAGGTATCGTCTGCGTACACTCTACCCTCCCCAGATCCACTTTGTGGGACTACACTGGGTATGTTGTTGTTGTTGTGCTTATCAGCCTGTCTAGATTAAAATCTCTGCTTGGTAGTGACTTCAGAGTTGCTTGTGGCGCTTCACCTATCATATCCATAAGACTCAGAACTCAACTTAGTGGAAGTGCTTGTGAAATCTTTTGTGTATTTAGGATACTTTTGTTTGACTCATGCAGGCACTCAAGTCAAAACTTCTGTGAAGAGAAGGCTACCGAAAAAAGGCAGAGAAGAAGGTGAGAATAAATTGCTTGAAGTGCAGAAAGTAATAGGCTTCGATTTCGAAATGCTTTCCGCTCTTTATAGGTTGCTTGCAGTATGGCGAAGCCTTTGCTTCAGCTTTTCTCCAACTAATGACATATCCATCATTTTGCTAAGTCAAATCTACAACTCTCAATTAACCAGCTTTAGATGAGCCAAAGCAGAAAGAGAAAAGGCAGAAAGGTGGAGGATTTGGTTTTCTTGCTCCAGTTCAATTATCAGATGCTCTTGTGAAATTCTTAGGTATTGGTGAAAATGCATTGCCGCGAGCTGATGTTATTAAGCGAATATGGCAATATATAAAAGAAAATGAGCTGCAGGTTTGTTCCATTTTCTGTTGACATCCTTCACTATCTTTAGTTCTTGTTTTGGTTTTAATACTCATTCAGTTAGCATATTCCTTTTTTATAAAGTTGGCATTCATGTTTAATTATCCAACTTATCTTACCTCTTTTCTTTTTAGTTCCTTCCTTTTCCGGGAAAGAATATTTTAAACCTCCTATATCTTTAATTATTTGAGAGCAGTACTGCTATATGGTATATGTATGTGTTTGTGTATAATTAATATCATCTTCCTTCAAAAATAAAGAGCTCCATCTGATAACTTCTCTACGAGGCATGAATATTTCTTGGACATATGTCATGAATTAAAAGGGTATTGATCGTTACTGGAAAGGAATTTACTGGAGAAAATGGCATCCCTTAGCAATTATCTATTGGTTGCATGCTAGGCATGTTAAATCACCAATCTCAGGATTTGACGGTGTGCTTGTTTCTTTCCAGGATCCATCTGATAAGAAGACAATCATCTGCGATGAAAGGTTAAAAGAACTATTTCAAGTTGATTCCTTCCATGGCTTCACAGTTACAAAGCTATTGACTGCTCATTTTATCAAAAGAGAAGACTGATAATGTGGCTTGCTTGCAATTGGCAATGAGGGTAATTTATCTTCTACCTGGCCCTGTTAGTGGTTGCTGCTTCTGTCTTAGTTTCTATGGCTTTTAGGTATACTTATTCAGCCATAGTATAGGAATATATGATCTTGAATGTTTAGCAAAATGCTACTTGGTATGAAGCTTTCCCTTCTGCCAACGCAAAAAAAGAAAAAAAATTGAAGAAAACAAAATAGTTGTCCCTCCCTGGACTCTGATAAAATTGGAACAATGAAAAAACAAAATTGTTATATCCTTTTTTTTTGGTAACTGACTGTATTCTATAAATCACCAAGTGAAAACATTACAAAGCCATATCTTAGCAATCACTGCTAGATTTCTACAAGGTAAGTCTCAATCTCTACCAACTAGTACATAAGCTTATGTAGGACTAGACTAGTTTCGTTTGGTTGGGAACAAGTTATCCCAAGATTAGTTATCCTGGGATAACTTACCCCGCCATGTATATGGGATAACTTATCCCATCACTATGATATAAATGGTGGGATAACTTGTCCCAAACATGGCAACCAAACAAGATACAATAATTTTATCTCATCATTTTTTGCCAAGTACCCCATTCCCTGCTTTTCTTGGTGATGACTCTCGTAGATAGCTTTTGTATACATCATGTTGAAGATCGAGTTGGATCATCTGCAGTTTTGCCTTTAGCATTCTTGATGACCCACTGGAGATAACCATTCCAAATGGTAGCAAGGATGGTCATTTTTTCTGAACCACAGTACGAGCATGTTCCATAGATTCCTGGTATAGGAGCATTCTATTACCAAATGATTTCTGGATTCATCACACGTTAGGCATAAAGAACATCTTCCATTCCCCATTTTGAGATCCTATCAGCCAGCACAAAGTAGTGCATTAATAGTCACAAAGTAAAACTAGCTTTATTCCTGTCATTTGTATGGTAATTTGGCTGATCTCCTATCAACTTCAGGTATAGCTGTTTGATAATGATCTTTCTTGTCAAGCTAATCTGAGGAATTCAACAACACGTATTTAGCCTAAATATCTTCCTTACCATCCATTTAGAGACATTCTTTTTAACACGAATTACAAAAGAAAGGAATTGAGACCATTCAAATCTCCCGAAATGGGTGTATTGTTATCTTTACTAATTATTTTTCACTTTAACTCTTTCTTTTTCTTCCCTTAACCTTACCCGATTGATACCAAATCGCCTTGAATTCACATGTATTTTTCCATAGCGGCCTTTTACTCTTTTCAAAAATATAAATTGAATATAATCAAAAAGATGTTTAATTAGTCACAAAATACACTTTTATTTCTTCTTTTAAAATAATCTACGTTTTTTTACGATTGAATTCATTGTACCTTAATTTAAGTACTTTTGAGAACTCGAGCATGAGAAAAAATGTAGTCAATACTCTTACAGGTTGCTTGGCGTGAAGGATTACACCAAATAATTTTGGGATTAAATTATAGTGCCACTTAATTTTTGTTCTTTGGTTGACAAGTCTGGGAGAACTTATCTCGGGATTAATAATTACTTAAGTGGTATTGTAATCTCGGGATAACTTATCTTGTGATAAAATAAGTAAATGACAAAAATATCCCTTTAAACCCTTTTTATACATCACTTTTCAGTATTTTTGTAAACAAATAAATTGTTCTTAAAATTTATAATTTGAATACAACAAATCAAACATTTGATAAAAAATAATCTTAGCATAACTAATTCCATCATAACTTGAATTCAACCAAACAACTCGTTAGGTCTTGTTGGCCTTTGGGCTTTTGGAATTATAGTCTCCGAATAGCTACATTGTAATCTAAAAAAGATTATCTACTCCAATTTAACTCTAAAAATTTGCTCAAATCTTCGAAAACTTTCAGACTAAGATAGATGGGAAAAATATCACAATCAATAAAAAAAATAAAAATGTGTTGGCTTAAAGTATTTTGCATTTGACCAAGAAAGGAATCATGATGCTGGAAAACTACTGATTTGCATGCAGCAATAATATGATTCAAATAAGCATGTGATGCAAAAAGAGGAAAGAATATTTTTTTTTTATTTACGTACTAATTGAAAAACAAAAGATTAATTATAAATTAAAGAAATATTTTGTCATAGAAGCATCGAGTTTTTTATTTTATTTTATTTTAATAATTACAAATTCTAAATTTAGTAAGAGGTGCATGTGTGGTGTGGCATGAATGAAAAAGCCCAAATAGGTGATGAAAAAAAGAAGAAGATAGTAAGTATATTAGAAATGATGAGTGGCGTGACTTAAATTGAAGGACAATAGTGTTGAACACTCCATTTTTCATCACATTAGGTTTACTTATTTTGTCCCTATGAATATTCACATTCATCACTACTTTTTTTTTTAATTTCATAAACTAAAGTTTAGAGGTTTGTTAATTAGAGAGATTACGCTTCAATAATATGTTTTTGTAATCTTATATATCATTCAAAATTGAATCGAAACCCTCTTACTTTTTCCAGGATAAATTGGAGCATACTGTAGTCTATAGTTTTCTTTTTTGATTTTATCCCTTCTTTTGGGATGCTTGAACGGTAGATACATACGGTGTAAGAATTTTCATTAATGAGGTTTAAAAAATTAAAAAGTTAGTCCGAAAAAGTTATTGAGAGTTCAATATCTACTATATATATATAAAAGTTCAAATGAATCCATAGACGTTTTGCGGGAAGAATTTTAGGAGTATTTGTGTTTGAACCAGTACAAACGTCTTTCAAACAAAAAAAAGTTTTCATACATTATCATTTTTATTAAAATAAATAAATTTATTTCTCTTACTAAACGTATTTGATGTAAACAAAAGGAGAAAATGACAAAATGGATAGGTTTAATATGTTCCTTAAATATACTCTCGAGCAATATTGGTCCTTTAACTAACTTTATTAAAAGGGGCATCTTTGGTCTCCATCAATTTTTTTTAAAAAATCGTTTGTTAGATTTAACAAGAGTTCGTATTTGGAGGTGTAATTTAAAAATAATAATCTATTTTGTTATCTATTTTTAGTACTTGGTATAGCTTCTTGAGGTGTAATTTCTACTCATTTTTTTTAATAAAAATTAATTCAGGTATTTTTTTATGTAAAATATAATGAAATTAATTATTTCGTCTAAAAAAAAAAGGATAATAGCTAATTTTATGAAACATCTTAACCATATGCTATTCTTTTCTTATTCATCCCATCTAATTAAACAACCCCTTAATCTATAGTTTCTTGAGGTGCAATTTCTACTTATTTTTGTATATTTAGATATTTTACATAAAATAATGAAATTAATTATTTCTTATAAAAAATGAAATAATAACTAATTTCATGAAATATTTTAAACCCGTAAGCTATTATTTTCTCATCTCATCTTATCTCGCGTATCAAGTAATTTCTCGATGCACAAGGATATTTTTGTCATTTGGTCGGGTAGAGAGTGAAGACAAAAGGAGAGAATTTGTGAAGCTGGGTGGGGGCCGTCGCATTTAATGGTGGAGCACCGCCGTTAGATATGCGGCGAAACGATGCGACTAAGAAATAGCCGACAATTCCACGTTTTTATTGGATTCCTATGGAATCTCGACTTCTCTTGAGACCCCACACTTTTTTTGTTATTTTTTCACAGCCCATCAATTATTGCAATGCTGTCTGTCACTACTACTAAGTTTTTTGGAATATAGACAACAGTTTGTGAAATGTTTTTTTTCACTATATATATTTTATTTAGTCTATTCTAATTATTTTCTGTTAAACGATTTATTTACTCTATTATTTTACTCATGATATTCTTGAATTTGAACGGTCACCGTTCAAAGTTCCAGCAAGTTCTCTCACGTTGATTTTTGCGATAATTAATTAATGGTAATAACTTAATTATTATTAAGTACTTTCTCTAACCAACAGTAGCTGCCTACGGAGTATTGAGTTTATACACTTTTTAAGAAATTATAAATATAAGGATAATTTTACTACATCACTTTTTTAATATAATAAATACAATGTTTTGAAAATATAATAAGGGAATGACTATAATTACTGATAATGGTAAATCAGGAACTAAATGCAAAATTATCCATTGATTTCATAACGTGGACAAGTATTGATGGATATCCCAAAATAGTACTCTATATGTCCATAATTACTTGTCCATTTTTCATTTTTTAGTTGCCCCCAATTACTTGTCCATTTTGATAAATCAAGAAAGAACAATTTTTTTTTACCTATTATACCTTTAATTAATTACTTTGAAAAATGTAGAATTTCTTGAAAATTTTAAGTTTTAAATTCATCCACTTCATAATTAATAGGGGTAAAATGATAAATTCACTATGTCAATCATTGTTTTCTTAATAGGAGTGTCAATTCAAAAACGAATAAGTAATTAGGGACAGAGGGAGTATAGTGGACAACTATTGTTGGACGGAGAGAGTATATCTTTTTGGAGGTACTTAATAGTTATAATTAACTCCCCTATCTCCAATTACTTGTCCAATTTGTCCCTTTTTACTTGTCCATTTTGACAAATCAAGAAAAGACAAAATATTTTTACCTATTATACCTTCAATTAATTAGTTTGAAAAAGGTAGAACTTTCTTGAAAATCTTAAATTTTTAATTCATCAACTTCATAATTAATAGGGGTAAAATGGTAATTCACTATGTCAATAATTGTTTTCTTATTATGTGTGTAAATTCAAAAATGGACAAGTAATTAGGGACATAGAGAATGTTATCACTCTTTTGTAAATATTGATGAAGCCTATAACGATATTAGATTCAAAAACAATTAACTCATGTCGATAAAGACTTTAACGCTCTTTATTAATGTGTATATACTCCCTTTGTTCCTATTTATATGTCACCATTTTGGATTTCATATGCATTAAGAAACTAAGTAAGTTTACTATTCTACCCTTATTTAATTTTTTTAAAACTCAAATTTTCAATCAATGAATATGAATTAATTTATTTTGATTAATTAATTTAACCGATGAACATGTTTACTTAGCTTTTCTAAGTTGATCAAATATATATTTTCAAGGCTAATCACTCACGAGGGTAAAAAAGGAACAATATGATAATTTATGCATTAATTTTATGAAATGACAAGTATTATGGACCAACTATTTATAGAAAGGGATGACATATAAAAAGGAACAGAGGGAGAAGTATTAATTATCGCTAAAAAATATTTTTACTGTGGTGTTTGAAATATTCCGAAAACTAGCAATCCATGTTAATTTTGCTTAACTATTACAACATGATGAATACATTAATCTTGAGTCTTGACTAATAAAATTATTAAGTCAATAAAGAAGGAATACTAGCTAGATGGTATAATACTTTTGCTCAAGTTATAATTTTCTGCTGCTTAAAAGTGGTACATTTAGCTTTAGGTCTCTAACCATAGAGGAAAAAAAGTAGATTTTTTCTTCTTCTATGAATTCATGAGAATGATGATAGAGGGAAAAAGTTACAAGAATTATATCATTGGACATGTTATGCAACCTGTAAAATTGGGTAGTAAAAAGGGGAGAAACAATTATGAAGTCAAATTTAAGAGGCAGAGAAGAAGGGGGGCCATAAATAAAAAGCATAGAGTAAATTAATTCTTTTAACAACACTTCGAAGAGGCGTGTGTTATAGAATCTTATATCGATTTTTATGGACTTTTGGTCTTTTATATAGTCTCAGTTGGACGAATATAATGTATAAATATTTGAATGTGAATTATATATATATATATATATATTGATTTCAAATTGTTGTAGGAATTTATAAACTTCAAATTCTGAACCAACTATTAAACTTTCGTAATCCTCATCCATGAACTAATTTTTAGGTTGAATTAGACTGTAATATTGATTTCTTAATAGGTTATTAGAGTTAAAACTCATCTTAATTCTTAATTAATTTATTGAATGTTGGGTCGTCCCTACACTACATTATACTATCCACGCTCTTGAAATGTCTTGTCTTGGATGTGCAATGGTGTACAGTCACCCACATTAGTTCTTGATAGGTATTGATCCCTTTATATGATTTTTGGGTAATCTTTACTTCATAAGCTAATTATTGTAGACTTAGAGGTCGTTTGGTAAAGTGTATTTGCAAAAATAATGCATGCATTAATTTTGTGTATTAGTTATACCTTGTTTGGTACAATTTTTCATGCTATGTATAACTAATGCAAGCATTAGTTATACACTCTATTGTGTATTATGGAGTGTATTACTAATACCATGAATCTCTAGGTATTAGTAATACAAAGAATTTTAACACTTGCATTAGATTAACTAATGACAAAACTACCCTCTAAGCCTTTATTAAAACATTTTTCAATACTTTTCCACGGTAAACTAATGCTATTCTCAAAACGTAAGCTTTGCAAATTGCAGTAAAAAGCATATAGATTATTGCATTTGTTAAGATTTTTAATGCAGAGAACTTTTTTTTTTTAATAAAATATTTTTGAAAAATTAAAAAATGTTGCTGCTCCCTGTGTATTTCAAACTCAAAACACAATTGACAAAAGGGTTATAAAGGGGCACAATACAATAGAGCAACTGCTTCTAGAAATAATAATAATAATAATAATAATAATAATAATAAATATTATTGCTTCTAGGGAACGAGTTGATCAAAAACGAATATTGAGCACTTGAAATAACTAGTTTGCTGGTGATAGACTTTGAGGCAAGGTGAGGGTTAAACGATGAGGTATTCAAATGACTTGAATTACCGTTAATTAATTATTTTGGAGTGTAATTATGAGTTTCAATTTATTTTTATTACACATTTGACATACTTCCAATCTTAGAGTGTGATGAGTAAAATTATTACAATAAGTTATTGCTTTGTGACTCGAATTCGTAATTTATAGATATCATAGAGAACTTTATCATTACTCAAGTGCTTCTCTGGATCCTTTCAATGTCAATATGTGGTGCACGCACAAAAATAACAATATAAGTTTGAATTTTAAATAAACCTCTTTGCCAACTTTTCTCAAAAACATTTTAAAGTAGTACTAAAAACTATTTATCTTATTTTTGGGGGAAAAAGAAGAGTTAATGACGTTTAGCAAAGAATTTTATTGTGATTGTTAATTTTATTAAAGAACCATATTGCAAAAGAAAGTGCATAGAATAAAAGAATGAGGGGGTATTTTTGTAAACAAATATTTTTTTAATAGATTTTATACAAGACTTGCTATTTTCAATACGTCAAACTAAACAATGTATAAGAAATAATGCAAGCATTATTAATACTTGCATTACTAATGCATGCATTACTAATACATCATATTCAGTATTATTCTTATACACTTTGAAGACTTAAGTTATCAAGATTCATTTATTTACTAGCGTGATGAGATAATCATGAAAATAAAAGCTCTTTTATTATATAAATTTAAATTAATTGAATTAATAAATTTTAATTAATCAAATCAGTAAATATCATAAGACGAGAAATAAGAATTCTTGGAAGGACTCGAAAATATCACCAATCCATAATTGCCACCCAACCACTCGTGGTGGTGGCGGCTTGGTTAGTATGTCAAATGACAAGAAGACCCTCATGAGAAGACAAATACTAGGGATATAGAATAGAATACTATATATTATATTATACTAATAATAAAATAAAAGGAAGGAATGTAGACAATGAGGATGAGATAGAGATGAGTCACATACACATTTAATGAATATAATGAATAAATAATAGTAATAAATATATATAGATGATGATAATGATAAAAATGGGAATGAATGATAAGCTTGTCATCACGTGAAAGATGCTTTGACATGATATGGACTTAGTTGTTGTTGTCCTCTTCGTTTGCACCATTGAATAAGGGCATCTTATTCTTTCTACAAAAATATTAATGTTGCATTAAGACGTTTCCTTTACATAATGAATCTTGTGTAGCAAATTAATCCAACCAAACAAAACACTAGATATACCAAACCTTTTCCACTTTTTTCTTTCCTTCTTTTCACTTTAATTTAAACTAAAGTGAATCTTCTTTTCCGTAACAGGGTTATGATAAAGTCATAAATATTTTTTTCATCTTTAGTTAGAAGTTTTACATTCAAGTCATTATTATGAAGTCACACGTCTTTATAAAGGAGTGTTTGATCTCCCTTATGTGAGTATGCATTTAATCGAGTCCAATACAAGTACAAGACACTAAGTAAGAAAACAATTCTCTTTCCCCACTTCCTATAATTTTCCTTCACTAGATATTTAGTATTCGAAATTTGTAACTTATAAATCATACCATACAACACATTAGTTTGGTGATCATGTCGTGCTCAATCAAATAATTGATCGTGATTACGATTTGAATCGTCTCAAAAACTTTGATAAGTTTACTCCTTATTTAATAGGATAATGATGAGTATTTGTCTTTTACTGATCGAACAATTGGATGATTGTTGAGACTTAAAATTTCCTTAGAAGAAAAAAAGGTTAACCTCTAAAATGAAAAATGATCTATTTTTGTAAATTGATAAGTAACTTAGGATAACTATTTTTAATAACGTGGACAATATAGGACGGATGGAGTACTATTCTCTCTCGAAATGTGTGCACACCGAAACCCTTTAAAAAAAATTCCAAGTAGAAACAGAATAGTAGTTTTAGTAGAAAAATTGTGAAGAATGGAGGGCGCTTAAGATAAGATACCATTTTTTGGATTCTAAAGGTAGAATTGATCAGATGCCATTTTCTTCTTGGCATCTGCCCTTTTGAGGTTCCCCTTTTCTCTATTTTGATACTTATATTAATTAATTATATTATATTATATAGTACTTAATATAGAAAAGAAAATGTGGAATCACAAGTTTAATATAAAGTCTTTATTTAATTGTTGAGTTCTTTTATCTTGAATTGACTAAAATTAACAAGTTTGGTGGGTGGGAAGGTTGTGACCTTTTGACGTGTGTTTTTGTCCATCATTAGGCTTGTGCTGTTTGTGTGGAAAGACAATATAATTAAATAGTAGCAATGCATAGTGGCAACTTTCAAAGGAATCTAATGCTCCCTAATTTGCTTGACCAACTAATTTAATCTCATGACTTTATTGCCCCTCATTTCAGTATCCACAAAATTAAATATCTTTTTTCCTTTTTGAAAAATATTTCTTCATCAAGTGAAATGAGTCTGCAATACGCAAATTCATGTGAAATTAAGGTTAAGGACGATAAAGGTGGATTTTTAGAATTCAAATGCATCAATTTAAAATATGAGAAAACTTTTGAATTTTGTGATTATTTTTCATTTTGTACTATATTATTTTCTGTATTTTTCCTATTTTGTCCTTGTCAATTCATTTTTAAATTCATTTAATAGGAGATAGTTTGGTAAAATATCTATATCAATGATTATTTTCTTAATAGGTTTGTCAAGTTAAAATGTAACAAATAAAAGTAAACGAAGGTAGTAATATATAAGTAAAAGTAAACATGCTGAGGCGTATCCAAGGAGGGGTCATCGGGTTCACGTGAACCCATGCTCTCTTTCCGAGATCATATATAGTAGTGTTATATTTTAAAAAAATATTGAAATATAGATGTGTGAACCCACACTCGGTGTATCATATAATGCGATGATGACTGAGTGCACCTCTCTACGTGAGGTTAGAAATTTGAATATTATATTTATCTTGTTTTATTTTTCTTTCAAAAATTAGATAACACCCGTCTAAATTGTTATTGGTAACATTTTTGACATTTTAATTAATTTTGGACCTATAATATTAAAATTTTAACGATTTTCACTAATAAGAACCTAAATGTTGAACCGATCAAATTTATATCTTAGATCAACTTTTTTGTAATAATGCTCCCATCATCTCGAAATCCTGGATACACTAAAACATGGAGGACTAACAGAGGCGAATCCATGATTAAGATTTTGGGGGTTCTAAATTTCCTTTACAACAATCAATCAATTTGTTAGGGGTTCATAGATTAATATACATACATATATATATAATTAATTTTCTAGTATAAATACAAAATCTACGAAAAAGCTATTGGGTTCGCTCGAACCCACGAACCCCACCTAGCTCCGCCTCTGAGGACTAATATGAGATTAATTTAAGAAAGAAGGTGGTGTGGGATTCTCCTTTGTTGTATTAATAACTCATAAGATGGGAATCTAATTGGTGTAAAGACTTGTCATTAAAAGTTAATTTTTTTCAAAAAAGAAAAGGACATGTCATTCAATATGAGACGTGCAAATTAATTTGAGCTAGGGTTAGGGAAATGAAAAATGTATGGACATATCTGTCCCACCCCATTATTATTAATCTAAGATTCCTTATTCCCAGGCTGCACACTATTCTACTCACTTTTTTTTTTATAAAAAAATCAATTACAATGAACTGTATCGTTAATTTTATCGCAAAATAATCCTTACCTAATTAAATAAACTAATTGATGAATAAAATTTATCTATCGTTAATTCTTATATTTAGTATAAATAATCAACTAGGCAACTTGTGTAACTCAATTTTAAAATATATGCAATTTCTTCTAATCAAAATGCTGTTATCACTTCTCCAAAGTTATAGCAATATAAGAATATATTAATCCTCCTCAAAAAAGTAAAATGATCTAAGTGTTACTTGTTTTGTTATTTATTTATGGGAGTGTCAGTGTAATTATATTATAAAGTATAGGTATATGAATAAGATTCTTTATGTGTACTCCAACTAGAAATATGTACTACTAATATTCCCAAGAAAAATGGATGATTAAATAAAGAATAAAAACATGGAGTGATCTAAACGTCAACACATAATAGACGCCGTTACACTTAAACGTTAAACCCCACCTTCTCCCTTTTGAGGATCACCCCCTTAAACAAAATTCTTTTATCTCGATAGGGAGAAAAATATATTTTTTAAATTTATTTACTTATATTTGATTCGTAAGTAAGAAAAAAATAGAAAATATTTATATATAATTTAAATAAATATTATGAAAGGTAAAAGTGATTGAAGAGTTTAAATGAATTGAAGATAAGGTGTGTTGTCAATCAATATGAAATGTTATTTGTAAAATTTGTTTTTTCTACTCATATCAGAAAATTATTTTCCTTATTTTTAAAAACTTCATTTCGCTAAATATAAATTTTAAATCAATGAAAAAGATATTCATCCATGCCGAACACCACCTTAGTCCCCAAAATTTCATCTTTTAGTTGCAGTTGTTAATCCCTCACCAGTCACCCTCCCACCCCAAAACAAACAAACAAAAAAAAGTTTAATCATTTTGTGGATAATTTTAAGTAGACATACTTGTAGAATACTATTTACTTTAATGTGTGCAAAACTTGCCAGATATGAAATTATCACTTATAACCCAAGAAAAAAACAACTTTAGAGAATTACATCTAACAAATTGTACTATATATATATATATATATATATATATATATGTGATAAAATAAAAGGTTGTTAGTTGGAGTAGGCGTGGACATGATATGGTATATATCGAATTATCATACCATATCGAAATTTGTAACACTGCAATTTTGGTATTATGGTATTTGGTATGGTAATGGTATACATTTTAATTTTTTTGGTATTCGATGTGGTATTTGGTATTTAGAAACAATATACCGAAATATCAAATATCATACCGAAGTATATAGTCAAATTCTAAGCATTTAGTATACAATATACTAATACTATGTTGCATATTGTATTAGTCTACCGTATGTTTCTTGTCCAGATCATACACCTTGTAACCCTTATGATATAAACCATACCGAAGGTGTATGTTTCTTGTCCAGATCATACACCTTGTAACCCTTAGGGATCGTTTGGTGTGAGGGATAAAATTAAATAGTGATGGGATAAGAAAATAGTGATGGAATAAAATTATTGTATCTTGTTTGGTTGTCATGTTTGGAATAACTGTTATCCCAAGATAGCTAATCATAGGATAACTAATCCTGGGATAACTTGTTCCCAACCAAACGACCCCTTATGATATAAACCATATCGAAGGTGTATGTTTCTTGTCCAGATCATACACCTTGTAACCCTTCTGATATAAACCATACCCTAATAAGACACATTTTACAGCCCTAACACTGAATTTATCTTGTCTAGGCAAAACAATGACATAACATAGGTAACCAATGACTTTCAAGTGAGACAAAGAGGGTATTCGACCATAAAGCATTTCAAAGGTGATTTATCTTGCAAAACAGTAAAGGGTACTGTATTGAGTAAGTATACAACTGCTTCAACACAACAACCCTAGAATTTTGATGGCAAATTTCCTTAGAATTTAATGGCCCTGACTGTCTCTAAGATATGTCCATGACTCATTTCCACCACTCCATTTTGTTGTGGAGTGTATGGACAAGAGTTTTGGTGTAGAATGCCATGAGCTTTGAATAATTCACCACAAATGGCATTGAAAAACTCTGACCCATTGTCAGTTTCGAAGGTTTTGACATGTTTCTCAAACTGATTCAAAATCATAGCAATAAAAGCTTTGAGTACACTAAATACATCAGATTTTACTCTGAGCAAAAAAAATCCAAGTCCATTTAGAGTAATCATCCACTAGAGTAAGAAAATCGTTCATGCCATTATAGGTAGTGACCTTGTAAGGTCCCCAAACATCCATGTGAATCAATTCAAAATAAGCAACATATTTAGTTATACTATGATTAAAAGGAAGTCTAGACTGCCTGGCCATAGGGAATATATCACATTGGCCTAATACAAAAGTGCATATATTGGAAATACTGGAAGTTTCTTTAGGACTTGTAATGGTGCATGCATGCCCCATTCTTCTATGCCAGACATCTGAGTTTAGTATCTCCTGTGCAATAAGAGATTGACTGGTAATTTAGTATCTCTTATCCCAAATAGACTATAAGAGAAGTTTTCCTAATACAAGTAATTTTTAGATTATTTGCTTTCCAAAAACTAACAAAATAGGATTTCTTTTAGTCATTTTTTTTTGCTAATTTGTCAATAAATCTATTTTGCTCATTAAAGTTGTGCGACATTCTTGAATCATCTTTACGTGTGTTTATTGACCCTTAGAAATCCTTTTAAATTGATCATTATAGAATTGTTGATGAAATATTTTACACATTTACGAATTTTCTTTTATCACAATAGAATTGATCATTACTCCAATAAATTTTGGAGAGAAAGCTAAAGATTACTAAGGCTTTTGTTTGAGATCCTAAGAGTAGAAGTTTCCAAAATATATTATATATTTACCTAGTGTAAACAAGTAACACGAACTTCTTATATGTGTAGTTATATTTTATGGCTATACTATATTTTATAAGAGAAAAAAAAAATTAACTTCAAGAATCAAATTAACAAGATCTCATCCATTCATTTTAATATATCATCTTGATTTTTATTATCAAAAATCTTATTAACAATTATAAAAATTTAAATAATTTAATTCTAAATTCTAAATTTTTTAAAAAAGATCTATTATTGAAAAAATAATTTTCACTCTTTTGAATAAAGATTTAGTTTGCTTATGGTAAATAATTTTTATTAAATAAAATATTTAATTATAACTCATATTATTATATAATTAAGATAAATTTGGAGGGACAATTTAGACCATTGAAATTGGGGAATCTAAAGAGATAAAATATGCGACGACACGAAATATACCTTTCAGGTTATTTATATACGCCTTTCTTTCTTTTCTGTCAAAACCCGGCGTTGTTTAACAGAATCTTCTCCTTCTTACCCCCCCACTCCCCCTAATACCCCCTACCCCTCCACTTTCCCTTCTTTTCTTTTCTCCACTCTTCTTTTCTATATATATATATATATCTTCTCTCCTTAATTTCTTGGGGTTCCATTTTTATCGATTCTGAGAGCAACTGAAGCAATAAGATTCAATTTTTTTGTTTGTTGTAAAGATCTAATCTGAGATAGTGGAAGATCTGGAGAAATGGGTTCGATCCCAGCAGAATTGAGCTTAGATTGTAGACCTAGTTTTATTCCCAAATCTATTACTGATTTTCTTCGACAACTTTCTTTGATCCGTAATGTTCCTGATAAACTATCACAGATTGATGATTATATCACCAGACTTGAAGATGAAATGAGGAAAATCGATGCCTTCAAACGAGAGCTTCCCCTTTCTGTTCTTCTTGTTAAAGATGGTTAGTTTCTATTTATTTTTTCTTTAGTTTTTTCATCAATTATAGTGATGGGTACGATGCTTACTGTGTTAATCAACTTCCGATGCTTTTGGGTATTGATTATTTTGAGTAATTTTTTGTGGGTAATGTTTTATTTGTCATGTTTTCCGTTATTGATGCGTTCGACTGTTTTTTCTTTGAGCTGAGGGTCTAGGTAGAGGTGAGGTGCGTGTATACTTTACTCTTCTCAGACCCCACTTTGTGAGATTACGCTGGATATGTTGTTGTTGTTGTTGTTATTTCATTTGTCATGCAGTTTGGGGAAGAAAGTTGATGTTTGAAGATTGTAATTGTGTATATGTTGTTGTTTGTTTATGAGAAGTATTGTGAATGGAAGGATTGAGGGTGTTAATTATTTTCCCTTTGGTGATGGTTGTTATTGCAGCGATTGTTGCTCTAAGAGAAGAATCAATGCAATATAGAAAATCGAGAACAGAACCAGTATTGGAAGAATTTATCCCACTGAAGAAGAGTTCCCATGAAGATACTAAAGCTGAAATTACTAAAGATAAGGATAGTAGAGAAAAGATGAGCTGGATGAGCTCTGTTCAGCTCTGGAACAGCGAAAACACTGATGAAGTGATTAATAAACAACCATCTAAATCAGAATTGAAAGTGGTGAGAACCTAACTGACTTGATTTTCTTATTATAGACATTGAATTTCTCAGATTGTTTCGTGTTCATATTTGCTGATCAGTGCGTTTAACTCTTTGTTAGGATACTCAGCGATCTCCTGAAGAAGGAAATAGTTCAGTAACTGAAGATCCATTCCAATCTTGTAAAACCATGAATGTGGGAAAGGCATTTTCAGTACCTTTCAAGGGGTATTCTGGTTTCTCAGTGACAGCGGTTAGGAAGGACAATAAAGATGAACTACCAGGGTTATCACTTCATACTCCTGGAATTACGAAGCTGAGGGAGGATACTGTGACTAGTGGTTTGAATTCGAAATACAATGGTAGCAGAGGTGGATTATCTAGTGTAGCAGGTTGCCAATCAAACATAAGGACTGGATCACTGGCTCAGCAGCAGTCTTCTAGAAAGCAAAGAAGATGCTGGTCACCAGAATTGCATAGGCGATTTGTTGATGCACTACAACAACTTGGGGGTTCACAAGGTTTGAACTTTATTCTATTGATGTGACTTTGTTTGCAAGAATCTGAATTAGGAGAATTTAACTCTTGATTATTGTATGGACTATTGGAGCCCTGTGTACATTTTCATGAATGCATGATTTACAGAAGTTAGGAAATCGACGTCTTTTCTATACTGAAAGTATAGTCCTACTATATATAAAACGATATGCGAATAGCTGCCAGAATCTTGAAACAGCATTGAATTAAACATTTCCAGATTAGTTGTTCTGTTAGTTTTCAACTCTTGCTCATAATCATTCCGACTTGTTTGCAGTTGCAACTCCTAAGCAGATTAGAGACCTTATGCAAGTGGATGGCCTAACCAATGATGAAGTAAAGAGTCATTTGCAGGTGAGTTTGAACTCATACTATTTTGTGAAGTACCATTATGTCTTTGTTTGTTTATGAATTGACCATATTAATAAATACGTTTATATGATTTCAGAAATACAGGCTTCATACACGAAGAGTTCCAAATTCACAGACTCAACCAGCAAATCAGTCTGGTGTGGCTCTAGGAAATTTATGGATGTCCCAAGGCCAATATGGGGAACCCTCAAAGCAGAGCAGTTCACAATCTGGTTCCCCTCAGGGTCCTCTACACTTGGCTGGTAGTTGCGGAGGTACTTCCACGACTGTGGGTGATAGCATGGAAGAAGAAGATGATGTAAAATCCGAGAATCACAGCTGGAAAAACCATGTTCTCACCTCTGGAAAGATTGATGTATAGATCTCCACCATGAATTTTGCAGATAAGATACATTGGAGAAATTAATTACCATAAATCGATACCCTATATTATACTTATATATAAATCTTGAGAGAGATGTGAAATTTTGCAGGATTAGATCTCCTTTTTTTTTGTCTGTGCATTTCGAACCGTGTTCTAGTTATTTGTTGTTTCAGTATAAGGAACTTGAATTTAAGTCCCAACACTTGAGAAATGAAAGAGCAGTGCCTCTCTGGTATCAATTACTATTACTACTTGTTTTAAGTTTCTGTTAAGAATTCTTATCATTGCACTTCAATTTCTTGATGTTTTAACTTTTAATGATTTCAGGTTTAGTTGACTTATTCTTCTCCAAAGACTTCTAACATATACTATATTATCTTTGTGAATAGATTTCTTTGATCTAAAGAAATATGTGGAATTTTTTTTTCCTTTAAGAAAGTGGAACATAGATGCCTTCTAAGATTAGGCAAGACCAAAATCACCAAACAATAGCTTTTGTCTTCCACAAGACAAGGTCTTGGTCTATATTCAAAATCTTGAAGTTATATGTCTTAGTCTGTGTCTAAACCCCGACTCTGCTTGTGGGATTTCACTGGATATGTTGTTGTAGCGTCTGACTTGAGAAAATCAGACCAGTTACTCAATTCAAGAACAAAAAAAAGAACAGAAGCATCTTGTATTAGTTTAGTGTCAAATATTGAAATTCATTTGTCAATCATGATTTCAGGGGGCTGTTTTATGTGGATCAAAAATTAATTTGTGTAGCAGGTATGACCTGTTAGGGATATTTCCAATTATATCTAACTAATAATATTATTAAATAAATATCTAGGTTCATGTTCTTGAAGAATCATCAGATATCTTGTGAAGTAAAATAGACCAGGCAAGATTTGGTCTTATCCTCTGTAAGATACTCCCTATTATAAATATATCATAAATTAAATATGCTGTCTGTTTTCTCATTTATTACAAGCATTAGGTAGTTCCCTTATTTTCTATTCTTTTCTATTTAAAAAAAATAATTAGTATTATATGGACCATTTTTAGTCCTCCATGACAGGTGTAAAACAAACACTTGTAGACATCAAGAAAGGAATCTAGCATTTTTTTTGAAAAAATAATTCATCATGCAACTAAAAAAGAAAGAGGAATCAAGAGAAAAAGGACAATGAGAAAGATGATAAACAAGAAGCAAATTGGTGTATAAAAAAAAGAGGAGAATCTATATACATACATATAAAGGCAAAGAAAGAATAGTCCAAATTAATAGATGGAGTTTAGTTGAAGGATCTGTGATTCTATTCAATGTTCAACAAAAAATCTTGTGGGGTGTCCTAAAAAGAACAATTTTTTCTTGGCTCAAAAATATTCCTTCCTCTGAGTCAGAGCAATCACATGAAATTAATGTGTTGTATGAAAAAAATAAAATGGGGAGGGTGAGAATTACTATATCTTTACTTGTCCACTATGTTATTTTAGAAAATCCAACAATACTTATTCAGTTTATAAAATTAATGAATAAATTACCATATTGTGTCTATTTTATCCTTGTTATTAAATATTATTCATTTTTAATATTTACATGACTTATATTTATAAGGGTGATTAGGTAAAATTATCCTTCTCATTTACTGCTTCTTAATCTTTATGTCAAATTAATCGTAAACAACTATTATTAAACCGAGGTAGTAAACCGAGGTAGTAGTTCTCTGACTTATTTCACTTGAGAAAAAATAATTCTAAACCATAAATATTTTTTTTATCCTAGATGTTTATTACTCCTTTCGTTTCGAATTAAGGGCATCTCCAATCCTACACTCTATTTTACTCTTCAAATATAGAGTTATCTATTTTTTCAGACAAACAACTCCAACCCAATTCTCTATTTTACTCTCTAAAAAAAATAAAATCTCTCTCCTTAATATTAGATTATTATTTCTATTTCATTCTTATTTTCTTCTTTCATAATATAAATCCTTTATTTATTTATTTTCAATAATTATTTTATATAATTTTCATGTGATATAAAATTTTATTTTTTCAAATTTTTTATTTAATATAAAATTATATTTTATTCAAAAAAATTTAAGTAACATAAATTGCAAGAAAATATTATATAATATACAAATTAATGGACAAATTCAAATAAAAGTGAAATACAATTACATAAACACTCAATTTTCAAAATTATTATGTTGCTCCCATAAATTCTCTATTAATGCATTGAGGAGTTCAAAATGAGCATTTTTGTCCTTAATTTTTTTATGTCTAGATAAAATTTGTTCAAACCGGAGATTTTCATCTACCACCATTTTTGTCTCTATTAATGCATTGAGGAGTTCAAAATGAGCATTTTTGTCCTTAATTTTTTTATGTCTAGATAAAATTTGTTCAAACCGGAGATTTTCATCTACCACCATTTTTGTCGTTGGAGCCTCTACGGCATCTAGAATTGGTGCATTAAGATCACGTTCATTCTCAATTATCATGTTGTGCAGTATATACATGTAGTCATTATATCATGTAGAACTTCCTTTCTTCAAAAACGTGATGGTCCTGCAATAATTGCAAAACGTGTTTGCAAAACTCCGAATGCACGTTCAATATCTTTTCGGCATGATTCTTGTTTCATCGTGAATTAATTATTATGTTATATATTGAATTTTATCTTGTATTTAAATTATTATATTATGTTATGTATTGTATTGTTATCTTGTATTTAAATTATTATATTATGTATTGTATTTTCAAATTAAATTTTGCATCTTATCATTTTAATTTTGTGTATTCTTTATAGTGAAAATTAGTAATAAAATCAAATTATATTATTGACGAAAATGAAAAAAAAAAATACTATTAATTCGGGATGGAAGTAGTATATATTAAAATAATATATTTTTTAAAATACTATATTACATTTAAAAAGAATTGTGAATATTAGATATTTAATTAATGACATTATATGTAAAATAATATGTTAATTAGAAAGTAATAGAAATAATAATAAAACAATCAAAAAGTGAAATAGAGAGTGTGAATAGTAGTTCTCCAAATTTGGAGAACTACTAATCACCTCTCTAAATATGAAGAATAGAGAGTGATATAGAGATGGGTTGGAGTGGCCCATTCTCTATTTTACTCTCCAAATATAGAGAATGAAGTGTTAGGTTTTGCCCTGATTTTCTTATCATAATTTAAGATTTATTTTTCCTTAAAGAAAAAACTAAACATTACCATAAATGTTTTTACTTTTCTTGAAAGGAAAATATAATATTATTTTATGTTTGGTTTATTCTCTCCTTTTAGGATTCCTTTTCTAGTAGGAAAAGTTTTAGGACTCTATAAATATAGGTTTGTTTCTTCTAACACAATAACAATAACATCCACAATGTAGTCGTTTAAGAGTCTTGTTTATGGGGAGATTTATTCTCTCTAAAGTTTCAATGTTTTTCTTTATATTAGTTTTGATATAATAATATTTTGATTTTTAGTATAAGGTTTTGTTATATAATTTATCAACTATATGATTTGCAAATTGTATGCTTCCGCATGACGCCCTAATCACCCTTCAGAACGTGGGTTGGAGATAAAATAGACGTGAATTGGAGATAAAATAGACGTGGGTTGGAGATGGTCCAATCACTTTCCGATGAAGTTTCTTCGATTAAAGTTTATCTCAAGCCAGCATTATAAAAATTAATTTTTTTCTCAAAAATAAAAAGAATTCGAAAACTAAGATGTGTGTATATATATATATATCCAAAGAGTGTGACAAAAAAGGTCAGTTTCAGCAGCAAAATAATAGAGAAGGAATCTTTATGTACAAGATATGGTTAGTGTGCCCACATAGATTTCTTAATTATTTACCACTATTTGGTGAAAAAGATCTGAGTGAAAATATATAATCCTCTAATAAAATAACCGACACTCTTATAACTATGATTTACTTGAGCGTAATTTACTATCATATTTTATGTAGTTTTGAATATATAGCAACTGTTTTTCTTCAAAAATATCAAGAAAACGTTATATGAATTCTTACAATCAATTAAGAAGATGTATAAATCCTCGTACATTAAAGTAAGCTATTTTTTTTAGTGGAGGAAAAATACAAATTCTCATTTATGAATTTTATCGACAC
This sequence comes from Solanum tuberosum, assembly GCF_000226075.1. Lineage (NCBI taxonomy): Eukaryota > Viridiplantae > Streptophyta > Magnoliopsida > Solanales > Solanaceae > Solanum > Solanum tuberosum. The sequence goes on from NW_006239002.1 coordinate 1,366,336, forward strand.
GTGATTGTGTCTGAACATTTTTGGATCATTAATTTCTCCAAAGATTATAAATTGATCGTAGAATGAATACATTTCATTTAATATTTACAGTAATATTAATTTCAAAATAATTGAATTGTTAGGGTGTTTCAGTTTCACACTTTTAAAAAAAAGAAGATGAAGACATAAATTAGATATTGTTTTTCATTCGTCCTTATTGATTTTTGTCAAATTAATCTTTAGAATAATTCAAAACAATTAAAGTTTCTTAAATTCATTACATAGAAAATCCAAATGAAAAGTTTAAAATAGAAGAATATTATAAAAGTGGTCTTGAAGATTGAACAATTGAATTAATTTGAAATATGAAAAAATGTCTCGACAATCAGTTATTTTGAAATGGGGAGAGTAATCATTACTCCCTATGAGCTATGAAGTATGAACTCTTTTACTTGTCTAATTTTGACTTTTTACTTGTCATTTTTAACAAATCAAGAAATGATAATATTTTTTTACCTATTATATCATTAATTTATTTAGAGAGTTAATATTTTCGAAACAAGTAGAATTTCGTTAATGAATAAATTGATTTTGAAATTCTATCAATTGATAGAGATAAAATGATATGGGAGTATTTATTATGTCAATTATTATTTTCTTAATAGATGTGCCAAGTCAAAAATAAATAACTAAATATAGAGTATTTAATAGTTTAAATAGACCTGTGATAACATGTAATGATGCAATGGTTAAAAACATACTTGAAAATTATTTATCTTTTCGTTGATCTAATATTTTAACTAGTTTTTTAAAAATATTTATTAAAACACACATGGAAGTATTTTTTTAAATATAAACGAAGTAATAGTTTAGATAAGTAAAGAGAATAATTGATAGTTAAAATATGAAATTCCTATAAAAATCTTATTTTAAATTTGTTTTTTATCATTAGTTCTTCTATTTATCTTTTAATATGGTGAAATTTTTTAGACATAGTGATTGGAGGTGTTCCTTACCTCTCTAGAATAGATACTCTTTTAATATAATTGCCAACAAAAAATATTTGTAAAATCAATTTAAGTTGGATAAGTTATCTCATGATCTCTTGCTCAACTATCTAATTTCAACTCATATTATTCCAAACAATCTTTTAAATAATTATATAGGCACTTTACTTAAAATCTATCATTTTAATTCAACTTGCTTATACAACATTGTTGGATATAAATTAATGTCAAAATTGCTCTTCAACTTGCCAATTTGCTTAAATATTAGTAACATTTTATAATTCTGCTTCTTTCATTTGATTTCTTAGTGTCTGATATTTATTTTAGACTCTATTAATTCATATTTTAAGAGTAAAGCACTTTTTATAAAATCGTAAAAAAGTTCTCCCATATTTCCAAATCGTGAAAGAGTGACCCAACTAGGTTGAGGTCAAATCCATAAGAAATATGGGACAAGAAAATAAATAAATGAATAAACAACTCTTCCATTAAGAAATGGGCAAAAAATGGTTTTGTTATTATTTGTGCCTCTTCATCATTCTTGACCTCTATCCACCAAACAAGTCGTTATCGTACTTCCAGAATTGTTAAGAATATCTTTTTTATGTAGCCTTATCACTTTATTGTTTAATTCACATTATAAAATGTTAGCTTGAAATTAGGTGCAAACAAACTGGCATGTTACATCAACTTCACTATCTATTCAGTGTGAAATAGCTTATTTAACAAAAAATAAATAATCAATAAATAAAGAACATTAGCTAGGCAACGTGACTTTATGATATTGATTAATCATTATATATAAAAAATGATTAATATATTCAAACATTTTAACATCTTTATGAAAGTCGAAAGGATATGTTATTTTGTCAACTTATAATTGTCGTTGGTGTTAAAATAACCAATCTTTTTTCTAATGGACAATCTTCATTTTTGAAAAAAATGAGAAGGGTATTTGACAAACATATAAGAGTAAAAACATATAGATATTATATTTTCTGACAAACTTATAATAGTAAATTAAAATCTAGACAATCTTCTGAAAACATTTTTGAAGATAAGTTTCATGAGAAAAATTATATCGAAGCAAACCATAACAATAATATATCTAGCATAATTTTACAATGTCCAATTTGTGTGAGGGGAGAGTGGTGTGATGCCTACGCAGATTTGCCCCTACCTTGTGAGTTGTGAAGATAGAGAGGTTATTTTCGATGGACTCTTGGCTCAAGTACCGCATATACTAGAGGTGTCAAAAATGAGCCCAATTATAACTAACCCGCCCAATCCGTCCAGAATTTTAAGGGTTTGACTCAAGATAATTTGATTGGGTTCAATCTCAACAAGCCTTAACCCATTTCAAAAGAATCATCAATTGAACCCAATTTAATCTCCAATTTCAACCCGTTTTAAGACTATTTATTTGCATTGATTTAATGTATGTTCCTATACTGAAGGTATGAATTACTATCTTATTTTATATCTTTTAGGATTTTATCCATCCATTTGCAACTTTTTTTTTAAAATAATAATCTTGAGTTGAAATTCAAATTGTGGTTATAAAATTTAAATAACAATATATTAAAATTATCGAGATTAAACGGGTCAAATTGTGCGGAACAAGACCCAACCCGTTTTTAAGCCCATTTGAGCCCAAACAAACTTGGGCAGTTCAGAACCCAACTCAATTTCAATATCAACCCATTTTAATATCTTCAATTTCAATTCAACCCGCCTATTCAACACCCCTAGCATTTACAAAACAATTATAAAAAAAAATACATGAAGAAGTTATATGAAAAATAATGGAGAACAAATTGCATATGGGCTTGAAATGTTATTATCCTAAGTGATCACAATAATAGTCCTAAGTTGGAAAATAGCGCTTCCTTGAATAGTAAAGAGAACTTGGAAGGGAATGATCTTGGACTTGCATACGGGCTTTCAGAAAAAGAAAAAAGAAAAAAAAAGAGCCCATAAGAATATCAAGTTGAGTAATTCTACTATTCCTTCCCAAAATTAGAGTAGACAAAATCAATTCATTTTAAATAATTCGTTCAACTTAGTCATGCTTAAACGGGTTGAATGCAAAAATGCTCATTAATAAATGAGCAACTTACAAAAATGACTATACTTTAAGGGTTATTAAATTGAAATAGCCATAAGTATGATATTTACATAAAATGGCTATACTTTCTAACTTAATATAGCCGTATTCTATGCCTGCCCATTTTTTTTGTTAATACATTAATATATTTAAAATTATAAAGCACTAAATAGTGTAAAATTTCTTATTTATAATTGACAGACCTTTAACTAATCCCTTTAAACTCTCAATTTTTCATTAATCAATTAACAAGTCATAATTACCAATTAACAATGATCTGCTTTGATTCTTTTCATTTATTTTTTTAAAAATTGCTCCATTTTTCATTGCTCTTATTCATGAATCGAAAATAGTTGAATTCAATGGCAAGCTAACAGTATTGATCAAACGTGCTGAAAAATGAAACGATGAAAATTGCTATATAGAATATAGTATTGATGGAATTGTATTGAAAGAATATACTTCGTATTCTGATTTAGTTGAATTAATTTCGGGCCAATTGAACATTGATCTGACTACAACGTGTATCACCATCAAATACAATATCAAAGGTAATGATACTCATGTGAAACTATGCAACGATATGGGAGTACGGGTATATGTTCAGTCGAATCCAAGTGACAACGACATATGAAAATCCAAAACAAGTGGCAATGAAATGCACTATAGTCTATAGGTCTCCAATTGTATATGTAAATATCCAAGTACATATAAATTGTTTAGTATAAAAGATTTGAAAAGTATAAATCTCAATTTCTTTCTTCTAGTCACATTAGTACACTATAAAGTATACAAGTATATATGTATTCAATTCTATTAATATTCATACGAATGCAATAATATATTTAGATTGAAATACAAATAATCAAATGCAAAAGTATTAATGTATCATGTACATCCATTTAATGTGGCAAAGTGAAACTAATAATCAATTGACAGTGAAACTTATCCACTAGAAGTATCCAATTGTATATGTAATTATCCAAGTATATATGTATTGTTTCGTTCAAAAGCTTGACAAGTATAACTTGTATCTAATTGTATTTCAATGTCTTGTATTGTTCACATTACTACAATAGAACTATCAAGAATTATATGTATTCTACTCTACAAACATTCATATGGATAGAATGACTGACTAACATAGAAATGTAAGTATTGATGAAAGAATAAAAATGCATACATAGATACATGTGTATCCAACTATCTATGTATATTAGTATTCTACTATATACAAAATTGACATTTTCACAATCATTCGATCTCTTTTTGCTCATGTTCTTTCGGTACTCATTTTTTTACAACTATATATATACGAATTGAACTTGTTTAACTATTTCAATACAAGATGAAGATACATAAAAAAAAAATGACAAGTATAACTCTCTCTATTTGTATTTCAATTTCTTATATTGTTCACATTAACACAATAGAAGTATCCAAAATTGTATGCATTCTACTCTACAAATTATCAATATGAATGCTATGTTTGACTAACACGGAAATGTAAAGTATTGATGAAAGTATAACAATACAAATATACATGTGTGTCGAACTATGTATACAAGTATTCTACTGTATACAAAATTGACAATCACACAACCCCTCAACAATATATTTTTTCAACTATATACATACAAATTCAACTTGTTAAACTATTTCAATACTAGATGACAACACATAATGACAATTTCACATAATGAAAGTGTATATATATGACATTATTCTAAAATTATAAAGAACACAAACTTCAATCTCGTTTTCCTCCGATTCTTGTTGAACTACTCTTTTTCCACTACCACCTGAATCAACATTGTTGAATTTTTTTTTCTAGATTGATTTTCACTTTTAAAGGTTTTGAACCTTCTTTCCTCTTTACTGATTTTGCATGTTCGATTTCGTCACACAACTTCAATGGTATAAGCTCATTAACCTTCTTTCTTCTTCTTTCTTTCTCAATCACAATAATAGATCCTAAAATTTTGACTTGCTCTTGAGTAATATACAAATCAAAAGAAGGTATTTCATCCACTAATTTGTCAAATAAATGTATACATTTTGTAACCCTTCTCGGAGTACCACTTTCAACCATTGTAATGGAGAAACAAAATCTTCAATCGAAACCCTATGAAAAATAGATGAAAATATATATGTATACAATTATAATCTTCATAGAATCAAGAAAAAAACTACAATCATGTGATACATAATTGATACACACCATCAAACTTTTTTCTGGAATCGTGCAAAATGATAATGAATCGGAAGGAATAATTTGGGGAATGAATAAAAAAATATTGACGTAGAGAATTTGAAGAAAGAGAAAATGTTGATGATGGCAAGTTTGATGAGATAGAAACATTGCAAAAGGAAAATATTGATTACAACCGTTTAAGAAAGATGAAAATATGTCTGACTAATTAATTATTGTGTAATAATAAGCATCTTATTTAATATTTATTTTTATTTATTATATAAAAAAAACAAATTATTTATATATCATTAGCTTTGCTATTAATTGTGTATTTATATCCATAAAATCTATTTTTAAAAAAATGTAGCCATTTGTCTTAAATATATATTGATGTTTGCCATATTTTGTAGTTTTTCCTTCACGCTCTCCAGACCTTTCTTATGAAATCACACCATATTATTATTGTTGTCGTTTCATATGTAAAATAATCAAGTCATTCAGAATTATGTTAATTTGAAATCAATTTGCTATATATAATTAAAGAAAATATAATGATATTCATATTTTTTTCTTTAAAATTAAAATTAAAAGGGCTTCAAATTTGAATCTTGTCATGTGAATTGGGTTATAACCCGTTATCCGAGTCATTTTTGGCAAAAAGCGAATTGTGCATGGGTTATAGGTCACAATCTGTTTATTGATCTGAACGTGCCTAAATTTGACTCAATCTTGGGACATTCTTTCTTCTAATAAAATAAAATCATTCTAACAAATTCATATCACTAGACAAAAGTGTATTTTAATTTTATTTCTAAAAGAGATGTTTTTATGAATAAGTTGAGTGAGTGGCTATAGGATCAAGAATAAAGGCATGCAGTTAGGAAAGGTCGGAATAAATAATTGGTCAAATGTGGAGAGAGTGTACCAATTTTGTCGCTCCACCATTCAACTAGATCAATGGAAAGAGAAAACAAACACTATGATATGAATGAATATACTATGTTCATAAATCTTCAAGAAAATTAATTCTAAGTTACTAAAAAAAGAAAAGAATATGGCACAATTGCAACCTGAAAGAGTTGTTGAAGAATGTATTCAAGAAAGTAGACATTTTGAAGCTAATAATGATAGTGCATGTTTCAAATTTAATGTGCAAGCACCTGAATTTGTACCAAGATCTCATAATACAACAACTCCAATTTCAAGTTATTTTTACCCATATTTTCAGTATGTTTCTGGGGGTAATACTACTTCTGATTGGTTATATGTTGCTGATCAAGACACTCTTTCTTATGTTCCTAATCAAAATTTCTCTGCGTTGCTTCAAAAAGATGTTCTTCCTGAAGATGTCAAGAACAAGATCATTAAACAGGTCTCTTTTCATCTCTCACTCCATTCTCATGATTTTTTTAACTTAAAACCTCTGTTTCATGATCTAGGTTGAATATCAACTTAGTGACATGAGCTTGCTGGCAAATGAGAGCTTATTGAGACAGATGAATAAGGACCTTGAAGGCTTTGGTCAGTATTAGAAAACGTTATTTCTTATTCTGTTCTGCATTTGAATGTCTTTTGATTTATATTATGATGACTTCAGTCCCAATTTCCTCTGTTTCGGCTACGAAGAAAATCAAGTCCCTCATAACTAACCAGCAGACACTTGCTCATGCCCTCCTCTCCTCTACAAAACTGGTACATTTATAAACTTTTTTTAATTTGAATTTATGAACATCGATAAACGACTCAGTTTTTCTATACTTTGTTGAAGATTGTAAGCAATGATGGCAAGAAGGTTAAAAGAAGAATTCCATTTACTGATAAGGATAAAGAGGATTTGCAGGTATACATACATATTTTCTCATATATTATAGTTTTGATTAGTTTCATATTTTTATGCTTTGGGGGTTCCTACTTTTAGTTACGCACAGTTGTTGCTGAGAATTTACCAGATGATCACTCCCATCACAACATTGAGAAAATATTCAAGGTAGCTGGAAGGTGATATTTTTACCCCTTTTGTCCATATTTTTCATCTACTTAACTGTGTTTATTCTATAGCAAATTGAACTAACTTGTTATATTTCCAATTCAAGTGTCAAAACCATCCGTGTATGTCATCCCCAGGATCCAAACTTGTCGCGTGCTAGAGGAGACATTGGCATTAGCAACAAGGTATTAAAAGACTAACTCGAAACTAAATTTCAGTCATTAACAGATTACTCTGATCCACTCATTCTCTTTTTTTTTTGGTTCTTGTTCATATTGAAGCTCCATGCACTGATTGAGTTTGAGAATCCTGAAGCAGCTGAGAGAGCAGTATGTGGATACATTTTTAAGATTAATTTAAGTTCTTGAGTTTAGTCGCTTTACTTTTTATTCATTTTGAATTTGATCAGGTTGAGAAGTTAAATGATGAAAGGAATTGGAGAAAAGGCCTAAGAGTGAGGTTACTCCTCAGACGTTCAGTAAGTCTCATCCTATCAGTTTTGCTTCACAGTTCTCGAATAGTTGTTATGAATTGTTTCGTTGAAATTGCAGCCAAAGTCTATACTAAAGATCAGAAAGTGTGAATTTGAAGGATGTTTTGATGATGAAGATGGACTGCCCTCTGAAGACTCTGATAGCAATAATGTAAGTAATGTCATTGTTTATTATTAAGGATTTAACTTATATACAGTGTCAGTATATTAATAATCGTGGTATTAAAAATGTTAGGTTGAAGACGGTGTAGGATCAGCCAAGAAAGCATGGAACAAAGGACGTGGGAAATTAAGAATGCGTCCTCAAATTCATGGTGGTCGAGGCCTACTTGCTGCACTTCCACAAAGCAGCAGCAGCTCAGGTTTAGGTGAAGGACCAGTGAGACAAGTTACAAAAGGGCCAAGAATGCCCGATGGAACGAGAGGTTTCACCATGGGAAGAGGGAAGCCTCTCACAGCTACTGTTATATCCGGAGTACATGTTGCCTAATTGATTGGAAATTTGATCAATTTTATTTCCCCTTTGGTTAGTCACCAAAAGAAAAAAAAAAGATTTTGGATTTCAGAGTTTTTGAGAGTCAAGGAAATAATGTTATGTTCCACTTTTATGCAGTGATTTTTGAGCATTCATTCATTTTACAAAAGTGTATAGTAGTATATAAGTCTGCGCTTTGAGACTATTTATAACTTGTTTTTTGTTCTGGAATCTGAGATTTGATTCTACTTTTTTTTGCATTATTGACAGATTATCCACCATTTATATTCTTTTGATTCATTTCAGTTCAATATATAATTGTTGGCATAAATTATGATTATTGATTCATGTTCCTGTTTAAGGGAATAAGGAACTTAGAAAGAGATCGAGCAAAATGAGACCATTTTGATTTTGCCTTTTATCAACGTGCATTAATTTATAACATTAATGTTGTTTGTCCCGATATTTTTTAGTTGATATATAATAATAGCAAGATATTTTTATTATTAGCATGAAACATTGACTTCACAAGAAAACATAATTATTATAGTGATTGTTATTATAGAGAGTAATTGTTGTATATAGACAAGTGTGGTTGTGTATTATCTTAAACTCTACGAATTGAATATAAAATTACTATCGTCACTTGACAGTATCCTGTATTCAAAGTAGTAAATAAAAAATGTAGAAGAGAGAGAAAAAAAATATACCAAGCCCATAAGTTGTTTATATGTCCTTAAAAGAATTATTATCTGTTCATTATTGCTAAGGATTTGAGTTGTTTCCTTCCTTCAAGGATACGATAAAAAAAAAAAAAAAAAACTCTGTAACAGTGACCATATAAATTACAAACATGGAGGAGATATGTAGTTTATTAATGTGATGTTTTAGGATATTTTATAAAAAAAATTATGAATTATGATTTGCTCATTTAGTAAGTTTGTATAAAAGTAAGTAAAATTTTAATAGTTTTTACAAGTTAAAAGATTTTTATGTTTATAAAACATTATTTAACTTTAAAAATCTAAATGATATATCCAAACAAAATTTTAACTCCAAACTAACCTGATTAAAATCAGTAATAAAAAATCATTTTCAAACGGGTTAGGGGCCTTATGAAAGTAAACGTAAATACAGGAGCGACATATAACCACCGGAGAAGAAAAGACTCCGGCAGCTTTCGAAAACCAATAAATTGGACATATTGAATTTCAGCAACTAATAGTTCAACAATGGCCCATTAGCTCAGTTGGTTAGAGCGTCGTGCTAATAACGCGAAGGTCGCAGGTTCGAGACCTGCATGGGCCATTTTTTTTTTGTTTGCTCATTCAATCTTTATGAAACTCTTCCCCTTTTGGCCTGTTCGTTTTTGGGGATTTTATACTGTCTTAGGGTTGATGTCTCAGATTACACAAAACCTTTCTTCTGGATTTCAATTTTCTTCAATAAAAAAAAGACTTTATATTGTGTTAGGGTTAGATTTCTCGTAGTCACTCAACTAATAATAGTTATATCTTAAAAAACACCTTTCCTCTATATTCCAATTCTCTTCAACAGCAACAAAAAAATATTTGAGTGAGCATATGAGAAATCAACTATATATATTTGTCAACGTTTCTTCTGAGATTCATTGTTCTAATAATCCCTTTAACCGGCACTCCAATAGAATATGACATCTTGGCCTTTTGTGGGATGAGGAATTAAGCTATAAAAAGTGGTGCACGCACGCTTTGTCTATACATTTTTCTATGATATGCATATGCATATATAATACCAGCAGATACTTGTTAGTATATCTTGTCTTCTCCACTATTTATTAAAGATAATATAATACAGTGGCAATGACAGTATCCTGCATTATTTCTACTGAATGGAATTTTCAGCACATGTTCAAATCTCTTATTTTAGTTTCTGTCTCATTTGAAAAGTGGACATTCATGTTAATTCTGTCTTATTCTCAACTGTATTATTTAAAAAATACTTTTGTTCAAGTACATCGAATAATGGCTGATTAGGTCATAGCTATCCAAGTTTGACATTCTGTTACTTGCTCTAATTTAATTTGTTGAATGAAGCCATCTGATTTAGAGCTAGGACTTGCTTTTGTAGCGAAGAAAAAGACGTGTCTGTGACATAAATCTGGATTAAGTAAGGACTATATGGTAGTATACTAATATTAATGTCCCAATAGATGTTTTAATACATGTAAATATGCTTTCATTGATTTTGATTGCTGTCAATAGCATGTTCTTTTGTGTTATAATTTGAAGCTGTTTCTTTGTAGAAGAAAGCTAACTAAGATAACAATTGTTAGTTGAATGACCATATGAGAAATCAGCCCGGAAGGTACAAAAATGATAGAAAACTATGCAGTTTTGATGGGGTAATCAAAAATTACCAAAATATCTATATATTTGATCCAAGGAACTCACCAACATGATTTCAGGTACAGCTCCTGTGACCTGATTCAAAGTGATTGCTTGCTTTCGCAGTGCTGTCATTTGGTTTCTGAATGGCTTAGAAGATCCAACTTGAATTAATCCGTCTTCAAAAATAATATCTTGAAATATTCAATTTTGTCATCAGTAACTCAAAAGTTTAACACTGTTTTATTTCCAGACTTGTCTTGTTATTCCGCGGATATACACTGTTCCATTGAAGTCATAAGTGCTTTGATTGACATGCACTTTCATCTCTCAGTGGTTGGATGCATTGTCGAAACTCTATATAATATCTTTGCTGCATTTTGTCTAACTAATGTATAAATATCAAAGTGGATAACTTCATCAGCACTGAACTTTAGTAAAATATAGTATAAAATTGTAATGCTTACATGTCCATTAAGCTCACATGTACATAGTGGCATTCCCACTCTTAAGTCCACTAATGTAACTTAGTCGTATATAAATTGCTCTATGTAGCTCAACACAAGTCACAAGAATCAGTTAAGTTATGGCGAGTCGTAGTTTGTTCCCCTGCCTTACTGTTTTTTTCTGTATGATTAGTATTATGGCTCCCTTAACTTCTGGTCAGCTTGATTACAGTTACTATGATAGAGCATGCCCCGTCTTGCCTAGGATCATTCGTTGGAATGTTTGGTCAGCTCTCCGTAATGATTCCAGAATAGCTGCATCCCTCCTCCGTTTGCACTTCCACGACTGTTTTGTAAATGTAATTTTCTCTTATTGAGTACTCATCCACGTACGTTTAATTGCATACTCTTAGGGTAATACTTTATTGAGTCATCAGTTTATGCTTATGTTTGACAGGGTTGTGATGGATCCGTGCTTCTTGATGACACAAATGATTTCAAGGGTGAGAAGAATGCTGCACCAAATCGCAACTCAGTCCGAGGATTTGAGACAATCGATAACATAAAAGCTGACCTTGAAAGAGCTTGTCCATTAACTGTATCTTGTGTGGATATATTAACTCTTGCAGCTAGAGAAGTTGTTGTCATGGTAAGTAGCAACATATTTACTCAAGTATTGTAATGCCTGGAAATGAACCAAAGACAATATATTTTCCTTTCTTCCTTTACAGTCAGGAGGACCATTTTGGCCAGTTTTACTTGGTCGACGAGATGGACTAACTGCAAGTGAGAAGGCAGCAAATGACCAATTACCTTCACCCTTTGAGCCCCTGGATAAAATCGCGGCCAAGTTTACTGATAAGGGCCTTGATCTAAGGGATGTAGTGGTTCTTTCAGGTACCTTTAATCTTATTAGTATAAAGTTAAATCTGCATTTGTATTGATGATTTAAATTTGTCTCTTATTAGTGGCAGACCTACATGGTTCGATTTAATCCCCCTTCGTAGGAACATTATAATGCAAAATAGGATAACAACAATCATTTTTGTTTGCATATATAGACTCTAGCTCCTTGAAAGTTTCTAGTGTAACAACATTAAGTATGGTTCAAATATTAGTTTAGGCCGTCTAAAATTAATTCTCCTTAATGAAATTTCTGACTCTACGTATGACTTGTCTCGTGTGATATAGGAGCACACACAATTGGTTTTGCCCAATGTTTCACATTCAAGAGGAGACTTTTCAACTATCAAGACTCAGGAAAGCCAGATCCAATTCTTGATTCTTCAATGTTGTCAAATTTGCAAAGCACTTGTCCTGAAGAGGGACCCAACACCAAAATTACTCCTCTAGACATTCAATCCGTTACGCGATTCGACAATGCATATTACAGAAACCTTATGATCAACACAGGACTTCTTGAATCTGATCAAGCTCTAATGTCAAATTCTGAGACAGCTGATATGGTAAAATCCTACAGTTTGTACCCTTATCTTTTCTTCCAAGACTTTGCTGCATCAATGGTGAAATTAGGAAATGTTGGGGTCCTTACTGGAGAAACTGGACAAATTAGAAAAGTATGTGGCTCTGTAAATTACTACTATTAAAGTGTTTCTGTCAAGTATGTTTAGTTTAATTATTAGACAAAGTTTATCAAGTGTGCTTGCTTCAGTATCTATGTTTGTACTAATAATTTAACTATATATCAAATGATATCGTTCAAGTAGATATTTTCGTTTTATTATATTATTTCGCCTTGATTTATTCATTTTGGATCATTAAAAAGTGTCGATTTTATTTTATATTGGAACGAAGGAAATATATGGACAATGGGATCCCACTTAAATAAGAAAACTTTGGTCTATTAGAATATTTTAAAGAAGGAAAAAGTGGTCCTAATGCTTGACTTTCGATGTGCTAAAAAAACATTGTACTCTTTTGTTCTTTATGCTCAATGCCCCTTCAATTTTATGTTGTCACTGATTCTATGTTCTCTAAATTTCCTTTTAATAATTCTATAGTTAGAATTGTATGTAGTATATTAATTTCTTTTTTCTTTTTAATTTCTCACATAATCTGCATTAAAGTCTTAATTAAATTCGAATCATGCGGTATAAAACTCATTCAAAAGTGACTCTCTCAACAAAATATTCTTCGTATACATGCTTTAAACCCAAGACCTTTGATTATATAAAGACAAGTAAAGATAAGGAAAAGGAAAGAAAGGACAAGAGAACCATAGATTCAAAAAAATGAATAAAATAAAATGATTTTCTCACTTATTTTGTAGAACAAAGTTATCTGATATGTATTTTTATTAACGAGAAATAGTATATTATCCATGAAATCAGTGGAAATAAACACAAGCTAATCCAACAATTATAACATATTCAATATAATTTTATAAGTGAAATTCAGATAAAATAGAGTCTTACACTTAACTCACAAAGATAAAAAGATTATTTGTAAAAACGTTGAATCCCAAAATTATTGTAGTTGGATTGGCAGAGTGGGGTGAGGCCTGACTAAATCTCTGTCTTTTAGTAGTGCTATATATTTACATCAATCCATCAACCTTTTAATTTATCCTATGTCATCTCCTGCAAAAAAGCATCTTAATTTTTTTTTGTGTGTTTCTTCTGTATTATCAGTCATCACTATCCCCAAGGCCCAAGACACACAGATATTCCTCTCTCACCACTGATTCTTTTTTGACACCTTTTCATGAGTATGTTTCTACTCAATTGCACTTTCCCCACTAAACCATCAATAAATAACTTCTCATTTTTGGGTGGTGAGTTCAAATCATCAAAGGAGCAAAAAAAAATTATAAAGACTTAAAAAAAAAAAAATTAACATATATTTATGTATAATTTTTTAATTTTAATTTTTCACATAATATGTTTGAGATTATAACATTAAAAAAGATTTTAATATACTTTTAATTTAGAATCATAAAATTTTAAAATTTATTAAATACTCTATATGTTAAATATACAAAACCTAAACTCGCGAATATTTGCTTCGGTCTTGTTTCTTCTGCTCCTCGCGAAAACGATTAAAATTTCCATATGTCTAATATAATTTTACTAAATGAAAAAATTATACTTCATAGGTATGATATCAGTAAGTCGATGAATTTATAAATTATACTCATATTTTTATTTTTTTATATAAGTAAATACTTACGATCGTATGCTATTATAAATTTTTAAGTATACAATTTTAAAAAATCATTAGTTAACGATAAAATTACTAATTATTCTTTAATATAATATTTTCTCACGGTACGGACAATTTCACATTGATATCACTATGGATCTTTCTTTGCAAATTTAAAATGAAATTATTTTTTTACAAAATATAAATTTATATGTCAAATTTTAAAAACTTAGAGTTCAAAGTCATAATTTGAAATTAAGATTATAATTTTGTGCAAATTTCATAAACAAACATTAATTTTAAATCAAAACAAATTACTATGGCCAAACGCCTACCTAGTATTGCTTTTGGTATTAATAATTTTGCATGATTAATATCCTAACTAGAAGTAATAAATTGTGGGAAAGGCATGAACTTTTGACTTGGATAAATGTAGAAGTCACTAAACATTATTGGAACCTTTTAAAATGCAAAATGGATGAACTTTGCCAAGGAAATTAAGGATGATTGCTGACCTTTTTGACTTTGTTAACTAAAGCAAACTTATCTGTAACACTTAAAAATAAAAATATTATATATAAACAATTGGCTAATCATGTCATATTTCAATCAGAATATGATATGGGGATTCTAGTTAAGCCGATCGAATTGATGATTTGAAAATTTTTGGTGCATTAATCTAAATTTTAAATAAAAATAATAAAATATGACTTCAGTTAGATTCAAACTTTGGTCTCATAGGTGATTTCTTTGGCTTGTACCAACGGTATGAGATACTCATATGCTCCTCATGAATATACGGTTAATTACTATATTCTAGTTTCTATCAGTTTTTCAATATATATACATATTTTTTTCCAAAATTAACGAGTGCACGTGCACCCCAGCTTTGTATATGGGACCCTCTACTTGTAACAAATATCTATTTTTAGAACTAGAACTTGAGATACCAAATAAATCATTGTAATCTCCAAAATAAAGTCCTTTCTAATCTATCTTATAGTATTATCGAAAGAATATGAGATGCCGCTAATTTTCCTGCGCAATTTCAGCTCTTAATACATGTACGAAGTCCAAAATAAATTACTCACTCTGTCCCAATTTATATGACTTACTTTTCTTTTTAGTCAGTCCCAAAAAAAATGACATTTCTATATAAAGTAACAATTTAACTATAAAATGTCAATTTTACCCTTAATGAAATAATTTGCAGTCACACAAATTTCTATCATTCATTTTAGACCACAAATTTTAAAAGTCTTTTTTTTTTCTTAAACTTCGTATCGAATCAAAGTACCTCACATAAAATGGGACGGAGGGAGTACAGAATAGAGAGAGTACTTGTTGTACAACAGTTAAATATATATGAGCCCAGAGACTCAAGATTTGAAACTTTTTTCAGTACAATTTTATGAATTATTCCGAGCGTGACTAGGCCATTTTGTGCAGTACAAAGATGCCTTTACAGGATTTCTTGCAGATTTGTTGTTACCACTCTCTTTTTGTACCTGCAAACTTCATTCAATTCTGACTCTTGTAACTCTGAACTAATGGTCCAATATCCATTACACTTCCCTTTCATCTTAATTAGTCTTGAACTGAGAAATTTCGTTAACGATTTTATTATGAACGGTATCCCACTGACCATCCTGAACTATGTGTGGTTACGCCCAGGCTTCGAGTTTCTATTTTTTTGCAAAATAAGGGATACTAATCTTGTTACTTATGAAATTTTTCATGTTTTTTGTTTTTCTTCAGGACTTAGAAAATGTGATTAAAGCAAATAAAAGTTCAAAAGTCGGATGAAACAGAACCAGATCAGTCCTAAATTCAAACTACTAATAAGTTAAAAGAGTTGTGATATTTCTTGGTGGTCTATTTACATTTTACTGAAATAATTCCTGAGATTTTTTATATATATAAACAGAACCAGAACCAGAACAGAACAAATTTGAGGAAGTTTTTTGCTTTAATAGCAGAGTTTGTACAGACTCTCTTCTTTTTAATACTGGCATTTCAAGATTTCATATCATATCAAGAACCAGTTTCCCACAGCTTCTATCTCTACCAAAAGAAAGAAAGAAAAAGTTGTTTAAAGAAAAAAGTAAGTCACCCCACCCACACCACCCCTGTTTTGCTCATTTTTGTATAAAGTTAAGACTAAAAGGCATTTTTCTTGGGCTTTGTTCTGTTTCACTCTCACACAAACATAAACCTAAATTGTTAACACTCCCCATTCAGCCATTCTTCCCCTTTTTTACTTTTTCTCTATTCATTTCAATCACAAAATATCCCCTTCCAATTATTGATTAATATTATCTAATGTGATTATCTTTTCGAATCGGAGAACAACAAGAATATCTTCGATTTGAAATTTTTAGTTTTGGGTATTCTTCAAAATGTCATCTACACCAGCTGAATATCCTTTACAGCAACAGCTACCACCGCCCATGTTTATGAGCCAACAAGCTTATTCGGATCGTCCGGGTCACGGGTCGGTTGGACCCGTAATCGCTGTTCTTGCTGTTATAGCTGTATTGGGAGCCATCGCTGTAATGATAGGCAGATTGTGTTCGGGTCGGAAGATAATGGGTCGTGCTCAGTACGATTTTGAAGGATGGGTTGAGACCAAGTGCGCGTCTTGTATCGATGGCCGGGTCGACCCGATACCACGACCGGTTACTATGGCGCCGCCGCCGGTGGTGGTTGCTGAGAGCAGCAGCAACGGTAGTCCCGGCGGTTCTGCGCCGGTGTCGGTGCCGGAGCCGGTGGAAATGAGAGAGGAAGAAGCATCTAATCAACAAAGTAATTTACATGAGCATCATCCACATGAAAGAACAGAGTCTTGAAATGCTTTTTTTCTTTTTCTCTTTTTGAAAAAAAAAAATTGTGTTTAATGTTTTAATTAATCTGAGTATTTTCTAATAGTGGAATTTATAAATATTGTAGCAATTCTTTCTATATTTTTCATTTTCTATTCTTTGACATTTTGGAAAAACTAATGTTTAATAATATAATTTTGCACTATATTATATTAAAATATGATAATCCAATAATTTGTTAACATTCTCACATGTGAAATGAAAAGTATTTGTGTGGCTTCTTATTGTTATTATTAATTATTATAGAATTAGAAAAAGGTCCAAAAGGAATCAACTAATTTGGTCATTCATTTTTTATAGCTATTTTCGAAACTTTATATTCAAAAGCTAAGTAATTGAAAAGGAGGACCCTCCTTGATGTTGAAGTTTCAAGTGTCTTACAAAGAAAATACGGTAATTGTTATATGCCAATTAAGATTCTTATGATGTATCTTAATTTAAGAGTGAAACGTTTTCTATTAGAGATTTCTCATGTTTCTAAAAACTCAAATTTAAAACATTTATGTGGATCAAGTAATTTACTCCAAGTAAAATTTAGATACTATTAGTTGCCAAATTATTCCCGATCATGGCTTGCTTTTATTAATAACACAAAAATAATAATAACTATATCTCAATCTAAAGCAAGTTTAAAAAGATCAGATAAATCAGCATTGCTTTTAGTTAAGCTGCTTCTTAATAAAGGGATAAAATCATAAATAGTCAATTTTTAGCCCTCTATGAGTTTTAGTTACAGATTTAAAATTGGAATAATACATAAACATGACTCTTAACTTGGCTTCAACGGATAACTATGCCCTCCAACTTTGAGTGTACACAAGTAGACATTTAAATTTGTATAAAATTGAACAATTAAACACATGTGTCCTACATGACATAATACATGTAGGACGCCACGTAGGATATAAAATTTTCATGTAGGGTGCCATGTAGGATGAATGTGTCTATTTGTTCAATTTTATACAAGTTTAAGTGCCTACTTGTGCACATTCAAAGTTAAAGATCATAGTTGTCGGTCGATGTCAAGTTAAGGGTCATGTTTATGTATTATGGGTGTGTTCGGTATGAAGGAAAACATTTGTTTCCAATTTTCTCATGTTTGGTTGGGTTAAATTTGGAAAATGTTTTCCAAATCAACTCATTTTCCTCAAATTTAAGGAAAATGACTTCCCTTCAAAACTTAACGAAAACATTTTCCAAAACTCTCTTCCAATTTCAAATTATAACTACTTTTTTGTTGAAAAAATCAATTTATTTTGTCCCTACCCTCAACCAGCCCCCCAACCACCCCCCCTTCAAAAAAAATTATAATTTTAAAGCTTGTTTTTAAATTCAAATTTTTTACCCCACCCTCACCCCTACCCCCACCCCCTCCCAAAAAATATTAACAGTTGTTTTTAAAAGATATTTCTAATTTC
>NW_006239002.1:1384907-1421193 GCF_000226075.1 Solanum tuberosum
CCCCCCCAAAAAAAATATTTTCTACTCACCAACCAAACATGAGAAAATAAGTCAAAAATCAACTTATTTTCCAAAAAAAACAAACACACCCTATGTCTTTAAAATTTCATGAGAGTTAATGGGTGACAACTTTACAAAAACAGACCAAGAGTGACAACGTGAGCTATTTCTACGTAAATAGATGGCTCAAATTGTAATTCCAATGTTTCAAAGGTCATTTGCACAAATGTCCTTATTTTTGGGGTCTTTAATTTTTGCCACTTAAAATTATTGATTTTTAATTTTTATTCTTCAAAAAGAAATTCGCAAGATATAAGTAAATTATGCCTAAGGAATAAGTGCAATGCTTAGTAGCTCAAATTATGTCATAAGTTCAGTGACAGAAATCATATTTTAAAACCGAAGTAAGTAATGAGAAATTATGTATTCCGATATAAGTTAGGTATTGAAGCAAAACATTCTCAAAAAAAAACAAAAAAACAAATGCATTTAAAGTGAGAGAATTCTGGTAGGTTTGGTCCCAAACCAACTCTGGGTTTGGTTTGGTCATTTATGGGCTGTGGCCTCTGGGCCTTCTTTGTTGGAATTTTTCATAACTCTACCTCGACATTATCCAAATGCCTCCTTACCCAACATAATAAATGTTTGTGTCCTTCGTAAAAATGTCATAAATATCCATAATAACTTTTATTTATTAGGCGTTTGGACAATGATATGAAATTAGCATTTGGACATATAATTTCACGTTGATTTCATATCATGAGATGAAATTTCAAATACAACAATTAACGCACAAGTTTATATTTTGTAAAAACTACAACCCACATTTATATCTACAAACCATTTATTTCATATTTATAATTCATATCATTACTTTTTAAATCATTTATATCACATGTAACAATTATTATCACCAACATAGAATTTATTATTACTTCAAATCAGTTTCTGCTTTACCATTTATATTCATCAATTTTTATTATTTTTTATCAAATTTATTTACCAATCAAATTTACCAACAAATGACTAAAAGTAACAGTGTTGGTTTGTCTTCCCGGTCATATGATCGAGAAATGAAAGTTCAATATGAAAAAGTTTTTTGTAATATGTGGGAGGATTATACTAAAGATTAGTACATTATGTTCAATATAATTTTATTTTTTATTGAATTAAAATTTGATCAATAAATGTTGTATTTTTTAAAAATAGCTTTGTAAGTATATTATGCGATTCTATAAACTTTTGCTTATTTGGTATGATTGTATAAAGAATTGAGACTATTTTATTAATTTTACAACTTATGGAGTTTTTATGTTTATGAGAAAACATACAACATAAAAAGTCAAAATTACATGTCCAAACAAAACTTCAATTTCATCTCATGATTTCATAGTGCATGGCCAAACGGGCCCTTAGTTTAGTTCCGCTACATATGTTTGAACTTTAGAAATATGAAACTTCAACGAGTAACTTATAGAAATTTTACTAGTTTAAGAGCTAATTACTTATACATATGCTAGTTTGCAATATTATGAATCTTATCAAATTTTGGTGCATTCAGATATGTCTAGATAGATGTACCTTAAGTTAAGAGCTAATTGATTAGACACACGTTAGTTTGTAATATTATAAATCTTAACAAATTTTGGTGCGTTCAGATACGTCTAGATTGATGTACCACGGGATACATGAGGTCAAAAATATATGTAATTTATTCCGAATACATTGTATCCAAGTAGATTCACATGAGACACATAGAAAAATCTCACTCGCATCTCGCTCGTCACTCTCTTATCTTTCTCACGTATCTAGTATCCCAAATACATGTATCTGAAAAAAATAGACAAATTTCACTTGCCTCTCCCTCTATTTTCTATAGTTATTGTTTCAAACTATAGAAAAAATTAATAAATATAATAGAAATATTTATGTTATTAGATAGTTTTTCCAACTTCAAATACTGTATCTGAAGTTGTTTTGAGGGGAGTAGTGTTGTAATTAGTCATAAAATCAGGTACATCTGTGTACTTCGGAAGTGTAACTCTGAATGGGTTGAACTGTATATTGGGCTTTATTTCATGACCCGAGCCCAATTACCCCAAAATATCTCCCCATTCAGTCCTTGGATTTATTTTGGTTATACAATTAGTACAATTTAACTTGTTCTGAAAAAACGTGCTTTACTCTCTAGATTAAGCATCTCACTATTCACTAGTTACCTTTTATTATCTTTACATAGTTAGCTTATTAAAATATATTATAAAGTGTTAAGAAAAGTTGTTTCATTCTTTAATCTTGCTATTTGATGAAGGAAACAGATAAATATATAAAATATATTAAAAGAAGTTAAGGGGTAAATTAGTGAAAATTTAACTTTTGGTGGATTAGTTGTTACATTTCCTTGTCGATGTATTTGTGTACTAGACATATTAAAGAAACATCAACTTCAGTAATATGAATAGCCACTAAAATCTAAATTGCTTTGTTTTGTTCGAATATCTATTGACTAAAACTAAACAAAACCAATCAAGATCTACAGCTACAGCACAAAATGTTTCCATATATATATATATATACATACAAAATAGAATCGTACTGATCACCTACAGATCTACACACTACGAGCTGTCTGCAATTGTGCTATGCATTCTCAATTTATTAGAAAAAAAATATCACCAAATGACCAAATGATGTGATGCAGAGGATGAAGTTGTTCCTATTTTAATCAGAAGTCTCGAGTTTGAGCCATGAGTATAAAAAAGTCCATGGAAGGGAATGTTATCCCGAATGAGATTCTATCTGGTGCGAATCCGAATTAATCGAACTCCAATATGAGTAAGCAGATGAGAAACCAAAAACAATTATTCGAAAAACTATTTTTCTTTAGCACAAATAATATTTCAATATTTGTCAAAATTAAATGCGTACATACCCGTCATTAAATAACAAAGTTAAGTACAATTTGTTCTTATACAATATATTTTTCCGACAAATGATATTTGATTGATCACCATTTGATCGGCTTCTCCACGCCATATAGTTTATTGAATTTCGATGTATCTCAGGTAAAACAACGAGTTTGAATCACAAAATTTGAGTTTTGTATTTCAAGTTAATATATGTTATTTTCAAACAATACAAGTAGTAAAAAAATTGCTTTAAATTCAAACATTTTCCCGTTCAATCAAATATCAAGATAGTATTATAGTCTTCATTTAAAAAACCACACGTTAATCTCATAATAAGTCATATATGTGATGATTAGTTCGCCTAGCAATACAACTAATACAATATTGATCTTCCAAAGTGTTTTCTCAAAATGATTTTATTAAAATAAATTATGTTTTACGCAGTTGTTTTTATTAATTGAGTGTTCCTAATACATCAGCCTTTTTTTAAACTATATTTTTAGCCCTAAGTTAGGTGTCCCCAATTTCTTTATTTTAAATTGTCGGGTTGTAATATTATCCATCTTTTTGCCAATTAATAATTAACAATAAAGTCGTTCTTCTTTAGTAGCTAAAAAAAATAATGGTTGCGGTATTGGTATCTGCACTACAAACATGTAAATATAATTAAAAAAATTATATAGTAATAAACAACGATAGGCTAGCTAGCTATTATATTGCCATCCAATTGTACTTAATTAACTTGATGACTTCTTTAATTTACTAATTAATCCTGACTGGCTCATTTTACTTCTTTCTTTAATTTATGTTACTAGTTGACAACAACTTTAATCACAAATGCTATTTTTTTTAAAAAGTGTTGGAGAAAATGGTACTGTCATTCAAGTAACTTTAGATACATGCATACACTTACATATAAGCATGACAATGATTAGTAATATAATACTCATATTTCTTGTTTTTGAGAATCACTATAAATTTTAATCATCTATATGATATAATAACTAAACGTCCATAAAAAACAGATAAAATAGAACCCTGTAAAATGTAAATATATGTTTGAGAATTAATAAATAAATTAAGGAGGCGTTCAACTATTTTCTCTCTCTTCTTAAACCAAACAATACCTAAGATAAATAAATTGTTGAAAAATTCGTTTAATTATGTTGAATTTTAGCATATGACAATGTATATTTTAGTGGCTGTTTTGGTTCGAATTTGGGATATTCCAGGGACATGGATAAATCAATACTTGCTTTTCATAGAGATGAGTTGGACTAAATTTCTATACAAAAATAATTTTAATTTTAACTAAGATATGAAATAAATTTATATTGAAATAACTTATCTAAACTAGATATATCGTATATGTATGTTATTGAGAACATGGACCTATATAGAATAATATAAAGGCTGGAGTAAAGTTGAATGCGATTCAGTTTACTATATTAGTATTTCCTTTTTCTTCCATACTATTTTTATTTTTCAATTTTATGATTACATGTTATTTCATTTATTTCAATTTATCGTATTATTTATTGTTGTTATTGTTCTTTTCTCTATTATTTTCACTACTGCATTTCCTCGTCAATTCCGTATTATTATGCTTTATTTAAATTAATAATGATTTATTAAAAATAATATATTTACCTTCGCAAAATATACGTAAAATTGTCTTACTTATCGCTTTGCAGAGTCTCATTTATAAAATTACAATATATATAATTGAAATAACGTGTCGAATCCATTTAATCAAAAGCCTCTTACGAAAAGCTAGTTGTGGGGCAAACTACATAAATCTCACTAGTTTAAGTCTTAATTACTAAGATTTTCGATAGTTTTCTCTACCATATTTTGTGCTTAGGATACATGAGTCTAAATCCGCAAGATGCATGTATCTGCCGAATTTTAAAATCAAGATACATATTTTATTTGTTTAAATTAATTGGTTGTAACTAATTTTACTTAATTAGAGGAGTAGTTAAGGATTTTCAAAATTCATGGACAATTAATTCTAGAAATTTAAATTAATCAATTTCCTTAATATAAGGTGGAAATCAAGAAGTGTGTCTATGTTTAATTAATTTTTTTTATTATTCTTTGAAATAATAAATTCATTAATATTATTAATAAAAGATAAAAAAAAACATGTATTTATTAGTCATTTAATTTGATTAATTTCATTTTATTAATCTTAAAATATAAATTCATTAAGTTGATGTATCTATTATCAATATATGATATATCCAACAAACTAAACAGTAAGATACACGAGTATCATACAAGTACATTCATATGTATCATAGAAGTATCTATTATTAATTTCGTGTATTTATTAGATCTATCTAGTATTAATATATGGCTGAACCCATCGGTAACCCCTTAAAGTTGGCACCAACTTTCACTTAGACACCTTAACTAAGCTTTGTTCATTTTAGACACCTTATGTCATGGTCCATTGTGACATTTTGACACTTTTTTAATTATCAGTCAAATATATAAAGTGTTTGTAATACACTCGCCGATGACGTGTCAAAATGACGAATTAAATAAAGACACGTGACATATATATAAAAAATAATTCTCAAATAATGATTTTTAGTACAAAAAAGAAGTGACCAATGAGTGAATGACACGTGAAATTTTTGCCCAAAAGACTTTAAACATAAAAAAACCAAACCCCACCCAGATCATCATCTCCACCCCACCTACCCCGGCCCCTGCGTTTTCTCCACTCTCCCCCCACTCACTTAGCGTCTTCTCCACCTCTTCCCACCCTAACCCCAACCCCTTCCCCACCCACATCATCTTCTCGAATAGAATAACAAATCCACACATACCACTACTCAAGTCTAATTTGAGATTATTCATGAATTCATGACTTTCCATTTTTCTTCTTCTTTACGATAGCAGGGTCTTCACATTGTTTTCTTTTAATTTTTATTATATCATTATATTATAAGTCCATGGGTTCAAATTCATTTTTTTTGTCTGTAGCATTATCAAATTTATTTCTCCATAAAAGGAGTTTAAGTTTTGGGAGATGATGGCTGAAAAATGAGGAAGAAGATGAAAAAAATTAAAATAGAAACGATTAAATAAGCCTTTCACGCGCTGATAATGAGTGTATTACACTCTCTATGACATGTCAGCAAAAAGTGTCAAAATGACAGCGGGATATGACATAAGGTGTCTAAAATGAATAAAGCTGAGTTGAGGTGTCTAAGTGAAAATTGGTGCCAACTTAAGGGGGCCACCGATGGGTTCCCCTTCATGTATCTTTTAACAATACATGATGTGTTTAACAAACTAAACACTTAGATACATGAGTATCATACAAGTATATTCATATATATCATAGAAATATCTAGTAGGTATCTAATATTGTCCCCGTTATACAAAGACTATCGAAGAAAATTCAACCAAAAGTTGAGAGATAACACATTCGATCTGTGGCCGATCTTTTTTCGTCGGAAATGGAGTTGCAACTGGCCGTTCCTGATTGGTTTTGCCCTCACCGACACTATCATCCTTAAGATGTCCCTCGACTTCACTGAGGAGGATTTAAAGAACTCCCGATTTGCGCAAAGGCATAAGAATTGAATTTTACTCCATCATTCTTGCTGCTAAAGGGAAGTTCTCTTACTCAACCACTTTTTCTTTTGTACTTTTATTTTATGATTATGGAAGACAAATTTCGTATTGCATAAAATGTCTAGGAGTTTAAATTTTAAGATAATTATTCAATATTATATTTGAGGAATTTGTGTAACTGATTAAATCTTTTAAAATATATGGTATAAATATTAAAAGTGGTATTATGTGTAATTATTTTAAACTATAGGTAAATTAAGTATATATGATAGTGAATTATGTCTAGTTAGGTAGTTTCCCTTAAAACATAATTATTTCAAATTACTTGTTAATTTATAATTAAAAAAAACATATTTTAAAAAAATCATATTATTCTTATAATGTATTTATTTTTAAATGCAAACAAGTTTATAAAATTTTAATTTTTTTTCCTAAAAAACAAATAATAAAATTATCGATCTTATTTTTAATTTATTAAAAACATATAAAAAAAATTGAATAACTAAAATTGAACAACTAATACGAAACATAAAATATATGACCAAAGTAGCCTAACAAAATTTGTCATATATAAAATGAAAGGACGAATGTAACGTTTTTCCCAAGAATATATTTTCTTTTATTTCATCGAAAATCACACGCACTCTTTATTTATTTTTGGTTTTATTTGTGTTCTTTTATTTTCTTTTTAAAAATAAACGGAGAAGACAGTTTTGAATACAGTGAGGAGAGGTTGAAGAATTTCGAAATTATATATATAGCGGGACTCCTCTAGGGTTTTTTTTATCTTCTTCTTCTTCTCCGATAACTGCTTTCTCTTTTTTTATTATATTTATTTTGCCAACACAACAGAGGGTTACAGAGACAGCAGTAGAGAAGAATGACAAGACCACGGTGTTATTTGGACATAAGCATAGGAGGAGAACTTGAAGGAAGAATTGTTGTGGAACTTTACAATGATGTTGTTCCTAAAACTGCTGAGAATTTTAGGGCTCTTTGTACTGGTGAAAAGGGTGTTGGCCCTAATACTGGTGTACCCCTTCATTACAAGGTTCTTTATCTTTATTCTTTTCTTTTCTGTTTCTTGGGTCGTTAATGAATATATGAAATTAAACATACCCTTTTGAAGTTTTTAGCACTAGTAACAACTTAGGGGAGTCTTGTTTTGGGGTAAACAGTGTGTAAATCTTGTTTCTTGATTTGAACAGATTAAGAAATTGTTGGTGAAATTTTTTAAGATTCTTGGTGTTGTGGATTACTGTTAAAGATGAAATTGGATATAACTATTTGAAATCTAAGTAGCAATGACTACTTTTAATTCATCTGCTTTTGCTTGTCAGAAGTATTAATATATAAAACTGATTTTTTGAGGGTTGTTTATGTTGTGTAAAGGTGATGAATAGAATAAGAAACCATGACTTAATTTCTTTGCTTTCATTGGTTAGTACTGTTCTGTAAATTTTCTTGTAGAAAAGTTCACTGTTTTTTAATGTATACTTTAGTGTCCTTTCATTTGCTCCTCCTCCTAGCAGATTGTCAGTTATCCTGTGCTTTTGAGATTGATGCTTTATCTTGATAAAATTTTGTTGTCCTCCGTTCTCGAAGCGGTTCTCTGACGTTATTGTCTATTTTAAATCTCAATACTTCTTTTTTATTGATCTCCTGCAGTCCTTACGAATTAGAACTTAGTCATTTTGGTTTCAAATAATATGATTTTATGTCTTAACCTACTAGAAAGGATGAGATATTATTTGATTTCTATTTGTTACTGGCTTCTCCCAGAACCGTCTTCTAATTGCTCTGTATGGTCAGACGAGGGGACATTATCGAATTCACTTGATTCCCTCAAAAAAATCACTTTTGCAAGGTTTTTGAATTTTGACCGTGGATGCTCTTCAGGTCTTGGTACTCTAGAAATCCCTTTTTTCAAGTACGTTTACTATCAAGTAGACTGTCAAGGTGGATTCAGATATGCTCTGCTGATTGCTTGTATATAGTCAAGGAGGCTTGGTATATAGGATGCAAGAGTGTTTGCCTTTGGCAGCGGCTCTGTTCTCGTTATCTTTGAGTATAAAAGGATATGCTTAGATAAATGATTTCATTTCACTATTGTATTGTTTGTGATCAACCCTCTGCGCTCCCCTTTTCTTTTTAGCTGAATTCTTCAAAAAAATTGTGCTCTTGTCATGCTGAGCATTACAATCTTCTTTAGTTTGTCCCTAAATGCTGTTTTCATCCATTGTAGGGAAATTGTTTTCATCGTGTGATTAAGAGCTTCATGGTGCAAGGTGGTGATATTTCTGCTGGAGATGGTACTGGGGGAGAATCCATCTATGGGCTAAAATTTGAGGATGAAAATTTTGAATTGAAGCATGAAAGAAAGGGGATGTTATCTATGGCTAATTCTGGACCTAACACTAATGGATCTCAGTTTTTCATCACAACTACTCGAACTTCCCATCTAGATGGAAAACATGTGGTTTTTGCTAGAGTAATTAAAGGAATGGGGGTTGTCCGTTCTATGGAACATGTGACTACTGGTGAAAATGATTGCCCAACAGTAGATATCAGTATTGCGGATTGTGGAGAAATTCCTGAGGGGGCTGATGATGGTATCACAAATTTTTTCAAAGATGGTGATCTATATCCTGATTGGCCTGCCGATCTTGACAACAATACTGATGATCTCCCTTGGTGGGTCACCGCTCTAGAGTCGATTAAGGCATTTGGTAACGAAAATTTTAAGGTATTAATTTTAAAGCAACATCAGTGTTATTAACTACCTAATCCCCTTGCTTCTTTTTCTCATTGACATTTGACTATATATCTTTTAGCTATCTTTCTTACGTATGCTTGCTTCTTCCCACAGAAACAAGATTACAAGATGGCTCTTAGGAAATATCGAAAAGCTTTGCGCTATTTGGATATCTGCTGGGAAAAAGAAGGGATAGATGAAGGTAGGGATTGTAAAATATTTTGTAACATAAATGGCTGTGAAATATATCTGTTTCTACAAACATAAATAGCGCTGGAATATGGATTTGTCCATAAAAATTGTTGTCATGTGAATTATAACTCTGCTTGTTCCTCTTGCAGATAGGAGCGCATATTTGAGAAGGATGAAATCACAGATATTTACCAACAGTTCTGTGAGTTACCTTTCTGTTGCTTTAGTTTGATGCAGTACTGAATTTGCATTATAGGGAATAATCATAACAATACACTTAGTCTGCTTTTTGTTTCTAATGGTCGTAAATGTTTTTACTACTTCTTGATCATTTCAGGATAGTACAGGGACTAAACAGCATTAAAGTCATTATTGCGATAAATGTAGTATTATTTTTTTTAATTGTACTTTCCTTTTCATCTAGGCCCCTTTTTGTTTTGATGTCTTATATTTGCTGATTGCGCATTTGTCTTTGATTGAAACCTCAAAGTTTATCACATCCTCTAGTTCAGCACTTGCCTTCATAACCCCAGTTGTCATGCTTTCTTAAATTCATATTTGTTTTCCTATTAACCAACCAAACAAAATAACTGATAGCTGTTATGTATAACCAGGCTTCTAAACTAAAACTTGGAGATCTGAAGGGAGCACTCCTAGATGCTGACTTTGCAATGCGGGATGGAGAAAACAATGCAAAAGCTCTATTTCGTCAGGGACAGGTTGGTATCTATCACGGGCTTTTGTATTCTGCAGCAGCTTTGATCATCTTAACAATTGAATAACCTGCTTGTTAATTTGGGTTTTGGAATATCGACAACAACAACAATATCCAGTGTAATCCCAGAAGTGGGGTTTGGATAGACCCTAGGCTCAATTAAGGCGGGTTTCAGAATAATAAATATAAATTAGATTGCAACCTTTTCTTACTATAGTGCTGAGTCGAACACTTGGTACTTCTCAAGTTTGAAAGTAATAGATATACACTTCTTGATATACCTAACATCTTTACAATTTAATTGAGTGAATTCTGCTATTTCTTGGGAAAAAAGACTTTCTAATGGAAAACAAAGTTGGAACTCCATGATATTTTGTTGGTGATCTGTGTTTCCAACAGATGGTTCTATAACTCAGTAGAGTGGTGTACATGTCTATCCTATTCTCTTGGCATAAGTAGGTGCAGTTATGTATCGTTCACCATAAAGTTGTAGTGGTAAAAGGGAAAAATAGGATGGCTATTCTAATTTACTTCTGAAGTTCAATTTACATGGTAAAGTATTAGTTTATGTGGGTTCCTGGTTCTTATTTGAGAGATTATTTTGTTATAATGTTTTTTTACAATGTAATCCTGCTTTGGATATATATGTTCATTGATGGTTATGTTTTTACTTTTCTGTGTGGGGTGGGTGGGTTAGGGGTGAGTATGGTTAGTGTTAAGTTGTACGTGCTTGCTGTTTAATTGCCGATATGGTAGCTGCTTTTATATGTCATTATGGTTAATGTTTACTCACAGCGCTCTTCTATTACTCCTTACAATAGCTCCTGTGTCTTTAACAATAATGCCTGTCTGTTTGCCAATCAATCACAACCATTGTCTATTACTCCTTACAATGGCTCCAACAATAACGTCTCGTCTGTTTACAAATCAGGCACACATGGCTCTTAATGACATAGATGCTGCAGTAGAAAGTTTCAAGAAAGCATTGGAGCTTGAGCCAAATGATGGTTAGTGATAATTCATTTTCTGGTTAATTGTTATGCTTTTTTGCCTTGAAAGGTTTTTTGACACCTAACTAGAATTGACACTGATTGGAACGCTAATGATCAGAAAATGTTAAACTGCGATGTGAGATCTTTACTTAGGTGAATGCAGGGGTGTGTATGCTGTAATATCATAAGAATTGTTTAATTATACCATCGGCGGCATGATTAGCTGCATGAGAACAGTAGTGAATGCTCGATCGGGATAAGCTTAAGTGTCTATTATACTTGTAGACTATTTTTACTGAAGTGACTAATTTGGTGATGAATTTTCAGGAGGAATCAAAAACCAGCTTGCTGCTGCTAAAAAGAAGGTTAGTACTTGGCATGAAGACTCCATACGAGTTTAACACACAATAAAATTAGTTTTTTCCCAGACAGTCTATTTGTCATACTTATTTTGTTTTCTTTCTTTTTCCTTATAGATTGCTGATAGAAGTGACAAGGAGAGAAAAGCATTTTCCAGGATGTTCCAAAATTAGTTTTGGTACTCATTTGGCACCAGTGCTGGCAATTAATACTCTTTATCAATTGCCATCATTCTGGGAGTTCCTTCTGCTTTCAGAAACAGGATAGTTTATTGCCTTGTTTCGAGACATTGATCCTGATCGAACTGAATTAACTTTAAATGAACTGCTCAGGCTATTCTTGGTTATATGCACCAAATAGCAGAAGGGATTTTAGGTGTCAATGCACCCTTGTTGTTATTAATCAGCTGCACGGAGAAAAAAAAAAATTAATCATGAGCATCGTTATCCAATGTTCTTTTAAAATTGTGCTGACTTGCAAGGTGACTTTCTTGCAATCTCTGTAGCCTAATATTACCACATTGAGATGGAAGTAACTTGTATGTATTATGTAACTTAGCTGTCATGGTAAGGGCATATGATGGGAAATTTGGTTGGTTTTATTGTCCATTACATATGTTAATTGTAGTTATTGACTTATGTCCCTTCTCACAGGAAATCGGTAAATATTAGATCTGTTAATAACAGGTGATCTTTGTGGAGTGATGTTCTTCTATTCAAATTGTAAGTCCTCGCGTCTGACCTTGCATTTTTCTGTGTTGAAAATCGAGACTCAAAACGCATAATGGTTTGTTGTCTCTCTATATTTTTTGACGCATCTCTATGTATTGTGAGTCTCAATGTTCTTGTGATTGTTGTATCCATAGCATTCTAAAGGGTTAGGGAAACAAAAGAGCTGCCGAGTTGTCTTAGATTTACTTTTAGCACTAGTGTTCTGGTCCAACATTTTTGTGTCCCGTGTATGTTTTAACTTGCTATCTGTTACCAATCCTCCCTGTCCTTTTGGGGATGAAGTATACCATAAAAAGAACCAAATGTGACTAAACAAAATCTGCAATGGGAACTTCCTTTTTTTGGTTTGTACTGTATATTCTTCTGCACATGAGAAAGAAAAAGAACTAAATAAGATGCTTCTGTATAGAGTAAGTCATATTGTGCAGTTGTGCCCACCTTTTTCTTGGAAAAATAAGTACAGTAACATTTGAAGTTGAAAATAAAGTTGATGGTAAAGAACACACCTAAATTATCACTGTTTTTTGAGTTTCATACATGAATTATCATCAATTATTTATCAAAATGTATTTCAACTATTACTTGTTCTTTTTTCTTACCTGAAGTATCACTATCATTTAGGGAGGAAAAACTCTTATTTTATCTGTAAGAAATGTCTACTTCTAGTAGGTGGACAAATACATGTGTAGTAAAATACGACTTGTGATGTATGGGTATGTGTACGTCACATGTTCAATTTCAATTTAATGCTTGCTATATATATATAAGTGAAGAACGATAGATGGACATGCTTGTTATTTACCGTATATTTTGAACGCATTGTAAAATCTTTCACTCTTAGAGCTGAAACTCGAGACCTTTAATTAAGCATCGAACAATAGTTAACACTCCATCATAAAATATAATGGTCTGATTGATGTCATTATTACGTGAATGTGTTGTCTGCAAAAAATAAATCCTCCTTTTGTCAATTTTCCCAGCTGACTTCTTTTATTCAGTTCCAAAAGCATTATTCACATTTCACCCGCTACTAGCGCATCAAATGATGGATTATAACTTTTTCTTGATCAACATCCCACTAAATAAAAAATAATTAACAGTTACTTTTGACTTCTAAATGCCTTGCATATTGTAACAGAATGCGTCAAAGTCAAATCGTTTACATGGTTTTTCTTAAGTAATTTTTTTTTATAAAAAAGAGTTAAAAATAGACAAAGAACTCTTAGCCATAACAAGTTTGATCTAGATGATTAATTTGCGACGATAATTGTACAATGACTATCGACTATTTTATCTATCGTAAAATATGAACTTTAGTCCTATATACGGATAGTGTAATTTTTCAACCTCTTAGCATAGAAACATAAGTTAAACATGTTTAATAGAGAAATATATGAACCCCCCCTTAAGATATCTCACGTATAGAAGCGACCAGCAAAAGTGCTAATTAATTAGTCGAAAAGTGTGTAACAATTTCGGTTTAGGTCAGTAACCATTTTCATATTCTTAAAAAAAGAAAAAAAAATGTGAATTTTGAAAAAGGCAATCAAGTGTTTTTTGCACTAATTTTCTTGTCTAACCAACCAATTACTTCAAGAAAATGTTGACTCATTTTCTAATTAGTCATATTTTTGTAGTTGGCTTACTATTTATAGCCCATCATTTTGGCTCTCTCATCACCACACAATCAATTCCATTTCTCTTATATCTTCTTCATTGGAAAATATATTCGTGGGTAAAATAAAAATGGCTTTGGCTAACGCACAAACATTTCTGTTTCTTGTAGTGTTTTCATTCATGTTTGTCCTTAGTATGGCCAACTTTAACTACGGTTGGGGACCAGGAAAGTTGAACAAAACCAATTGCCCATATGGTAATAATCACCCAAATGCTACTCAAACCTCAAATAAATTGAACGTTGGTGGTTCCGAAAATTGGCGTTATGGATTTGACTACATGGATTGGGCTCGTAAGAGTGGCCCTTTCTTTGTCAATGACACATTAGGTACGTACGTCTTCTTTCATTTAAAAATTGAAAGGAATGTAAGTTACTAACTTTAAATTTCTGAATTCGTTTATGTGCAGTTTTCAAGTATGATGCACCAAACCCGAATGGAGGATTTCCTCACAGTGTATACTTATTACCAAACTATTGGAGCTTCATCAAGTGCGACTTGAGAAGAGCTAAGAGGATAGCAAATCCGATCCAGGGTGCAGGGGAAGGTTTCGAGTTTGTGCTGAAGAAATCACAGCCCTACTTTTTTGCTTGTGGAGAGCATGGGGGCATCCATTGCAATAATGGTACTATGAAGTTTGTTGTCATGCCACTCAAACGTTGGCCTTTCTAAGTTACGTTGGCTGCTCCAAACTTGTCGAATAATTGAGGCACCAAATACAATACTTAGTAACCTTTTGCATTTTAGTTTTGTTTGGAACTAAATAACAAGTCTTATTAGATATTGGAATTTTACTTTGAATTTATATGTTGTGATTGAAGTTTTGACCAAAAAAAAAGATTGATAATGATATATATATATATATATCGTTTCAAAATGTGTTTCGACGTGAAATTCGTTATAAATAAAATGAAGAGAAAGCCAGAAAGAGGCCAATGTTGATGAACTCATTGTACTATTCATTGTATTGTTTTTTGCATTAAATCAAAATAAAATAAAAGTAATAGTAATATACTAATATGTTATTTTCCTTCTAAACTAAAGAAAATTATATATTTTTTCAATTAATGTAAATTTAGACTTGAAAGAAACAGAAATTATATTATAGAATACTTTTAAACTAAAAAGGCAAATAAATTATATTGTGACTTTACTGAATAAAATCTTATTAATTAACCAATAAAAGTATATGCATAAAAACAGTTGTTGATAACATATATGCTATTGTTTCTGTTGAGTGATAGCTACCTTGCCATTGTTAGGGAAATTGAGAGAGTAATTGAGAGATGAAGAAAAAGATAAATGAAACAGTGAGAATTGTATTAACCGACTTGCCTCTTTACACTATTTATACACAGTTCTCTGACTAACTAGAATTAATTAGAAACTATCTTTTAAAACTAATTAACAAACTTAACAAATCCAACTAACTAATTGTATTGTTCAGCTTAACAGTTTCTTTCATAAAAAATCCATTAAAGGGAGGGATGCTCAAACTATTTAATTAAATTCAATTTGGTTCTACTTTATAATTTGGACTACACTAAACAGCTCGTCCGATTTTGTTATTTATAAGCCAAATTAAATTTAAAACAAATTCTTTTCTTCATCGTGATTATTACGTAGCTAACCAAAAAATCATCAGAAATTTGAGCGCATTACCCGAATTATACCTTTATGAATATTTTTGGTGTGTGTCCATTAATTTGAAACTTGAAACATCCATATTTTCTTTTTCCTTTTTTTTTTACTTTTCTGCTTGTATTTGTATTTTTTTTTTAATGTTATTATGGGTAGAGTATATATTGTATCTAGTTACTAGGAATTAGAATTTGTGGGGGAAATAGATTTTTAGAGTTTAAGTAAGTTTAGGATTGTATTTTTTTTTTCTAGATTTAAAATAGGAATAAAAAATTTATGTTTAGGATTTTTTTTTTTTTTTAGCTACATGTTTTTCTTCTTTATTTTTAACGTTCTGTTGCTCTTATTTATTTTTTTTGTCTTACGTTTTGTTATCTTTTCTTATTTCTATATAATTTTTTTACCAAGCAAAATATAGGTTCATTAACTAAACTAAAAGCGAAATCAGTAAGATTCCCAGAATAAACTCAAAGCCTTTCATACAGAAACCAGTAAAACATTCCTCGAATCCCATGTCGTCATCAGATTCCTCTTTCTTCTCCTCAGCAGCTGGTGCTGCAGATACAGCTACTGCAACTCCACCACCACCAGCGGGTACTGACTTGGGACAAGAGGAGTTCAATCCTATCATCATCAGCAAGGATCTTCTTCAAATCTGCAGCAGATGGGGAGGTGTTGCCACCCAACAAGTAAGAAGCGATAACCTTCATTTTCTTATTTTCTGAGATTTGTAAGCTTTAATGGCGTAGAGCTGCTGCTGCTGCTGCTTCTTACTTTCTGGTTTAAATTTTTTTGTTTCTATTACGCTTTATTTTATTTTATTTTTCTTTTCTGTTCGCGTTTGTTCTGTTTTTTTATTATTATTTTTTTCTTATGCTTTCTCATTTTTTTTATAAAATCAGTTTTCCTAATTATTCATTATTTTATTTTTTTACCATAAATCTCTAAATAATATTCATTTATCCTCTTAATTATATACCTTAATAATTCAAATTAAAGCGATAATCATCTTAACGCTTATTCTAAAGGTAAACTATTTTTTATCAAAATAATATATTAAAGAAAAAACTAAAACACATTCCACATAGGTTTTCTAAATCACTAATCAATTAAACTTTAGTTTATATCCTAATCTAACAAGTTTACGAACAATTTCAACTAAATTTTCTTAAGTGAAAACTAAGCTCCAAGAAACATTAACTATTCAAAATTAAATATCACGAAACCAATTTCAATATTAATTAATAAAAAAAAATATATGATACATCTTTTATTTTTATTTTTATATTATTTTTTTTAGCAAGAAACGTCTTCAGTTTCATTTTCCTAAGCATTCGTAAATTCTCAAAAATAATCACAACATGCATCACAGATTGATATTACATAATAATAACATGCGATTAAAAAAACTTCATATTATTGGAATCGAGTTTTCGTACAAGTATTCTATTTAAATCATGCGAAAATTTAGAGTTACCTCACTGCGAAAATTGATACCACAAAAATAACTGCTACGATCTACTGATTTCCAAAGTTAATAGCTAATATTAACTTTAAAGAACCACGAATCCGAAACCTTGAGTGAAACCTCGAACGCTGACTTAATTCTCAAAATAAAAACTCACTTTTGTTATCTTTTTCTCTTTGTGTTTTTTTTCTCTCGTTTCTTCTGTGTGTTTTTTATAATAGTTTTGGGTGTGAGTATGGTGCTAATTAAAAGGAATGTGAGAGAGTGGGGAATTTAGTTTAAAATTTAGTTGATAATTTTAGGGTTGAGATAAAGGAATAAAATAAAAATAGTAATATAATATTAACAAAACAATAAATAAAAAATAAAACAAATAAAAAGAAAAAGTAGGAAAACGTGTATTGTTAAGAAAAGATCGTGCAAGAGAAAAAAAAAAGAATAAATAAATAAAAATAAAATAAACTAAATGGGAGGAGGAATTTTAGGAAATAAGTTAAGGAAATTGGGGATAATTATGATAAAGATTAAAGGGTAAGGTAATTTGAAATTTTAGGACTCTTCTTTTTTTATCTTTTTCTTCTACTTTTTCATGATATATACGATTTTTTTTTTTTTTTTAGACTAGTTAAAAGTCGAAGGATTAAAACAAATACATTAAATTCACAAGCTTTT
Source organism: Solanum tuberosum (assembly GCF_000226075.1). Taxonomy (NCBI): domain Eukaryota; kingdom Viridiplantae; phylum Streptophyta; class Magnoliopsida; order Solanales; family Solanaceae; genus Solanum; species Solanum tuberosum. The sequence goes on from NW_006239002.1 coordinate 1,402,613, forward strand.
TAAATTAAATTTTAAACATAAAGTGAGCTTATAATTTGTTGTAATTTTTCAAATTTTTTTAAATTTAAATATAATCCTACTGAAATAATAATATATAAATATTAAAATTGGTATAAAATCTTTATGTTTTGGTCAAAAACTAGGTGTTCACAGCACTCTTTAATAATGTGTACATTTATTATCGCTAAAAATTGTTTCTGTTATAGTGTAAATATTAGTTTGCAAAGATAAGTGGCAACTAACATACAATTGATTAATTTGCCAATGAAAATCTGCATTGCAAGTTTGAATAGTCCAAAAAATCTTTGAAATGTTTGTATATCCTAGTGTTAGTTAAGATGATCGATTTGAATGCGCGGAATCAATGTGTTCCTAGCTAGTCCAGTTAATAAGTTAGATAAAGGTAAATCTAAAATTTAAACTATCTGGTTTAACCTTTTTAAATTCTTAGCATTAAATCTATTGTTTTCTTAAAGTTATAAGTTAAAATTTACTCTTTATATTATTACAATATTAATAAGTTTTTACGAATAAATTTACTGTACTCCATGCCAAAAGTATGGCATATATATCCCCTATGTGACAACTATTTAATTGATCGTAAAATATAGGTGAAATGGTCTAATGGACCCTTGTACTTGTATAAGTTTGTATTCTAGACCTTTTTTTACTTAATCTTTTGCCAACTGAACGCTTATACTCAATTAAAATGAGATGTTTAAACCCTCTAACCATTGACCCAGCTTATGTGGCATTTATTTTGCTGACTCAATTATAGTGCGTGGTTTCACACTTAAAAAGGTGAGTGAAAGCAATGAATTTGCTTTAAAAATAATTAAATAATAAAAAAGAAGAAGGAAAAAACAAATTAAAGTTCCCAACCCGTCCCTCTTCTTCTCCCTTGGCTTCCGACGTTTTGAGAAAACGGTGCAGATCTCAGCGTCCCTTGCGATGCCATTTTCATCTGCATCTTCACCCATTTTGTCCATTGAACCTTCGTTAATGATTAAGTGTTTTAGTGAGTTTTAGCATAATCAATGGAAGTTTTAGATGTTGAACAAGAAGGCTGATTTTGCTCCGGTGGTTATGTGATGATTTTGCTTCGGTGGTGATTTTGCTCTGGTGGCTTTCTCCGCCCATTCTGTTCATACGTTTTTTTTTTGTGTTGAGATCTAGGTTTGATTGTGGGTGGTCTTATTCTTCGAGCCTCAAAAATCTGCCATAAGATCTAACATTAATAAAACATTGTCCGTTTATATTAGTTTTGAGATCTGGGTTTGAGCTGTGGCTTTCTGAGCTTCATAGTCATTTTCCAAAGAAGAAAAGAATTAGGAGAAAGGAGATCAATGAAAAAAATTTCTTGTTTTCTTATGTTGTATTTATCCTGTTGTAGCCATTGATAAAATTTTAGCCTGCCTAATTATCTTTTCAATTGAAGTTCAAGGAAGAAGGAAAGTGATTCATCATTTCAAAGATTACTTTTGGATTTCTGTTTTTTCTTTCTGTGTTTGGTGGTGATGGGTTGAGGAAGGTGGAGGAAAAGTGAGAGAAATAATTATTTTGTTTATATTTTAAATAGAAAACTTAGAATTTTTATATTTTATTTGAATGACATTTTTAGTTAATAATTTAAAAAATGTTAAGAAATAATTATGACATGGCATTAATATATATGATGTGGATATGACAAGTCATTTATGTTAGAGAGAGTGAGTTACACACATGGTTGGAGGGGTTAAAAAATTTCATTTTAATTGAGTTTAAGGGTTCAGTTGACAAAGAGTCAAGTAAAAGGGTTCAGAATACAAACGCATACAAGTACAAGGGTCCACCAGACCATTTCGCCTAAAATATATAAACGGCCACGGATTTAAGTTCTACATACATTTGATAGTGTAATTTTCGTTTTAGCCACACTGTGTTAGAGTTTTTCCCTGATTTTCTTACCTGAAGTTTATTTTTTTCTAAGAGAAAAGACAAAACATTACCATAAATGTTTTTACTTTTCCTGTTCAGGAAAATATAATTTTCTTTCATAGTTGGTTTATTCTTTCCTTAGAGGGAAAGTTTAGAGATCTATAAATTGAAGATCCCTATTTTCATAACAGAACACAATAGAATCCACAATGTTGACGTTTAGAGAGTTTTGTTTATGGGGAGATTTTTTCTCTATAGTTTTAAGGTTTTTTTTAGTTTTATAATATGTAGGCCAATTGGCCAAATTCCATATAATAATATTTTGATCTTTAGTATAAGCACGTTTTTGTCAATTTGATTTATCAACCATATGATTTGCAATTGTAACCTTTCACATGACACCATAATCACTTTCGAACCCAACATTGTGTTGGGTTCGAAAGTGATTAGGGCGTAGTGCGGAATCTTATAATTGCAAATCATGACATTGATAAATCAGATGACAAAAACTTATACTAAAAATCAAAATATTATTATATGGAATTTGGCCAACCGACCTTCATATGAAAAACTAATAAAAATATTAAAATTGTAGAGAGAAAATCTCCCCATAGACAAAAGTCTGTGAACGACTACATTGTAGATGTTATTGTTATACTATGAGAATAAGGATCTTCAATTTATAGATCTCCAAACTTTTCCTTTAAGGGTAGAATAAATCAAATATGATAGAAAATAACTTTTTCTTTTCAGAAAAAGTTAAATCATTTATAATAATACTTTGACTTTTCTTTTAAGAAAAAAATAAACTTTAAATAAAATAAGAAAATCAAGGCAAAACTCTAACACTGCTCTAATATGCAAACATATGAAAAGTGAAAACTTAAGTTAAACATGTTTAATAGAGAAATATATGAACCCCTAATTAGGATATCTCAAGTGTAGAAGCGATCTGCAGCAAAAGTGCTAATTAGTAGGTCGAAATTAAAAGTGTGTAAGCAACTCGGTGAATTCGGTCAGTAACCATTTTCATATTCTTAAACTTTATTTTTAAAGGAATAGGCGTAATTAATTACCAAATCTCACGTTGAAAAACAAAAGTGAATTTTGGAAAAGGCAATCAAGTGTTTTTTGCACTAATTTTCTTGTCTCACCAACCAATTACTTCAAGAAAATGTTGACTGATTACATTTTCTAATTAGTCATAATTCTGTCGTTGCCTTACTATATATAGCCCATTATTTTGGCTTTCTCATCACCACACAATCAATTCCATTTTTCTTCTATCTTAATTGGAAAAACAAGAAGCTACCTTTTTATTTGTGCAAAAATATAATGGCTTTGGCTAATGTACAAGCATTTTTGTTTCTTGTAGTGTTTTCCTTCATGTTTGTCCTTAGTATGGCAAACTTTAACTACACTTGGGCCGGAGGTAAGTGGAACAAAACCAATTGCCCCTATGGTAATAATCACCCAAATGCAACTCAAACTTCAAATAAGTTGAACGTTGGTGGTTCCGAAAATTGGCATTATGGCTTCGACTACATGGATTGGGCTCGCATGAATGGTCCTTTCTTTGTCAATGACACTTTAGGTACGTCTTCTTTGATTTTAAAAATTGAAAGGAATATAGAGTTACCCATCGCTATTTATTGATGACAACTCTAAAAAAATAAAGGAGCATGCATTAATTATTTGCTTATTAGCTAATTTAATTACATGCAGTTTTCAAGTATGATCCACCAAATTCCAACGGTGGATTTCCACACAGTGTATACTTATTACCAAACTATTGGAGCTTCATAAAGTGCGACTTGAGAAGAGCTAAGAGGATAGCAAATCCGAACCAGGGTGCAGGGAAAGGATTCGAGTTTGTGCTGAAGAAATCAGAGCCTTACTTTTTTGCTTGTGGAGAGCATGGAGGCATACATTGCAACAACGGTACTATGAAGTTTGTTGTCATGCCACTCAAACGTTGGCCTTTCTGAGTCATGTTGTTGTTCCAAACTGTCGGAGAATTACGGCACCAAATACAATACTAGTTATAACTTTTTGCATTTTACTTCTGTTGGGAACGAATAATTAGAATAACGTGTATTAAACTTATTTATTATTTATTGTAATTTTACTCTAATATGAATTTATATTGTATTTGGAGTTTTGACAAACAAAGATCGATTGATATTTGATTTGTTGAAAAAAATAGTAATATTCTACGCAGTTTACGTGAAATTCTTAGGGAGCGATTCGACCATAAATTTTCAAATATTTTTGAGCAATTAGATTTGGGTGGAGTTTGAATTGAAGTTTCTATATATATGTTTTGATCATAGTTTTTGAAAAACATATTCACTTTTTTTTTATGAAAAACATAAAACATGTCTAATCTATTCATAAGTTCTAAAAAATCATTAAAATTATCAATTTGTTTGACAAAAAAATACTATTTTTATAATGTACTAGATAATACATTTATCAAAAAATCAGAGCACAAACTTTTAATAAAAACTACTAATAACATGATTATAGATTGTTATAAATCGTCAAATTATAATTAATTACAAATATCCCAGGCAAGAATAATAATAATAATAATAATATAACAACAACAACCACGATGGTAAATAGCTATTCATTAATATATATAATCTTCCCACCTTAATATTCAAACCATCTCTTCACATCGAGTACACATTTTCAGATTATCAAAATCAAATGAACATTGTTACTTTGAAGGGTTGGGTATTTTGATTTATAGTTGGAGACATAATTGATAGACTTTTTTATATATATAAAATATTAAAGTTTGGAATAAATCTTAGAATTTTAATAGAACTTCACAAAGTATATTTTGAACTAAAATCACCTTGTTCTTCATTTTTCTAGATCTTGGTTTTTTACTAAAATATTTTGAACTTAGCAAATATTTAATTAATTTCATTTTGGTTTTTCTTTATACTCATCTTTGAAGAACTCAACAATATTTATTTTTTTGTTTTACTCACTGCCTTTTCCACAATTTGTCCCATTAGGCATTAGCTCCGGCCACAATGACTTACCTACACACACATTAACAAATACAATCTCATTTTTTTATTTTTACAAGAGTCATTCGTTATAACAATATTGTTACAATTAAATCAGGTTATAAAATTTAACAGAAAATTAACCAAGCAGAAATCTTGCACTGTTCAAACGTACACCTAGAAGTACTCATATTTGGCTAATTAGTTCTCTAATTATATTATAGATGTGCAATTGTTTGTAGAAAATAATTCTGGGGTGTCTTTATTTATAGGTGAAATTTGTCTTCGGTTTTAATAATTTTTTCCGTATTTGAAAATTTACTTAGGAGTTGAAAAATAGAGAACTTAAGGTTAGTTGTTTAATTTATTATCTTATATAGAGATATCAAAAACATAATTATATTGGAAAAATACATAAATTGTATTCTAAATTCGTCACAAAAAAATATTTACACCCTCCAAATAATTTTTCCCCTAACTGCATCAATCTGTACGTGCTTGCGCAAAAAGAATTTCAAAACAAACTAAAATGTTTGTTTTTTTTAGTACATTTAATTTTAACTAGTATATTTGTCCACATTTCTCACAGATTTATTTTGTGAAAAAAAATATAATTTTTGTAAGGGATTTGCCTTTTTTTTTGCTGTACAACCACTGATATAAGTCATGGTATAATTTTTACTATAGCCACTGCTCTATGTGCAAACCTGTGAACACAGAAAAATAAGTAAAACTTGTAAAACATGTTTAATAGAGAAATAATATATGAACCCCTAATTATTTAGGATATATATATTTCAATTCTCAAGTGTAGAAGCAAATGCTCTAAATTCTAATTAGTACGACGAAAAGTGTCTAACAACTCAGTAAATTGGGTCCGTAACCACTTTGATATTCTTAGAAATGAATTTTGGGTGTAGTGGTGGACTTGGAGATAGTTAATTACCAAGTCTCACTTTGGAAAAAAAAGAGGCGATGAAGTGTTTTTTGCACTAATTTTCGTGTCTCACCAACCAACTTCAACAAAATGTTGACTCATTTTTGTTTTCTCATTTCCTAATTAGTCATTTTTTTTGTATTTGCCTTGCTATATATAGCCCATCATTTTGGCTCTATCATCACCACAATCAATTCCATTTCTCTTCTTATCTTCATTGGCTAAACAAGAAGCTACCTATTTAATTGTGGCAAAAATATAATGGCTTTGGCTAATGCACAAGTATTTTTGTTTCTTATAGTGTTTTCTTTCATGTTTGTTCTTAGTATGGCCAACTTTAACTACACTTGGGCCGGTGGAAAGTGGAACAAAACCAATTGCCCCTATGGTAATAACTATCACCCAAATGCAACTCAAACTTCAAATAAATTCAACGTTGGTGGTTCCGAAAATTGGCATTATGGCTTCGATTATATGGATTGGGCTCGCAAGAATGGCCCTTTCTTTGTAAATGATACATTAGGTACGTATGTCTTTTTTCATTTTAAAAATTGAAAGGATTATATATAGAGTTACATGTCGCTATCTTGCTTATTAGCTTTAAATTTCTGAATTCATTTATGTGCAGTTTTCAAGTATGATGCACCGAATCCAAATGGAGGATTTCCACACAGTGTATACTTATTACCAAACTATTGGAGCTTTATCAAGTGCGACTTGAGAAGGGCTAAGAGGATAGCAAATCCAAACCAGGGTGCAGGGAAAGGTTTCGAGTTCGTGCTGAAGAAATCACAACCCTACTTTTTTGCTTGTGGAGAGCATGGGGGAATCCATTGCAACAATGGTACTATGAAGTTTGTTGTCATGCCACTCAAACGTTGGCCTTTCTGAGTTACGTGTCTTTACGGCACCAAATACAATACTTAGTATAACTTTTTGCATTCTAGTTTTGTTTGGAACAAAATAACGAGTCTTAGCGTTGAGTACACTTATTATTAGATACTCCTATATTGGAATTTTATTTTGGATTTATTGTGATTGAAGTTTTGACCAAAAATAAATAAATTGATAATTAATGAGATATATATGTAACTATTTCATGTTCAGATATTTGAATTGTTTACGAAATCTTGCAGATAATTAAGCTTGAATGTTTGCACGTTTTGACTATAATCTGCCTTTTGAGTTTTGCACTTTGTCATATGTATTATTTTAAAATATTTTTTGACTTGAAATTTGAAATAGAAAGAATCAGAGAAACTAGAGAATATGTTGATGAGCTGACTCACTGCATTGTTTCTAGTATTAAATTAAAATTAGACTACATCACTATTTATAGAGAATTAAAGTAAATAAAATAGAAGGGGTTATGGGAATATGCTATTTTCTTTATTAATTCTAAGCTAATATATATAATAAAGCTAGATAAAAAAGAAGTGATGTGACACCTCTCAATGGCCAAAGATCCTATTTATCTTTTTTCTCCTTTATTTGACCTTTTTTTTTCATTTAAAAATTCATAAAATATCAATTATTTAAATGACACAAAATTCTACAAAAAATTAGTTATATTAAATTGTTTGCACATTGATTTACAAATTGTGGCTATTGCACTACTTCTATCCGTTAGTGCCATTGCATGCCTTATTAACTCTCATTTGGAGTGTCTTTTGTGTGCAATATTTAGTGTCTTAGGTTACATTTCTCTCATAATTGTACAGCAATTGCTTTTGCACGTTAACTCTCATTTAGAGAGTCATAATTTTGCAGCAATTATTTTTGCACGTAATGTCAATATATGCCTTCTTTATTCATCGTTTGTAACATTTAGACTATTTGTTTATCTTATTAAATTTTCCATATTATTATTATTCATTGTAAGGTAGACTTTTTCACCTATAATAGTGATAGTTTTACTTTATTTTGTGTACAAGAAAATATTAAGTGCATAAAAAAATGAGTTCTTATTAGTTGAAGAAATGTGTTCTTTTTAGATGGTCCAATTGGTTACGATTAATTAAGAGACTCAACAATAAATATATGTTCAATTCAACTTATTTAAATTAAACGAACTGTGTTTTCATAAATTAAATCTGTCGCATTTAATAAAAAATACGAGATAGCATACAAATGTTGCTGCCCCTGTAATAGGACGACGTACGTAGTAGTAAACATAGATCAAAATTGAAAACAACTTTATTGATAAAATTCCATTGAAATAAATAGAAATTAAGTGAGAAACTAATTTTGTTCAACAAATAACAGGTGGGAGAGCAACCTTGTTGGTGTCATCAACAAAGACAACAACACGAGCACAATCCACTGGCAATGGAATTGGCTTAGACATGTTCAACACCTTAACATGAACACTTGGGTTCTCTGTCTGAATTACACTCACTGCTTTGGCCACATTTGTTCCCATTAGCTCTGGCCACGATGACTTACCTATATACACACATTAACAAATACAGTCAAATCTCTCTATACCAATCAATCGTTATAACAACCAAAAGCAAAAAAATTAACTTACCAGTAACCTTGCATGCGGACGAACAGCCAGCAGTACTCATATTTGGCTAATTAATCTATCCAATTCTATTATAGATGTGCAATTGTTTGTAGAAAATCAGTCTGGGGGTGTCTATATTTATAGGTGTAATTTGTCTTTGGTTTTAATATTTTTTCCATATTTGAACATTTACTTGGGAGTTGAAAAATATACTTACAACTTAAGGTTGGTTATTTAATTTATTAACATATATATATATATATAGAGTAGAGATATCAAACACATCATTATATTGGGAAAATAAATAAATTGTATTCTAAATTTGTCCAAAAAAATTATTTACACTCCAAATATGTGTGGATTTTCTTACATTTATATTTTTTCCCAATAAAGAGTTGCGTGACATGGAAAGTGCTTTTGCCAAAAAAACGTTAAAATTGTAAGGAGGTTTTTTCTATTCCAACTTTCATTAGTCATTCAAGAAGAAAACTAGAATAGTTTGTAAAAAATAGTATTTTGTTAGCCACATAGTTCTTGTTCATATGATTTAGTCGAAAATCATTATTCATTCCCATCCTGCATTATATTATTTTGAACATTTTAGTTTTGATTTGAGTACTGAGTTGAATATTAATGATTTCTTTGGGATTATGTAATTTTGATTTGACTACTTTAAATTTGATTTTTTATTTAAATAGTAGTGTAGTTTTTATTTGAATGTTATGGTTTTGAATACCGAAGCTTTTTTTTAATACATATCATTGTATATGTATAATATACATGATCATCGTATATGTATTGTATATTTGGGATAGCGCCGGTAATTACCAGACTCATTTTCTTTTCATTAAAATAAGCTTTTATAGCTGAATGTTCTGTGGTAGTAAGCTCTTAATTTCTAGGATGGTGATCAATGAATTATACATAGTGTCCCAAATAAATATTAATGAATATGCACGTAATTTTCTGCGTACACTTTATCCTTTTTATATGCATTTGTAGATTATCTTCTCTTTCTTTTTTTTCCACATTGCCTCGTCAGATGAATTTTCTAGCAAAGGATTTTTTAGCATTTTGTATAGTTCTAGGATTTATAAAAGAACTCGTTCCGTCTTTTGCCACATTAAGCGCAGACATGATTTTCTTGTAAAATTGTTTAACAATCAAAAGCAAAGATATTTCTATTATATAGAACAGCGAGAAGGACGACTAATGGCATTTTAGTAATTTTAACATCATTTAAAGACAAAATAATAATTATGTGATGAAAGAACATTAAGTCATTACAAGTGATTTCTTCTGGAAAAATAATAATATTTCTTAATAAGACTTTATAGTATGGTGAATCAAAAAGAAATAAACAAAGATAAACAAAACTGGATGATAATCCTGATCATGCGAAAATTTATCGATACTATAGTGCTTGAACCTGCTAACGAATATATACCTACATCGAAAAATCAAGTTACGGAGGAGACTGAAAATAAGTGGACTCCATCATCGACGGGTTTTGTGATGAACAAGAAGATCACAGTGTTGATGATGCAAACACGACCAGACAGAATACTAATATTTTAAAGTTGCCTTCTTCTCTTCTTACATATTACTTGTTTTAGAGTATTAGTTTTAAAACACATAAAATATTTAATTTCACATTGTAATATTATTATTTATAAAAGTAAGAATTAATTTTAATTAATAAAAAGTGATTCATTTGATTGTAATACATTACGTTGGATGTTGTTGTAAATCATATTTTTTTAATAATATGAAGATTTGAGTTGTTTAATTCAACGTTTTAAAATATTTCGGTAAAAAGTAGATAGTTTTTTCTTTCTTTCTTTTTTTGATGTAATTTTTGTAAGTTTTCTTACCGTCTTCAATATTATTAAACTGAAATTAATATCATAAAATTAAAAATTTTTTTTGAGATATTGTGTGCATAAATAATCCCTTGTGTTGAAATAATAAATGACTCCATAGGGTCATATTGTTTAAACTTAATAAAATTATTCTTAAATTATAAATACAGTCAAATCTCTTTATAACAATATCGTTGGTCAAAATTTTAATTATTTTAACAAGATATTATTATAGAAAACATATATATACTATAACATAAATCAATTTCAATAAACTTTTAGAATGTTACATAAAGGTTTGCCTATACCAACATATAAAGTACATCCCAAGTAAGTGATGGGAAATTTGACATATTTCTATAACTAATAATATTATTGATCCTTCGAATATTGTAGATATTACTCCCAATATTCCTAATTACTTGTCCAATTTTAAATTGACACACCTATTAAGAAAATAATTATTGACTTAGTGAGTTTACCATTTTACCTCTATTAATTATGAAGTGAATAACTTAAAAATTTAAGATTTTCAAGAAGTTTTACCTTTTTTCAAAATAATTAATTGAGGATATAATAGGTAAAAAGAATGTCTTTTCTTAATTTGTCAAAATGAACAAGTAATTAGGAACAACTAAAAAGGGAAAATGGACAATAACTAGAGACAGAGGGAGTAGTAATATGGATATAGTAAGAGATAACTTTTGTCTTTGTTGATGAGTTAGGCCAAATTTTTTTCGAGTTAATATCCCAATGGTCATTCAACTAAGAAGTTTTATCATAGAAAGTCACTTAATTTTAATTTTTACTTCAAAAGTCACTCAATTATAAGTGTTTACTTACAAAGTCACTCAATACTTTGATTTTTACTTCAAAAGTCGCTCAATAAACAATTTCTAAAAAGAAATCATTTAAAGTCATTTGTTTGATTTATTATCTGCAAACAATTTAAATAACTAAATAACGTATTTAATAATTAGGTAATTTTATTTAAATTAAAGATAATATTTTCTAGTAATCAATTTTTTAAAAGGAAAGAACTGTGAAGGTATTGTAATTTTTTTTAAAAAGGTTTAATGAATCATTTTTTTAAATAACTAAATAACGTATTGTAAACATTTTAAAAGAGGATTGAATGGATATATTTTTATTTTTTTTAGAATTCGATTTTAAATAAAAATTTCATGTAAGCAAAGTTTAATGAAAAAATAATTAAATAGGTTGACTGACTTTATAAGTAAAATATTTTTAATTGAATAACTTTTGAAGTAAAAATCAAAGTTAATTGATTTTTTTAGTTAAAAAAAACTTATAGTTGAGTGACTTTCTGTGATAATTATAGGGCATATTAACTCATCTCAACTCATTCAAGCCTAAATCATTTTTTAAAATAAACTTTTATTGAGCCCAATTTAATTTTCAATTTCAATATGTTATAAGACTCTTTATTTGCATTAATGTAATGTATGTTCTCATATTGAAAGTATAAATTACAATTTATTTCATATCTTCTAGGATTTATCTATTCATTTATAACTTATTTTTGTTATTTTCTTGAGTTGAAATTCAAATTGTGGTTATAAAAGCTAAATAACAATATATTAAAATTATTGAGATTAAGTAGGTCAAATTGGGTTGGTCATGACCCAACCCGAATTTTAGCCCATTTAAGCCCAAAGTAAACTTGGGCGGGTCATAACCCGACCCAATATCTATTTAAACCTATTTTAATATCTCTAATTTCAACTCAACCCTCCAATGTAACACCCCTAATCTATATATATATATAACTCCATTACTATTTATCTTATTCTCCTTTTTTTGGCTTTATTTTAGAATTTAAATGAATTATTTTATTATAAAATTAAATCTATTTATTTATTACAAATAACTATTTTATTTAAGGAGGAACATTTACAATAAAGACTCTTCACATGCCAATTTATAATTAGTAAATATTCATAACTCACACCTCTTTAATTTCTACTCTTAATAAAAAAAAATCTTCTTCTTTTCTTTTTTTCCCTTCTTCCAATGATAAATTATAAAATGATAATATTTTTTAATATTTTAAATATATTTCTCTTATTATTAAATTATTTACACCATTATATATTTATATAGATTTCAAAGCTAGATATAGATAAAGTAATGTGCTACCCTCTCTAACTTAGGATACCATTTATCTTTTTCCTCTTTTTTGAGTTTTTTCTTCATTATTTTTATTAATCAATTTATTTAATAATTAAATTTTCTCATATTATTGCATCTAATTATATCCCATGAGTTACACTAAAATATATACCTATTTGTATTCTCTACTTAAATAATAATAACATGTCTCATCAACTTCTTTTTCCTAATTTTTAATGCTTAACCAATCTATAAATAACAATTAAATATAGAAATGCTAGATGCTCATTTCTATTTTCTCCCATTTCTTTTTTATCTTAGTTGAAATTTTGTTGGCTTTCAATGAAATTATTGTCTTTTGATTCTTCATTTTAATTTTTGTTGGTTCTCTTTTCTATTTATTAGATATGTTAATCAACTAAATTTTGTTTGATTGATTTTCAGTAACATTTGAATGTGTAGGAAGGAAGTAATCGTGGTATTCAATTTCACCAAATCACTAAAGCATTTGAGGTAAGTTTTTATTTTATCACCAACTTATAGTGATTGAAGAAATATTTTGTGTCTTTCATTCTGTCATTTTTTATAGTGAATTAGAATGAGAAAAAAATAGAGATTTGATTAATTTTTCTAGAATTAAAATTACAATTAAATATTAAACCAATTTATTAGTTAAGAATTTTATTTATAACATAGGGATAAAAGCAAAATAATATAAGAATATATAATTAATTAGTATAGAACATATATGAATCTTCCTTCTTGATGTATGTAGCGTTCAATACAAAAAGATATTTTTCTTTTTTTAAAAATTAATTTCTATGGTGTGAATATATTTTGCTAATTCTTTTTTTATATATTTATTTGTATTGTATTATTTGTTAGTAAGAAAAAAAAAAAATGAAATACTACCTCTCTATGGCATAGAAAAATATTTTTTCCCTTAAATTTTTATACCATTTTATTTCTTAACATTTATGTGATATTATTTTTAAAAATCTAAAGTCATCATCTTTTCACATTCTTTATTCCACCTGTTATATTAACATACATACGTAGCTAACATCCCTCAACTACTATTTATTATTTCTCTCCTTATTTTTCCTTTTACAATCCTTCTTTCTACCTTCTCAACGTCATATGTATTTGTACTTTAAAAGTTCTAGCCTTTTTCAATTATTTATCTGTTGATTTATAGATTTGCCTCTTCAGTCCTATTTACTCTATGATTAATGAATTTTGATTTTTTTTTAATGTATATTTAATTCCTTTTCAGTTGAAAATACTGAAAATTATAGTTTCAATTATTATTATTTATACTTAATTTATTTTCTACTTTTCATGTTCATTGATTTCGTATTGAATGGTTATGCTTTTGAACTATATTTGAAGCCTTTTTTTTTTGCTTCAATTGCTTGAATTATGCTTAGCGAGTAAAAAATTTAAGATGTTTTCTTTCTTCTTTTTTTAGTTTCATTATTTTTATTGTGTTTTTCTTTTGTCGTGTTGGTTGATTAATATGTGTATTTGTGTATTTGAATTATTTTATTTGTGAGATTATTGTTAAGTTGAATTGACATTTGTTGTAGTAATTATCATCTATAGATCGTTTGAAGCCTATCATCTTCAAAAAGTCATCCAACCATAGCTAAACCTTACTTCAAAGACAAAGAAAAGGAAAAACTTATTAATTATGTCATTTTTATTTATGTTAATTCATCAACTTATTAGAGTGTTCCACTTCCGAAGCTCAGAGTTCAAAGTGGCAACAAAATGAATAGTAGGGAAAAGCTCAACTTTGTATGTACGGCTACATAGCAAGCACCAAAGAAAGAATTTGAACAACGTGGGGACTAATATAGGGGAATATAAGAGAAGAAGAACACTAAACCCGCTCATGCATAGCCTCAACAACTAACTGAATAAGAAGGATGACCATGTTTTTTGTGCACATAGCACCAACATTTATTTGATTCCACAAAATTGAAGAAGAATTTAATTATGTACACAGAAGATACACTTTCAGACTGCTCAATCAAGTGATATCCATCAAGTATTCAATTTTACTGACAAAGCCATCGTATGCAAACAACAAAATATATTAATAATAAAAGTTGTCTAAGTTGGGATAAAACCATACAGGTATGAATGGACAACAGTGGAGAAGAGAAACTACAAATCATATATAAGAAAAACGACTATTGAAGGAATGAAGGACAATTATTTTTATATTTGATAAATTTTAAAAAATTATTTTCTTTGTACCTAAACAATATGAAGGGAATTTTTTTTTGAACGATTCATTGCTATGAATTTAAGTCGATTTTGTTCTATTGTGGAGATATTTTATTTGTGATTAGAACTCTGGAGCAAGTGAACTACAAAGAATATGAAATATCTTAATTTCATGTATTTTTTGAAATTTTATATTCTATTCGTAATCACAGTTTTATAATAAAATTTTATGAAAATCTACATTGATCACATATATAATAAAGGTATTATTTAGTTTAAACCTACATTATTAGAAATTATTTTTAAAAAAATAAATAAATTTTACGAATACAAATTTGATCTAGCTAACACGTTCATAATTTTCATCCAACTACCCTAATTTATTATTATTATTAATATGATATTAATAGACATATTTTTATTGTTGATATTAATAATTATCATGGTTCTACATCTTTTATCTCTCAAATTAATTTTAACTAAAATATTGTAGCATAAATTCATTTAAATTTTTTCACGAAATAACCGCGCGAACGAATTCCCTAGTTATAACATAACTTAGAACGAGCATTCTCAAACCGTATCAATCATTAATGGACCAAGAACTAATTAAATGGCCATTGACCTAATTATTATTAATTAGTAATAATATACAAACTTAAAAAGAAAACCTCCAAATAAGAAAAAATATAGCTAGGTTAAATACAGAAGAAGATATGAACCACTTAGAATATTTCAAGTGTAGAAGTGACCAACTAAAGTGCCAATTAGTCTAAAAGTGTCTAAAAAAACTCGGTTTAGGTCAGTAACCATTTTTGTGTCTCACCAACCAACTTCAACAAAATTTTGACTCATTTTCTAATTGGTCATAATTTTGCACTTGCCTTCCTATATATAGTCCATTCTATTTTGTCTCTCTCATCAATTTCATTTCTTTTCTATCTTCATTGGCAAATCAAAACTAAATATTCTTGTAAAAAATGGCTTTGGCTAATGCACAAACATTTCTATTTCTTGTAGTGTTTTCTTTCATGTTTGTCCTTAGTATGGCCAACTTTAACTACACTTGGGCAGGAGGGAAGTGGAACAAAACCAATTGCCCCTATGGTAATTATCACCCAAATGCTACTCAAACCTCAAATAAATTCAACGTTGGTGGTTCTGAAAATTGGCATTATGGCTTCGACTACATGGATTGGGCTCACAAGAGTGGCCCTTTCTTTGTCAATGACACATTAGGTATGTATGTCTTCTTTAATTTTAAAAATTGAAGTTTTTTTACAAATCGACATTCTCCCTTTTATCTATCACTTATTAAGGATGATATACACACACTGACATATATGTAATAACGGATAACTTATATACATTGATTAAATGACAGTATAAAGATTTTTTATATTATTAACGTAATTTAAAATTCGGCATTATTTTTCATGTTATTAATTTCACTTTTTATCGTTATAGTATAGAAGGATTAATTATATGTGTGTATAAGTTAAATGATTCAACATTTGTACTATTGGCACCCACTTTATAATGTACTAGCTTATCGCTCATTAATTTAAATTTCTGAATTCGTTTCTCTATGTAACAAGCAGGATCCACCAAATTTGAATGGAGGATTTCCACACAGTGTATACTTATTACCAAACTACTGGAGCTTCATCAAGTGCGACTTGAGAAGAGCTAAGAGGATAGCAAATCCGATCCAGGGTGCAGGGGAAGGATTCGAGTTTGTGTTGAAGAAATCACAACCTTATTTTTTTGCTTGTGGAGAGCATGGGGGCATACATTGCAACAATGGTACCATGAAGTTTGTTGTCATGCCACTCAAACGTTGGCCTTTCTGAATTGTTAAAATTAGATTTTATGTTTTGAACAAATAATGAGTACTGTTATACTTAGTTGATTTTTGAATTAATTGTGATTAAAAAAGTTATTGAGTTTTTTATATGATTTTTGGACAATCATCGTGTAATCTGAGTCTTCAACTTTGAACTAACTTTTGAAAATCAGTTAAAGCGTTACAACTGTTGGCACATGCAATAGTAGACTGTCATATCCAATTATTGACAACCACTTGAAAGAAATTCCATTGGAATAAAGAGAGTGTGAATAAGGTTATAAACCAAAGACAAAAGGAAGAGAATTGTGCATAGGCTTGAAAAAGACATTACATTACAATAATTAAAGTAGTGCAAGAAAACAGTAGTATTAGTGCTCCGTCGAGAACGTTCAACGAACAATAGGTACAAGAGCAACCTGGTTGTTGTCATTAATAAATACGAGAACACGAGTACAGTCCACTGGATCTGGATCTGGAATATTCTGAGATATATTTAACACGACGGGGCGAACAGTTGGATTCTCTTTCTCTATTATACTCACTGCTTTCTCAACATTTTGCCCCAATAGCTCTGGCCAAGCTGTCTTACCTATACACATTTTTAATGATGCAATAACATCATCATATGAACATTTGAAACAGATTATGAGGTAATATAATGAAGTTGTTTAAGAGGAAAAAAATAACTATTCATGTAAGAAGTAAAGCTTACCTTGAACTGTACACGTAGAACTCATGATATCTACTTAATAATAGACCATGGAGATATGTGGATGTGCAATGTAATGGTTTGGAGAAGATAGATAGACATCTTCTTTGGTGTGCCTTATATTTATAGGTGCCCACGTCTTTGAATTTTTTTAATATGTATGGTATTTAGTATCTATTTGAAAATTTACTTGGACCATGAAAAGTTGAGATTTTTTTAGTGAGAAACCATTTGCCTATATTAACCTTTTGGTCTCCTTTGATCTAGTTTTTGTGGTTGAGTTAGACTTAATATCTATTTACTTACAATGTCTCCTGCGTGCTATTTTCGTTCATATTTACTTGTCCATGTTGGACTTGACACATTCTTTACAAACCGGTTAAAAAAAGAGTAATTTTATTACATCATCCTTATTAATAATAAATCATCTAAATGTTGGAGGATGATCATAATTATTTAACAAATAAAGGTAAAATAGACATAAAATAATAAATTATTTTTTAATTTTTTTAATTAAACAAGTAAAGTTGGATAATTGTTTTTAATGTATAGGAGATTAAAGATGGAGGGATGGAATTTGAAAGAACTATAATAGCTTAAAAAGAATGTGAAGACAAAATTAATTCGTACACTTGTCAATTACAAATTAGATCCTCCTTTCTAATCCGTCCATTTTACTTTTGTTCTTTTCTCATTTCTTCCTTTACTTTTTTTTTTAAAAAAATCTCGATTTTTACTAATTCTCTTTGTAACATAATAAGTGGTTCCTAAATCAAAGAGCAAGTCCTTTGAAAATTTTGATAAAAAAAAAGTCCTTTGAAATTAAATCAAGACATTTATTCCTATCATCTCAATGAATTAAATCATTCCAAGAGTTGTAATATAACTAGGTAACTCAGCCGCGCTACGCGCGGTCGTAAAATATTATATCAAAAATATAAATTAACTTTTTCATATTATTTGAATATAAAAGAGTTTTTAGTGCAAGTTCAATTAAATAGATAAAAATTTAAATTTGAATTCATTTTATTATTCACATTGAACTAATTTCTAACAAATAAAATATACTATTACATGAAGGAAGAAAAGGTATGTGAAGATAATTGTATTTATATGTCGGAAATTATGACGTATACAGATTTAAAAAGTAGAGTTTAGAACATAAAATAAAAAACAAAATCGATCATTTTGTGTAATATTTAAAGAGACTAAATCAACCGGTAATTGTATGATAATTGAAATAGATTGAAATAGAGTTTAGAACACAACTTATTACTTATTTTAACTTTTTCAATACTTTTTTCACTTTCTTACATTACATACCTCCCTTTATTTCAAAATAAAGTTTTTATTTTTATTTTTTATTTTGTTTCCAATCGTGTTTTACATAATTATGAAGACTTC
>NW_006239002.1:1421512-1425950 GCF_000226075.1 Solanum tuberosum
AAAACTTTTCATGAAATGAAAATCCAGCAAATTGAAGTAAAAATATGGTGTAGTGTAGTTTTGTAGTAGTTAATACTCTTCTTCAATGTTTGTTATTTAACTTGAAATAAGAAATGTATAGGTTCCTTTTTGCTCTTTAACTTATGTTTAGTAGTTATATGAGAAAGACTTTAAGAAAAATTAAGGAAAACACTATTTCAAATATGAAATAAAAAAGATAATCTCAAGTAAGGGGTTTCATGAAATAAAAAATAATGAGTTTATATAAACAAAATTGAGGAATCTTTAAAGAAAAAATATAAATAGTTCTCTGTGCAATAATTTTTTTAAACCTTTGTTAGTAGTTAGTATTATTACACACAAAGTTGCAATAACTAATTTGCATCTAAGCAAAAATACATATTGCAATAATAAAAAGTTATAAGAATTCAAACTAAAGAAGTTACATTGAGAATAAAGACACACACATCTTCCTTGGAACTTCATCATAAAACAATAGATAAAAATATGAATACAAAATCAATGCCCACTTTTTTAACCTCTTGTCTTACACCCTCTTTGACAAACTAATCAACATTCAAAAGTCTTTTTCATCGTGTCAAGTTAAAGCATGAATTTGATAATATAATAATACTACAAAGAACAATGAAATATAAAAAATAATACTTGAGTTGAAATTTCATGAAATAAAAAACTTAGTGAATTTATTTTGTCATTAAAAATAGAGAGATATCATAAAATATCTTAAAATTTTTATAATTTAGTAGTTGGAGGTTATGAATATGAAAACTTAAAAGTCATAGAATTAATGATATTATAAAAAAATGAAGTTTAATAGATTTACGTTATGGAGTTTAAACTTAAAAAATAAAATAAAAATAAAAAAACACAAATAAAGTAGATAAAAGAAATGCATTTATATTATACAAAGATATAATTTTTTTGAATTGAATAAATAAAAGAAAAGTAAAAAAAGAGCAAAGAAAGGAAAAAACTATAAGATAAATAAACAAAAATCATAAAATTTAACTATCGTGAATAGTTTGTTGGAATTCTTTTTAGATCAAATGGAAAAAATTGTAATAATTGATGAGAATTTGAGAAATATTATAGGAAAAGCGAATAATAGCTTTAATGATAAAATAAATTAAATATGGCTATTGATGAAAATATAAATAAATATGATTATTTTTAATGATTTTTTAATTTTTAGGTGAATTTTTTTGTATTTTAAAATTAGAAAAAAGGCAAAGAAAAGATAAATTGGATTGAAACTATTAGAGAGGGTCACATTATCGTTTTTATATTCACCTTTATTATTATACAAGGAAAGCATCATCCTTATAAAACTGTTGCTAAACAAAAAAAATAATCTATGTATAAATTCGGTAAAAATAGTAATTTACTTCAAATCCTATGTATATAAGAATTCTCTTAATATATAGAAATAATTTATCCAAAATTTAATTAGGAGCCGTGTTTTTAAAAAATTGATATATATAAACTCAAAATTTTAGTTTCGTCTGGAAAAACTAAACAACAAAGTCCTCACTATTATAATTTATATATTGACCATTTTCTCTTTGCTGTTCTGGAAATTCTAAAGTAGGACCAGCAATGCAATTACTGTTTCACATCTGGAATTTAGAATCTTTCTTTATAAAAACTTAATTTAATTTTGTTTTCATCTCTTTATTACCTTTTCCCTTCTTTTTTTCTATATTAAAAAAAACTTTTGTTGATTTTTTATCATTATTCTAAAAAATATATAGCATGTGTTAGATGCTTTGTTTTATATGTGTGTGTCTCCATGTGTGTACAGTACTTTTAAAAATAATATAAAATATAAGGTGAATATTAATTATTTACATTTTTTATTTGTAGCTTAATTCATTGCATTTATAGTGATCTAGTTCTTTGATTTTACATTCTCGTTTATTTTGTAGTACTAGAAATAAGTGTAAGCATGAGCCCAATATATATTGTTTTATTTATTTTAATTTATGTGACATGAATTTAAAGAGTTAATCAAATTTTTAAATATTTTAAGTTGTTAATTATTGTGATTTATAATATTATTAACATAAATTTCAAATAATATATGTTACTCACTTTGTCTTAATTTATGTAGCACATGAGAAACTTTGAGAGTCAATCAAATTTGTAATACTCCATCCGTATCAATTTATGTGACACTTTTCGGATTTCGAGATTCAAACAAGATTATCTTTGATTGTGAATTTTTTTATATATCTTTTAATTATTGTGACTTATAGTACTTTTTACGTAGTTTACAAATATATAAATTTCATTTTAAAAAATTGAAGATTCCACACGCAAATTTCCGATTAAACTTAAATTGTTTGACTCTCAAAAATGGAAAAGTGCTACATAAATTGTGACAGAGGGAGTATGTTTTTAAAATATTTTAATTTGTTAATTTAAAATATTGTGATTTTTAATTTTATTAATTATTGTGATTTTTAATTTTATTAATTAATGTAATTTTTAAATAATATATGTTGCTCTGTCGCAGTTTATGTGGCACATGTGAAATTTGGAGAATTAACCAAATTTAATATGTTTTTAAACATATTTTTAAGTTGTTAATTATTGTGATTTATAGTACTCTAAACATAATTTTCATATAATATATGTTACTCGCCCTGTCCAAATTAATGTGGCACGTGTGAAATTTTGTGAGTTGATCAAATTTTTAATATATATATATATATATTTTTATTTATTAATTATTATAATTTATAGTATTATTTTTTTGTAATTTATAAATACATAACATACTAAAAATAAAAATAAGGCAAAAAAATTAAAACGAAGAAATTATTAAATATGAATAGAGGACAAGTGCAAATCGGGACCGACTGACCCTAAACTCTTATATTCGCTTCTATATTATAGAGAGTAATTTATCATGATATATCGAATAATCTATTTCATGTTACTATAAAAAATATATAAAATTTATCTTTGAGTTATACAATTATTCACCATAATTTAATTTAATCATCATCAAGGTATTTAGGTAAAAGATAACTCTTTAATTTTCTACCTAACCAATTTATTGTAGAAATTTTCACGATCAATGATTGGACACTGCAAACCGCAAAAAAAAAAAGTATTATAAAATTTTAATAATTGAAAATTGGTAAGTTCTTAGACGATAGAATATGATTTTATAGTTGAAAGTTACATATATCTTTAATTTAATCATCATCAAGGTACTTAGGTAAAAGAAAACTCTTTAATTTTCGACCTAATCAAATTTTCGCGATCAATGATTGGACCATGCAAACCGCAAAAAAAAAAGTACTATAAGATTTTAATATTTGAAAATTGGTAAGTTCTTAGATTATAGAATACGATTTTCTAGTTGAAAGCTACATATATCTTTAATTTAATCATCATCAACGGTTATTTACGGTAAAAGATAACTCTTTAATTTCGACCACCAATTTATAGTAGTAAATTTTTGCGATCAATGATTGGACCATGCAACCGACAAAAAAAAGTACTATAAGATTTTAATATTTAAAAATTGGTAAGTTCTTAGACGATAGAATAC
Organism: Solanum tuberosum; assembly: GCF_000226075.1. Classification (NCBI taxonomy): domain Eukaryota; kingdom Viridiplantae; phylum Streptophyta; class Magnoliopsida; order Solanales; family Solanaceae; genus Solanum; species Solanum tuberosum. The sequence goes on from NW_006239002.1 coordinate 1,425,096, forward strand.
GATTTTCTAGTTGAAAGGTACATATATCTTCTTTAAAAGTAGTAATTAATTTGATAGTGCCATATTGGACCATAGTCATTAGAATATGTACTTGGTACTGTATATCACATATTTAATTTCAGAAACGGACAAAAAAAAGATCACTAAAAACTCGATTTAATTGATTATACTGCTTATTAAATCGATTCAATTGATTTGATTTTTTTAAAAGAGAAAAATCTATTCAAATTGAATCATAAACAACGTCCCTAACTAAAACTATTGTTAAAAGTAAATTGAAAAAAATATAGTATTAAAAAGGAATTTAAACCTCAATGCACAAGTGACCCAAATATAACTATATAAATCGTTCATTTAAATTTAACTTATGTACATTGTAGTTAAAGTATTTATATAATATTGTAATATATTTTAAACTTATTGAAATAGATCTTTTACATTTATTTTCACGGATCTAATTATACTAGATAATGTGGCTCGTGCATAGCACGTGCCCAATAATATAAATGGTATGTTTTGGGGCTAATAATCGAGTTTTTGAAGCGATTGTTTGCGTGGATAAAGGAATAAGTTTTTTTATCACAAACCTGTACTTTCTTTGACGCTATTTAAGGCATAATAAGACTACCCACATACAAAATTTTTGAAATATTTTATGTTGTCAATTATCATGATTTACAGTATTTTTACAATAGATTCACTTCAAGAATCAGTGGAATTTTTTGTATTTTTTTCAAAACATATTTTATATTGTCAATTATCATGATTTATAGTATTTTTACGCAATTTTTAAATATAAAAAAAAATAAGACAAATAAATTAAAATGGACCCAATATATGTTATTTTTGTTGTCT
>NW_006239002.1:1427232-1459514 GCF_000226075.1 Solanum tuberosum
TTAAATGGGCCCAAATGAGGTCAAACTTTTTGGCTAATAAAGTAGTAGGTAATTAATGGTGTTAAATTGTCCAATAATATAAATTTTAAAGGTACAACCATAAAAGAAGAATGTACAACACTATCAAGCACAACTTGTCATGTACTAAGTAGTAGATATTCTCACTTATTATATATAGTAAAACACTTGTCATGTGCTAAGTAGTAGATATTCCCACTTATTATATATAGTAATATAGATTTGTAATAAATTATATATTTCTTTTTTACAATAAAATAATTAGTTTAAATGAAAGAAAAAAATATAACTATAAAATATAAATAAAGGTCATAGAGAAATGTCACATATTATACAAGAAAATACAAAGAAATCATACCTTTGACATTTAATTTTGGATACATATCATGAAAAATCCCCTGAATACATATTTAGAAAATATATTTTTCATGTAATTAAGTACACATATTTATGCAATTTAAATATGGAACATCTCCATCTTACCTTTTTCTATAATATCATCTGTTTTTTTTAAAGGTTGTCCAAATTTGAAATCATAAAATCTCTACCCCTTAAAGGTTATCCAAATTCAAAATCGTAAATCTCTACTTATAGAACCTGGAAAAAAAACAAATTTATGTTAGTATATTTTTATAAAATCTTTACATTACAAATAAAAATACAAACAAATGAATATAAATAATAATTATTTAAAAAGCCATATGAAAGGAGTTACAGAAGAAAAAAAATATTTAAATGAGTAAAGAAAATGACTAAAAGAAGGGAGAGGAGGGAAGTAAAACAAAAATAAAGTAAAATGAAGCTTTCAGTGATAGTTTTTATGGACTTGAAATAGCATTAAAGTATAATTAAAAGGTAAGAAAATTAATTAGAATTTGACTTTTAATATGGCCACGTTTATAGACGTTTTAAAACGGCAGTATCATTTATCTTGTGCATTTAATTTTTATTTTTTTTAATTCTTTGTAATAAAAATGAAGAAAAAATGCTTAGAAAATCAACAAAATCTGTGAAAATATATAAATTCATTTCCTGATCAATGAGGCATGCCACATCAACGGACTTAGGTTCCTTCTTTATATATATATATATAGATAGATAGATTTGATTACATATTGCTTCTCTCGAGTTTGAATATAATAATTTTTTCTGACATACGTCGATCTAAAACAAAATATTTTTACATAATAAAATATTACTTATAAAATAATATTTACAATTTCTATAATGTTGATTCATTGAAATTGATAAAATCCTACTAATATATCAATAATGTCTCTACAACAATTTATAGCTTTAAGCCACAAATTTTATTTTACAACAATTTATAGCTTTAGGCCACAAATATTATTAAGACATCCTGAAGGCTGAAGGATAACTTAATCTTTTATATATATATATATACCTCTTATAATCGTTTAATATATCTAATTGACTCCACTTTTCAAGAATCATCTATTTTAGAACCTTTTCTTATTGAGATCTAGTTCAAATATAACTCATCCAAGACATTATACTCATGAATTGATAATTAATATAACCACATTTGATATATCAGTATTCAGTTCTCAAGGAATTTGGATACATGTTCTATTTGAGGTTGTAATTTCTACATTAGGTGCGAAGTCAGAAATTTTGTTAAGAGTGTTCAGATTTAATAAATACCTATGAAAAATAATTTTTGACTTATATATTTCATACAATTTTCTATATATATAATATAATTTTTCGACGAAGAGTGTTCAATTGATCATCCTTCACTGCATGTGGTTACGTCACTGCCTCTCCTGAATAGCTGAATACAATGGTTTAATTTCTAAAAATCCAACAAAAAACCATTAAAGAAGGGAATTGATCTTTACTTTCAAATGAAGAAAAGAATAAAGAAGTTTTATTTCTTTTCTCTTGTCTCTTTTTCTAAGCCCTTAATTACGTTTTTGCTAAAGTTGGTAGTGCAAGTAATTTTTTCTTCTAATATTCGTTATTTTGAAGAAACATTAAAGTTTAAATTAATAATTAAGAATTGATTTGATATGTACATTTCATAATGTGACAAATTGGGTATCAATTAGGATGAATTTGCGGAAACCAAGCGAAGCTTTTGCGAAGATACTTTAATTTTCTAATGAATCATAATTGAGTCACTTATTTTGCAGGAAATTACACTCAATGACTTTATAAAATGGGTGATTTTGAAACTTTAACTTCCGTTTATCTCACGGAAAAATCGTCAGCAAGGTCAAAAGTTCAAGATCCCGACTATTCTTCTAAATTAGTCCTTCTTTTGGGCTCAAGGCCCATTAACGTTTTCAAGTTGGATCTTCGAGAACCTCATCGTATTTCACATTAATTGCCTTTAGTTGACTATGTAGTATGTAGTATGTACTATTACGTTTGGTTAAAACAGTAGTACTATATTTTGGGACTATTCCAACAGGCAGCACATTCATATATACGAATCATTTCTTGCTAGAATATTGGACGTATAATCAACATTCATGAAGAATAGCTGATTGAAAATATTTTGACAAAATTTTTCATAGATCAATTTAGGTTAAGATATCAATCCAAAATTTGATGAATAGAAATGAATTGGGAGGATAAAAAATTGTAAGATTTTGTTTGGCAAAGGTAGGTAGTTGGATAAGGATGTTTGTGTGTCATATTCCTAGGCTAATGACGATTAATTTATTGTTGAGCAATCACCATCTCCTTAGCATATTGTGACTGCAACTGAGAAGTTGTAATAAGACTACTGCTTTGCCGTGTTGCATGACCAAAGAATAGTACGTTCACACATACTAACCAGGCTGTGGAGGAGTGGTTACTGGTAAGTAATCGTTTATCCTTAGATTAATAATTTTCAAGAGAATTGTTAAAGAAAATCACGATTAAATGATTTAAAACGAAAGTAGTACTGAATATTTCAAAGTCAATCATTTCCCTTTTGTATTATTTAATGCCTTTTGATTTTTGAGGTCAAGCTATGACTAATCAACGTCTTTGAGACATATACAATATTGGTTCATCTCATTTTCTCTTGAACTGGACCTTGGACTTACTAATCTGGTAGTTAGATTTATTAATTAATTACGTACCCTTACTTACGTAACATAAAATACTCTCTCCGTCCCATTTTATATGTCACCTTTTTACTTTGCACTTGCATTAAGAAATGATGTAATTTTATCCTTCTATCCTTATTTAATTTTTTTGGAACTCAAGTTTTCAATCAATGAATATAAATTAATTTATTTTGATTAAATACTTAATTTAACCAATGAACATGAATCATTTACTTAACTTTTCTAAGTTGGTCAAATGTATGTTTTCAATGCTAATAACTCACAAGTGTAAAAAAGGAACAATATGCTAATTTATGCATTTATTTTATGAAATGACAAGTATTATGGGCCAACTATTTATAAAAAGGGATGACATATAAAATGGGATGGAGGGAGTAACTCAATTCTACGTATTCATTTGATTCTTTAGGAAGAAAAGTTCAAATGTATTTCTTTAACTTTAGCTTTTGATTACGATTTAAAATTACACTTATGTTTTAGGTCCATTAAGAGTCCAAAGGCAAAAATGGAAGTTATCCTAGCAAGGAGAATAGTTATTATTAGCTCAAAAGTTAATGAGAGATACATGGATGAATTAAATCCTTTTCCCTTTTGAATTTTCTATTATTATATGTTCGTTTTTCTTAGAGTTCTAGGCTTCTAGCTAAGTTGTTGTCGGTAGAAAGTTATTAATCTAATAATTTCTTTATCTAATATAATTTTACTTGTCTATTATACTAAAAATAGATCTTCATTTTTACTTTTCAAATTCGAAAAATCAAGATAAAATATTTTATTTTATTTTATATCTATTTTACACTTATTATTCAGTACTATTACTATATATAGTTAATTTTAATTCATTTCTCAACATATAATAATTAGAGGTGATATAATTTATTTAACATACTTCTTTAGGGGAGTGCCAAGTCAAATATAAATAAATACACAGAATGAGTAGAAATCAATATTCATTCGCATTATAGGTATCTTGTTTTTCTTTCAACAATGAAATACATACCAATAGCCAATAGGTATCACCTAATAATTAGAAGATTTCATTTCACTCTTTTTGGATCTATACGCACGCGCACACATTATGATAACTTGTCTTTATTAATGCAATTGTGAAAATTTTCACTATAGCTAATTAATTAAGGTCCTAAAGGTGGTTTTCACGTGATATGAAAATTAATTCTAAAATGATTCAAATGTTTTAATTTTGTCAATCTAAACTCTTTATTTTGTTGCTTGATGAATATAGTTATCTGATATTGTTGTTGATAGGAAGTGATTAACAGAAATTTCATAAATCTAATCAAAGTCCGACACCGGGTTATATCTAACCATGAAAAGTTTGGATGTTTGAATAAATTTTACTCCTATAATATGGTGTTGTTAGTTGATACCAACAGGACAAGAGTGAGCATGCATCAACATGAAACAAATTGGTAGTGACAATTGATTAAGCCACTAATTAAGGAGTGGCTAGCTATGAAGGAGTAGTCAACTATGGTGTATTCCACTTGTATGTTAACAACTGATCTTTCCATGAATTATGAATTATAAGATATGATGGCTGCACAAGAAAAAAGAGAGCACCTACTTGATTTTTGGTTTGGTTTGGTTCCTTTTTAATAATGGGCATTTTAGTGGGGAACCTACTCATTCTGAAACAGACACACCACTATCATCAAATCCATACAACAACTTAATTCATATTTGTGAATTGTGATGTATGGTTTCCAATGTTTTATTTTTTCAATTTCTCTAATATTTTGGTCATCAATATATACTTGGAAGATTTCATGTCAATATAGAGAAGGAAAGAAAAATATAAAGGGAAAAAAAATCTTACATATATCATAAGTCATTTCAAACGTTGTTCTCTACCAGGATGTAATTTATGATATTTGATTACCATAAAACGAAGAAAATGACTTTTCTAATTACTCATCAATATATACACCTCTTATTGATATGACACGCCACATGCCTTTTAAGAAAATTTTAATTAGAGATGTATTTTAATAAATTTAATTTGACTACTATATATAATTATTTAATATTGAGTGTGGTATGGAAAAAGATACTATTTTTTTTCTTGATTTATTGAAATGAAAAAATAAAATGAAATATTTATTTTCATCTCGACATTATTTTATTAATCTTTTTCAAAAGTTTTCATCAAAACTCTCTAATTTACTAACATTATATTATTGGGACTTGGGAATAATATTTATTACCTTTTCTATTCATTTTTATTTGTCCAGTATTAATTTGACATTCTTCTTTTAAGATAAATAAATACAAAATGATAATATTAATATATTATTTTTTAAATATAATAAATTTAATATTTTTAGAAATGTGTTGAGAAATATCTATAATAATAATAATAAGAAGAAGAAGAAGAAGAAGAAGAAGAAGAATAGATTAAAAATTAAGTAATAAATCATCTTTTGACTTTTTGAACTGAACAAGCAAAAATAAATATTTATTTAACACAGTAAATAAGTAAAAATAAACGAGGCGGTAATGCACACTATTTGTTCGGAGAATATTTTTCACTTACCAATAAAATACTGAGAAACATTTCCAAGAATTTTTTTCACATAAACTGCTTTCTAGAAATATTTTTTTCTTGAAAAATGGACCAAACACACTGAATTTCTGCATCGAATAGTTATTTATATATGCTACAAATATATAGTGAACAGACACCTATTGGTAAGGCTGCTAAGATATACCATACGTTACAATTATTTTCTCTAATGCTCTATATTAGTAAAGTTATCTTTGTGGGGGTATGGGTTAGATCTCTCATCATTATAGTAATATATAGTCATGCTTATGATATGGGATGAAATTCCTTGCGTAACTTATCTACCAACCAGCAGTACTCTTTCGTTCTCAAATTATCTGTCATATTTCTTTCGTAGATAAAAAATTTAATTAATTTCATTCTTATTTATGTCTTGGAATATAGGAGTAATATCTCATCATTAAATATTTTATTTATTCAGATATTTATAGTCTTCAAAATTAATTACTATTAAAAAAATAAAATGAAAATGAAAATTAATTATTTTAAACTTTTAAAAAATAATTATTTTTAAAAATCACACAATTTGAGACAAAAAGAATATAATTCTCCTTTTTTTTAAAAATAAAATATATAGTTATAGTACTATTTCTGAAGATATATTCTGAGCAAAGAATATTTCTAAGGGGGCAGCTTTTACATGGTGAAAAAAGGCACAATGTGGATTTTTCCTGGTAAAAGGACTCACTAAATACTGTGTCAGTGTATAATTTATTGTATCATCACTCGTAATTATGGAAATCTATCTATGTAAGCATATCCTACATTTCCATTTAGTCCCAATCAAAACAAAAGACTTAAAAAACAAGTAAAACAAACATTTCTGTCTCTTAACTTAAAATTATGATCTTGTCAGAAGGAATATTTATACTACTATACATAATTTAGCTATAACTTAAATGTAGAACTAATAAATGAAGACGATATTGTAGCTATATATTCATGAATCATGTTTGCTTATGATTTTTATTCCAGGTCTAATTTCATGTGATAATTAATTCAAACTTAGTCAAACTTTTTTTATATATATCAATCATTTGTTCTAATAATATTTCATTATGACGATTTAATTTTTTTTTAAATCGATACTTTAGGATTGACCTAGACGTTTTTTTTTGGGGCACGTAATTATTGATGACACTTTTTTTTTTCTATTTTGTGGACGTCAGTATTAGTGACCACATACGCTTACAATACTTTCACCGTCCAAATGATAATGAAATAGCCTAGTCTTTCTTATGGGGACCATCCTAAGTTTTTAAGACTATCTAGCTAGTTTAAGAAAATATTATACGTGACTATCAGGAAATTCCAATAATTGACTGTTAAAATTACTAATTAATTATGTTTTGAAACAGGACACAACTTAATTTATTTAATTTGTAGTATTTTGTTTGTTTGCAAACTTCGGCGGGTTAGGTTCCTTTCTTAAGTTGCGGTGTTCCTCAAAATCTGCTTCTTTAATTAATCAACTAATAACAAATCAAAACGACAAGTATATATATATATATATATATATAACAAATAATCATATTGTGTAGTTTTTCCGCTCGCCCAATAATATTTTTAACAGAAATAAACAATAAGAAAATAAAAATACGAGCAACCTTAACTTGGTGGTAAGTGCTTATTGTTGTTTATTTTAAACCAAACAACCTAATCTTAATCATTAAAACTTACATTGAAAATATATGGTATAATGTAATTATGATCAAGTGATAAGCATGTTACGATAAAAACATGTCTGGTATTCATTATTTTAATGTAAATTAGACCAAACTGATGTTTTGTTTGACCATTAATATCAAAGATTTTCGCTTCTCCAACTTAATTAACTTGATTTTAAAAAAAAAATAATAATAATAATCCTTGAGGTTCACATATATGTTCCTTAGTATTCAATAATTACAATTTTTAGCATGTAACACGCAAAAATATTAAGGTAGAAGTAAGGTTTCGTATATATTCTTTTCAGATTTTATTTATGATATTTCACTAAATGTGTTTTTGTTGTAAACTTAATGTAGTAGTATCTTCATATTCAAGATCCGATTGATACGAATTGTTACAACCTGTTGCAATCACGATTGAAAAGAAATATATTTTTTTTCAAATTACATAGTAAGAGTTATGTGCATGTGTGGCTTGGCTGGCTCATGGCAACGTATCATTAGACATTAATTAACAAAGAAAACTGATTTTATTTATTGTTAATTGCTGTTAATTGTCAGGTTGTGAAGAGGATACGTAAAGTTGAATTTGGTATCATGTACAAGTAGTCAAAAAGATGATAATTTAAGGAATCCCAAAATATTTGGGCTCCATAAAATAATGTGATTTTTGTGAACTTCAAGTAATAGAGTAATAATAACACTAATATTTGCGTGTTCTTCTCGCAATATGAAGGTTCTCCCTCCATTAATTAATTCGTTCATTAATACCAATATGACTTAGGGTGAAATTCTTAAAATTTGAATCCTCAACATGAAACAAAAAAATCAATGACCAAATTCAGATTGTCGACAAACTCTAATATAGGGACTAAATATCGAGTGAAAATAGACTCTCTCTCCACATGCACATATTTATATATACATTTTTCTAACTTTTTCACCGTTACCAACATGATTTTAATATTATTTTTTTTGAGTTTTGATTAATTCAATTTACACTGAGAAGTAAAATATTTTCTGTTAAAAATGATTTATTCGAAGGGTTCAAATTATCTAAAAAATTTCTATATTAAAGGCAACTCTATAATAAATAATGCTATAATAATTTCGTTCATTTATACACAAATACAATAGATAATCAGAGAATATGTGTGCTCCAATTTATTTATTTTTTCATATAATGTTTGATATCCATATTGTATTTGTATCTTTTACAAATTACCACTTTGAGGTCATCTTAATTCTTGATCTATGTCCATGATATCCATATTTGGCAGAGGTAGTTTTTTTTTTTTTTTTTGACGATGAAACAAGATCTAAATTCATTCAAAAACAAAAGAAAAAAAAAGAGAGGAGAAAAACAGGCATTCTAGAAGTTAAACTATCACTATTATAATTTATTTATTTTAATAAGCTACTGACGCAGATCCAAACCAATCAAAAAACAATAAGTAACAACGATCAATTAGTCTCAAAATCAGGATTTTTAAAAAGAAATGTAAGAGTTTACCGTACACATTTTTTTTTTTAGTTAATTTAGAAAAACGAACTATTTAATTCTGGTAGGCCAAAAATAATGGAGGCTAAAGGCTGACCTCTCATTTTACAGGCAACAAATTGAACAAATTCTACTTGTACCCAAAAATGTGTCACTGCCATACAGTGTGTCAATTTAATTGCCTAATTCTATGCAAGGAGGAGTACTCTTCCCTTTTTACCCCACTTTAACCTTGCAAATAGAGAAGAATGATACTTATAAATCAAGTAACATAACCACCTTCTTCAACATACTACCAAAAACATTTACTTCCTCTTCGCCTTTTTCAAACGGAGTAAGTAAAAATGAATGTTTTTTAAAAAAAAATTATGAAAAAGGATTGACAAAGTGAAAATCGAACAATTATCAACAAAATGAAAGTTCATGTAGTCAATCAGCAAATCTATTGAGATTTCTTAAAAAATAAATATTTATTTAAAATATAATAAATAAATAAAAATGAATAAAATAATAATAATATAAAATTAGACATTTCTAACAAACTACCATGATTTTAATGGTGGTACAATAAGGTACATAGCCATTGGTTGAACAATTGAAGATGAATCTTTTGCGGCAAAAAAAGGAGGTTCTTTTACAATTTTAAAAAAATTAAGTCCAAGAACTATTTTTTTTTCTTCATTATTTGCGTTGTTAGGTAAAAAATATTTCATTTATCCTTAATTAAAAAGGTCTTGAATTCAAATATACGATGTTTAGTAGCCAATACAAAATACTTCTAAAGTAAGATTTTTTGATATAAACTTAAAAGTCGAAAACTTTTTTTTTTTTTTTTACCCTCCCCTAGGAGCTCCCACCCCTTTTGCTCTCTCGGTGACTCGAACTCGCAACCTTCGGGTTGAAAGTGAGGGGTGCTTACCATCCGAGCAACTCCCTCTCGTCAGTCGATTTAAAAAAAAAAAAAAGAAGACAAGATTTAGGGCTCATTTTGTACGATATTAAATTTGAGATCAACTTTAAAATCAATTTATCTCATGTTTGGTTAGAATAAAATCGCGAAATACTGAAATTAGTTATTCCAAAATTGTAATGTTATTTTTATCCCACCCTAAAAGTGAAATAACAACCCTTCTTGAAATAATTAATTTCGGAATAACTTATTTTTGGCGGAACGAGCCATTGTAGAATTCCACAAGAGTTGTGCACAGGAGATTGGTTCCAATTAGCTAGCTGATAGTTAATTGGGCAGTAAATTCTCACGTGGATGACGCGTGTCCCTTTAGACATAAAGCACCTTCTCCTTCCTTGAGTCTCCATCCATCCATTAAAACGGAGCTACCCAACCCCGTTCGAGCTCCACACATCCATCCTATATTTCACATACATACATTATACATACATACTGCTCCCGCCCATCTTCCTTAAAATCTCCGGCAAGAACAGAAATTCTCACCATTGTTCTTGATTCTTGGTTCTTGAATTTATAACTATGTTTTATGTCTAAGGTTTTGCTGTAATAATCACCATGGGTGCTTGTACCTCAAAACCTCCAAGACCCAATCCTTATTCCCCACAAGAAATTCTTCCCCCACCGGAAACACCAAACGTCGCTGAAACCCAGAAAGAAAATGAAGCTAAAAAATCACCTTTTTTCCCATTTTACTCTCCCAGTCCTGCTCGTTTTTTTCTGTCCAAGAAATCACCTGCCCGTCAGTCTTCTGCTTCTAAGAGTGCGAATTCTACTCCGGCGAGGTTGTTTAAACGACCTTTTCCTCCTCCTTCTCCGGCGAAGCATATTAAAGCTCTGCTTTTGAGACGGCATGGTAGTGTTAAGCCTAATGCTGCAGCTATTCCGGAAGGAGAGGAAACTGAGGGGGCTAACTTGGATAAGAGTTTTGGGTTTTCTAAGCAATTTGCGAGTAAGTATGAAATTGGGGAGGAAGTGGGTAGAGGCCATTTTGGGTATACTTGTTCTGCTATTGTCAAGAAAGGTGAACTTAAGGGTCAGAAAGTGGCTGTTAAGGTCATTCCAAAAGCCAAGGTCTCTTCTTCTCCTCTCTGTTTAGTCCTTAATGCATTGAAGTGTATATGCATATTGAATTACTTACAATGTCTGATTCTTGTTGAAGTACATGGTGGGAAAAGTTGGTCAATTTTATGAGTCCATTTTCTTTGATTTAAGTTCTGTTGGGGTTTTAGATTTGTTCTCTCTGTATGTCATGAACACCATTAGATCATCTTTTCACTCTGTTAAGTCTCCCACCGCCAAGATGTATTTTAATTTTTACTTTTTCTCCTCCTATCTTGAAAATTTGGGGCTTTTTTCACTTGTAAATTTGGTGATTCAAAACCAAAGTTCCAGATTCTTAAGCTACTTTTACTTTTTTATTTATTTTTTATTATTAAACTCTCCTTTTCTAGGAAGTTGCTCTTAAGAGCTGTACTGGTCTTGTTTTGTTGAACTAGTAGCTTTTGTTAGGAATTCCAATTGGAATTTATTGGGGTCCATGAAATATTTGAAAAAAAGTATAGTGGTTTTTACTATTTAATATAGAGTTGGTGGGTTTTGAGCACTATAGAATTGCAAGCTCTTGTCCTTTTGCTTTTGAAGAAGACATGAATTGTTGCAAATTCACTGTGTCTTGTGTCCCTGCCTGACTCCTAAAGATTTTTACTTTTTGTTCACAAAATCATCTATGCAATTTAAATTATTCATATCTCCCTCAGAACTTCAAGGGCTGACTTTTCCCATGTGACTGTGCAAGTCACTGCATTAAAAACTGGGCAACATTGTAACATATCAAAAGGGAAAAGAAATAGAAAAATTGAATAGGATTATCTTTTGTGGCAAGAACTCCTCTTTAAAAGGTCTCAGTATCATCACTAGGTTTAACTATTCATGAAAATAATTATTTGGTTGCTTAAAAGATTCTGTAGCAGACTACTTAAGAAAAAGGAAAAAGAAAGGTTTCAATAGGTGATAGGTTTAGAGAAATTTGCTACTTGACCTAATAAGACCATGTCATATTTTGTAGCCTTCACATGGAGTTAGATTATTGTTACCGCTGACTTATGACTCATTATATTTGTATGAATTAAACTGAATTCACTTTTGGGGGTTTAAGTTTGTTATAAGCAATTATAACAAAAAAATTTTTGGTCAGATGCAATTCTTCACTGTAGTCTGACCCTCTGAACAGCAGTCTCATACTCCAATTTTGTTGTCTTTCAGATGACAACAGCTATTTCCATTGAGGATGTCAGAAGGGAAGTTAAAATTTTGCGCGCCTTAACAGGACATAACAATCTCATACAATTCCATGAAGCATTTGAAGATCGGGATAATGTCTACATAGTGATGGAGTAAGAATCTAAACCACATTAGTGAGATCTAATTCATTTCTTGTAAGGTTTTTCCTGTCTGTCTTAGTGACACTCCTTAAGGAATAGGACACAATAATATAGCGCTCATCAGAGAAGAGAGTACCCCCTTGGCCTGGTGATAATTCATGTAAGTACAACATGGAAGAAAGTTTGGGTACTAAGCCACAACTTAGTTACTCAAAGAAAGTGCATAATGTTAAACCTTATAGCATCAGGCTTTAGAAGAATTTCTTTTGAATCCCTAGCTTGTCCTTTTTAGAATATGAAAGCTAAGGAAATTCTTGAAAATTGCTGTTCAGGTTATGCCAAGGAGGAGAGCTCCTTGATAGAATTCTTGCACGGTATGTCTTTGTTTGATTTAGGGAATTTTACTTCTAATTCATTGATTTGTTTCTTTAAGATATTTCTATTTGGGGATAGTATTTAATTTCCTTCTCATTTCTTTTGGTAGGGGTGGGAAGTACTCAGAAGAGGATGCAAAGGATGTCATGGTACAAATATTAAATGTTGTTGCATTCTGCCATCTCCAGGGTGTTGTGCACCGTGATCTTAAACCCGAGGTAAACATATTCCTCAAACTGGCATTGCAAATTAGAGCATTAGTTACTTTTTATTAAAAAAAGAAAACGGAGAGAAGCACTTCATTGTTTTAGTTTTTCTGTAACGTGTGTGGTATGCTAATGATGCCAAAGAGTGCCTTAAGCTTATACTTTGATGGACGCTGAAGATCCTCTGAATACAAAGTGAAACTGTTTAAATATCTTTCCTTGCTTGTAACGTAGCTGCTGTGCACATCCATCCTCAAAAAACCTTTATATGATAATTATCATGGTGATTAACTAACAAGGACATGCCTTTTTTTATGTATCATATCTCCTTTTATTTTCTTTTGGTATTTTTGCAAAAGTATCTCATTTTTTCCATTTCCTGTTCAGAATTTTTTGTTTTTGTCGAAAGATGAATCCTCCCCGTTAAAAGCCATAGATTTTGGCTTATCAGATGTTGTCAGACCAGGTTAGTTTTTACACATGCAGGTTCTATGAATTCTTATATTTGTCTTCTCCATTAAACATTTATATAAATATGATGTATACAGATGAAAAGCTTAATGACATTGTTGGAAGTGCATATTACGTAGCACCAGAAGTTCTGCACAGATCATATGGTATAGAGGCTGATGTGTGGAGTATAGGTGTAATATCATATATTCTTCTGTGTGGTAGTCGTCCTTTTTGGGCTCGCACAGAGTCTGGAATCTTCAGGGCTGTTTTAAAGGCTGATCCAACTTATGATGAAGCACCTTGGCCTACGTTAACTTCGGAGGCAAAAGATTTTGTCAAGCGACTATTGAATAAAGATCCTAGAAAAAGAATGAGTGCTGCTCAAGCATTATGTGAGTGTTTTCTCCTCTGAATTTTCTTGGCATCCTTTTTCTTTATATTGCCTCTTCTCATGACCCCCTTGTTCAGGTCATCCTTGGATGCGTAATCATAGTGGTGCAAAACTACCGCTTGATATTCTTATTTTTCGACTCATGAAGGCATATATGCGGTCATCCTCTTTGCGTAAGGCTGCTTTAAGGGTGTGTATATTATTTAGCTGGAACTATTGATATAACCTGATATATATCTCTCTGCCCTTGATAGTGCTATATCTTTTGATTTTAGGTTTGAAATTGTTTATAAGGATCTTAAGTTACCTTTGCCTTTTATCGTTGGTGAAAACTACCACTTGGTATTCTCATATTTCGTCTCGTGAAAGCATATCAATCATCCTTTTAGTGTAAGACTGCTTGAAGTGTGTATATTATTTAGTTGGAACTATCAATATTACCTGATATATCTGTCTCTGCCCTGATAGCCGAACTACTTACGGTCACCTATATCTTTTGGTTTTAGGTCTGAAGTAGCTAATAAGATTTTCAAGTTACCTTTGCCTGTTGTCTTTGGTAAAGGTTTCTGTATACTTTTTCGATAAGTAATTAGGTGTCATACTAAAGATGGATAATAAGAACTAAGGTAGTGCGGGAAAACATGGTGATTCCCTATCATATCTAACTAGGAATCAGTATCATATGGGTACATATCATATGCAAATCCATATGATACTGATTCTTTCTCATATGGGTTCATAAAGCTCTACGTTTTATTCAGCATCTAGCAGCTCTGATGCTTAATAGTCTTGGTAGCATTTGACTTGTTAAATTGCACCTAATACTTTTCCCTTTGATAGGCGTTGTCGAAAACTTTGACAGCAGATGAACTGTTCTATCTAAAAGAACAATTTGCATTGATGGAGCCAGACAAAAATGGCAACATAAAGCTAGAAAATATAAGATCAGTTAGTATCTTGACTCTCTCATCTTAGCTATTCTGTGCTGTTTGCTCAAAGCCTAAAGGTCTTATCTTCTTACTCCTTATCTAAAAGGTGTTATCTCCTTGCTTTTTTTGTTCCGTATAGGCACTAATGAAATATGGAACAGATGCTATGAAGGAGTCTCGGATTCCAGATTTTCTTGCCTCGGTATTGACAAAACCACCATTTGTGTGTTTCTATGCTTCTTCTGTGGTTCTAGATTATGAATAGTGGTTTCTGATGTTGTCTTTGACAGCTAAATGCACTTCAATATAGAAAGATGGATTTTGAAGAATTCTGCGCAGCCGCCTTGAGTGTTCATCAGCTGGAGGCTCTTGAGCGCTGGGAGCAACATGCTAGGTGTGCATATGAAATCTTTGATAAGGATGGCAATAGGGCTATTGTTATCGAAGAACTTGCATCTGTAAGTTTTCGTTTGTTTGTTACAAATGCCAGTTATTGCTCTCATGTTAGTGTTGTATCTCTGTCAGTTGGACTTTTTGAGAATACAGGATGTTGTATGTTTCATTATACGTTTAATGCCTAATATTATGATCAAATCTCGCTTTCAGGAACTTGGACTAGGTCCTTCAATACCAGTTCATGCTGTCCTCAATGACTGGATAAGGCATACAGATGGAAAGCTAAGTTTTCTTGGTTTTGTGAAATTGTTGCATGGTCCTTCCACCCGAGGACTTGCAAAGGTGCAGTAACATTTAGACCGCTTTCAAGAATGCCCGAAATACCAGAGTCTAGACATTGTGGCTGAGATAATCTTCAAGCATTTGAACGTTACAGATATCAGCCACGTTGCACTGAAACGCCAAAATTCCTACCTGCTCTGAATTCAATTTGCTGGAGTATGTTTGATTCACGGATTTCACTCTCAGCACGCATTTGGTTGCTTTTACTTCCACACACACCATGTTGTGTAAAGATTTCTGATGTTGTGCGGGGTAAACATTGGACTTGCAGTTGTTTGTTACCAAGGGGAATGGTCCTGGTTGCAACTCCTGCCAACAAGATGTAGTTACTAGTTTGCCACTTAAATTGGGATTGTGGTGTCAGTATAGATTATAGGGGGCCTTGCTGGAATTGATTGATTTATATTTATTGTTCAAATTCAAATTTGAGTCCAGGCTAAAAATTGCCTTGGAGTTGATTTGTAGTATCTTCTTTCCTAGCAGATAAAGGTACTTACCTTCCTATTTGGAAACCAAATGACTAAAATAATACACATTCCACAATCAATGGGAATGAGTAAATATTGACATGATATTTCACCTGCTCTGCTTCAACTGAGTCAGTGTTGATTGCTGGTCTAAGAGTATATGTTATTTTCTGAGATTTTAGATTTTTCTTGTCTTCTTACCTACTTCAAATTCACACTGAATGGATTTTTTCTAGAATCTTGCTATTATAACAAAACATGTGATGAAAGATAACTTAGGAATCACTTTATTCCTTACTGAATAAATGAGAATATTGTTGATCAAAGAACATTTAATTAATCCTTTTTATTAAGAATAACAATGACAATTACTATTACTGATGACGATGTTGAGAAACTCTGAGTTGTAGATATACTAGCTAAGGAGAGAACTGAGAATACAAGAAACAAAACAAGATAGCTTTTTGATAATCTATAATAATGTAATATATTGACACATACTAATTTCTAAAAAAAAACTCTCCAAATAATTGCTACAACTTCAAAAATAAATAAATTATGTAGTAGTTACCATAAGGAGCCTATAGCCTTATACTATACTCCCTCTGTCCACAATTGTTTGACAGATATACTAAAAATAGATGTTCAAGATTAATTGTCAATTTAAACAATCAAGAAATAATTAGTCACTTTTTTCCAATTCTGCCCTTAATGATAGTGTAGTTAAATTGAAAAGTTATGTGGACTTTTGGTATTCTTGATATAGTAGGGTTATATTAATCAAAATTACACTTGTATTAAATTTTCCTTGAGGGATGTGCATGACCTTACCCTGACAAACAATTATGGACGGAGGGAGTAATAAATTATCTCTAATTTTAGGTTTAGTCATATGCTGAATTCCTTAATTTGCAGGGCATTTTTTTTGTAACATGTTATCACAGTCGCCGTAACTCCGGTTGTAGCATTTTCCGATATGCTACTTGTTAAACCCTACCGGAGAGCCCTCCATAGCTCAACTCGGCAAGTTCAATCCAAAACCCTAGACTCACCACCTTCTTCCTCCAGCACCCTTTTTGTCGACAGGGCTGTATCCATTCTTAAAGGCTACGACCCAATTTCCTTGGACTCCATTTCTTCCCAATTCACCCCTCAATATGCTTCTTCCGTGCTTTTCCAATGCCGATTCGATAAACCCCTTGTTCTAAGATTCATCAACTGGGCGCGCAACCGCCAATTCTTCAATCTTCAATGCAAGTGCATTTCCATTCATATCCTCACTCGTTTCAAGCTCTACAAGACTTCCCAATCCCTTGCGGAGGATGTTGCTTTGAAATTCGGACATAACAAGGGTGAATTGGTCTTTTCATGTCTCAGGGACACTTACCATTCTTGCAAGTCCAGCTCTGCTGTGTTCGATTTGATGGTAAAATCCTACTCTCATTTGAAAATGATTGACAGAGCTATGAATATCTTTGAATTAGCCAAGTTTAATGGGTTTATGCTCACTGTTTTGTCCTATAATTCCATTCTTGATGCGTTGATCAGGGTTTCATGTAATGGGTCTTTCGAATTAGCTCAAAAGTTTTATGATGATATGGTTCAATCTGGGGTTTCACCTAATGTATATACTTATAATATTATGATCCGAGGCCTTTGTGCAAAAGGGGATCTGCAAAAGGGTTTGGTTGTTTTCAATGAAATGGAAAAAACTGGCTGCTTGCGAAATGTTGTAACCTATAACACCATAATAGGTGGTTATTGTAAGATAGGTAAGGTTGATGAGGCAGTCGAATTGTTGAAGCTAATGCAAGTGAGGAACTTGGAACCAACTGTGGTCACATATAATGCTATTATTAATGGGTTGTGTCGAGAAGGAAGAATGAAAGAGACGAGTGAGATTTTGGAAGAGATGAGGGGAAATGGATTAATGCCTGATGAAGTAACCTATAACACACTGGTAAATGGCTATTGTAGAGAGGGTAACTTTCACCAAGCACTTGTTTTGCACTCGGAAATGTTAAGGAATGGGCTGTCTCCAGATGTTGTGACTTATACTTCTTTGATTAATAGCATGTGCAAGACTGGGAGTTTGCACCGCGCAATGGAATTCTTTGATCAACTGCATGCTAGGGGATTATATCCCAACGATAGAACTTACACAACATTGATTGTTGGTTTTTCTCAGCAGGGTCTTATGAATGAGGCTTATAAGCTTTTGAATGAAATGATTTCAAATGGCCTTTCCCCTTCAATTGTAACTTACAATGCGTTAATTAATGGGCATTGTGCAGTGGGCAGGATGGAGGATGCTTTACGCGTGACTCAAGAGATGGAACAGAGAAGGCTGGTCCCAGATGTTGTAACTTATAGTACAATAATATCTGGGTTCTGTAGAAACTGTGGGTTGGAAAGAGCATTCTGTGTTAAGCAGCTGATGGTTGAAAAAGGGGTCTTACCTGATGTTATTACTTATTCATCCCTAATTCAAGGTCTTTGTGAGCAACAAAGACTGACTGAAGCTTGTGAACTTTTCCAAGAGATGTTGAGAGTAGGTCTGCAACCAGATAAGTTTACATATACTACACTTATTGGTGCATACTGTGCAAATGGGGATATTAAAGGTGCTTTTCACCTGCATAACAAAATGATCTATAAGGGTTTCTTTCCTGATGTCGTCACTTACAATGTCCTAATCAATGGGCTTAACAAACAAGCTCGTACTAGGGAAGCAAAGCGGCTTCTGTTCAAGTTGTTGTATGAGCAATCAGTGCCAAATAGTGTCACTTATGACATGCTAATAGAAAGTTGCAAAGATCTTGAATTGAAGAGTGCGGTAGATCTTATTAAAGGATTCTGCATGAAAGGTTTGTTGAATGAAGCTGACCAAGTTTTTGAGTTGATGCTGCAAAAACACAAGAAGCCGAGTGAAGTAGCTTATAATCTACTTATACACGGTCATTCCAGGGGTGGAAATTTGCATAGAGCCTTGAATCTTTTCAGAGAAATGGCTAATCTTGGATTTATTCCTCATACAGTAAGTATTATTGTGCTCATGAAAGAACTTTTTAAAGAAGGAATGAGTGAGGAATTACATCAAGTAATTCAAAGCACATTGGAAACCTGTAAACTTGCTGATGGTGAGCTAGCAAAAGTCATTGTTGAGGTGAACTACAAGGAAGGGAACATGGATGCAGTATTCAATGCACTTACTGAAATGGCCAAGGATGGCCTTCTTCCAAATAGTGGGAAAACCGCATTTTGTCACATGCCACAATAAAGTACTTATCATCTTAAAATAATCACACCAACTTTTCCCATGCATGAGGTAGAATGCATCAAGCAAGCAGGAAACTGGGTTGCAACAAATTGTTTCCCCTCATTTAGGTTTCTCATGCCATTGTGAATGTGGGAGAGCTGGTTTACTCCGATGAGCGACTTTCTTTCGAGAGGGTTAAATTCCCACTTTGCTTGAAAATTGTAGAAGGTCAGATTTTAAACTCCTTTTATCTCTGGACTTAGTACATACCTCAATTTTTGTCAATATCCTGCACATTGAACTTCCATATAAATAGGATTTTTATACTTTCTTTAGGAAGTTTAATTTTATCTAGTCTTAGGTTCCGATGTTTGAAAATTTCAATGTATGGACATTAGCTGCATTTTATTTTTTTTGGGTTTTCCTCTTCTGAAATGGCATCATCATGCTAAATTGGGATTTCCTCTTCGGAAATGGCATTATCATGCTAAGTGTTAACTCCCAGCATCTATGTCATATATTCCATCGATACATCGCCTTCTCCCATTGCTGATTTACTGGCCTTGCCAATGTGATGCCTCATTTTCCTATTGTCTATCTCTATTACATCTGCTATATTTTAGTGGTAGGTCAGTTTCATATACCAGCAACTCATTCACAAGAAAAAATAATTTTTGAATTCGTCTCAGCTATATAAGTAGGGTGCTAACTTGAAAAGGTGAAACAAGACGAAGAGAAGGAAGTGAGTTTCATTCAAGAAAGTGTGAGAACTCCAGGTATGATGTCTTTTACTAGTACATTTGGTTCACATAGTAAAACTACATTAGACAATAACATGATTGTAGATTAAAGAACAATTGAAGTAATTCTTAAGCAAAACAATGCTGTTATAATTCAACTCTTTCTGCCAGTAATTTGATACATGTTTTCCATTGTGAAATCTTCATTCCGTGCAGCTTAAGGAGCTTTTCTGTTCAAGAACATTGTATGTACCATTGATGAAGTCTGTTAATGGATGGCCATGGCTGTTTCGAGAGTAGGATTTGATTTACAGTGTCTTGCTTTCAGATCAGCTATCACTTAGTCTCTGTACTTCTGGACTAACTTTTTCCATTCTAATACCAAATGTAATAATCCTAGTTGCTACTTCTGGACTAACTTTTTCCATTCTAATACCAAATGTAATAATCCAAGTCTAGCAGCTAGTCTCAGAACTTTCTGATTTTGTAACTTTTATCAAAAGAACTTGAAGCTCAAAGTCTATCAGCCCAGAATTGTCAGTTAGAGGTAGAAGGCGTGTTCCATTTTAATAAAAACTCTGGTTGCATAAACTAGTACTGGCTTAAATATATCTTTTGACCAGTTAAACACTCCATCCATATTTCTCATACATTGACGTGCAATGTGGTTTTACTAAAATGGTATACAAAAATAATCGAGAACATAACAAGATCAGAAAAGACCAAGAACACTGCCCCAGGTCTTCTCACTTTCTATAAACTGCTAACATATTATGCATCTCAAGAAATTGTGGTGCATTTGTGTTAAGTAGGCTTCTCACAGGAAGCGACAGGGTGTTTTCATATTTCCCCACAAATGACTGTTTGCAAGTTCATCGAGAAGTTACATTTGATTGATTTGCTTCCTATGGTTCTAACGACACAAGTAGACCAACTGTTCCCTTGCTACCAGTTGACATCTCATCTTACTGAGTACGATATTTTGATTGTCAGGAGCATCTGTTCCGTGTGCATCATAGCTAGTTTCTAAGTGTTGTTATTCAGTTCAGTGTTTCCTCTAGATTGGGCATGAAGGAAAATTCTCTGTTTTTCATGAATAATCGCTTTGTGCAGATAATACAAGATGTTGAGGCAATATCTCTTGCAACAAATGAACATCCAGTAGCACTGCTTGCAGAACACACAAAAAAACTCTTGCAAAGAGATAATACTATTTACATGCATATCTTATCTCAAAGGCCAAATGCTGCTGCTGTTTCTGCATCCATACTTCACAAGCTTTATGGCATCAATTTGGTAAGTAATGATTAATCTATCTCCTGGAGTTCTAGTGCAAGGGGAAACAGATGTAAAAATTGGTAAGTAAGAGAAACAGATGCAAATAAATTGAATGTAGTCATTCTTTTGCTGGATCTGCTCTCAGTAGTGTATTCTGAGGGCCTTGGATTTTTCAAATCTGAATCTGATTCCACAATTGCAGGCAATTACTGCATTAAATCGTTGTTATTTGGCAACTCGTTTATTTGCTCACTCTTATATATTCAAATTGTCATCTTGAAACTATTTAACACTCCCTTGCCTTCAGATTCATTGCTTAACAAGCTTTGACCACTAGACTAAATGCATTAAATAATGAGGATTCACCAAATCCAGCTTTCACCCCACCCCCTAAATCCCCACCCTTTTTTCTTTTGATAGAGAGTCAAATACTTCTCTCATTGGAGTTATAGTGTAAATAGCTGAGAAATTACAGTAATCAAAGTTGATGAGCTGTCATAAGGGGAAAGTTGTACTCTACATATATCTTGTGATCTGTCACCTCACTCAGTCATTTTAGATTTTGAGAGCAAAGCGAATTAGGTTAGCAGCGGCACATTCAACCTGATTCGAACTGGAATCATTCAGAACCAGATTTTATGGGTAAAAAGGGGCCATGTTTCCATTGTGGCGTCAAACGTAAGTTCTCCTCTTGATTAATATTTTCTCCTGAAGTTCTCCACATAATATCTCATAATTAAGGTTTTATAACTCTTTTAGATATTTGAACTATTATTAGCCGAATCCCTCCACCTGTTTCAATACTTGGATCCGTATCCCTGAATCTTAGAATTTAGAGCATGAAGGATCCAAACTTTAGATTCGCACCTGTACTGACACATATACAACAACATACCAAGTGTAATCCCATGAGTGGGGTTTAGGGAGAGTAGGATATACACAGACCTTACCATACTTTTGTGGGGTAGAAAGTCAGTTTTTGATAGATCCTCGGCTTTAAAGAGGAGTATTTGAAGAAGGGTTGCAAGAAAATGACAAGATATGAAGTAAATAAACCATCAAATGGTAATACACACCGGAGAATGGTGGGTGGGGGATTATTTTACCGTTAAGCACTAGAGAAAGAGATAGTCCCTGTTGAATATTGTACAGTTAATCACTGTTGGCTTAGATGGTAACTTTCCTCCTTAAAATATCATGCAAATAAATGCAGTCTGCCAAGAGGCTAATTGTTCTGCATGGTACCTTGAAGTATCAAGCAAATCCTTTTCAATCTTTCCACCATAAAGCTCAAAGTTCAACTACTTTGTATGGTTCCTTAACATGGTGATGAAAATGTGAGTTCAAAAACAGTTCACACATTCTAAAAGTTTATGCATATTTCACAGAAATATT
Source organism: Solanum tuberosum (assembly GCF_000226075.1). Lineage (NCBI taxonomy): Eukaryota > Viridiplantae > Streptophyta > Magnoliopsida > Solanales > Solanaceae > Solanum > Solanum tuberosum. The sequence continues at coordinate 1,449,674 of NW_006239002.1, forward strand.
TCCTTTTGTTTTGCTGAAGAAATCCCCCCCTATACATACTCTAGTTTCGTGACGCTTCCGTTCTCATGAAATGCATTCTATACCTTTTTACAAGAAATCTCAATTGTCAGTGATCACTGTGCTTTAGTTTCTGAGATAAGCTTCTGAGATAAGTTTCTGCCTGTAAGAATGTTTTCTTATTTTGTCCCAGTTTATACACTAATTAATTGTGAACTCAAACAGAAACCATTCTTTGGAGAAATGGGCCACCTGAAAAACCAGTGCTCTGCAATGCATGTGGATCAAGATGGCGGGTTAGGAGGACACTAGATGGCTATATTCCCAGACATGGAAACATAGAAATAGAGAGCTATCAGCGACCTTCTGACATGAAGCCGGCTCGTGACGAAAAAAAGCTAGAAGTTGGAATAGAGGTTTCTGGACAGGATGGCTTGAAAGCTTGTCTTGAAGAGGAAATGAATAACATATCAAGCTTAGGTTCAGCAGGGTCATCCTCAGACAACTGCATGCAGATGGAAGAAACAAATGGTAAAATAATTTCACTCATATATAGAGCACTTGTCGCAGCAAATATGATGCACGTTCTGAATCAAATCCTTTCTTAAGCACTAGGGTCATAAAAAGTGGAGAACTAATGTCTTCCTATTTCTTTCCTCTGCTTTGCGTGATAGTAAGCCCAAAACTGTTAATCTCAAAGAAATTTATGAGATAGATGAAATTAGACAACCAAATCATTGTAGATGCACCTTCCCGAAAAGTAATCCTGCAGTGCATAGTCTTCTGATTCAAAAGAAAAGGAAGAAACAGTTCACCCAATATTATTGTTGCTTCCAATTAAGAACTTCTCTTATTCTATTGATTTTTAAATGGATAAATTTGCTCACCCCCCACCCCCACAAAAAGAGCTCTAAGACAACTTGATTTGCATGTATCAAGATTCACGACACTCGGATTTATTTTTACTCAGGAAATTCTTTTTGTTTCCCGATTATTGCGATGTGATTGTCAAATCACATTCAGGGTTTTACCAAAAAAAGGCGCAGGGAATCAAATGACTATATAATACTCTATAAACAAAATATTGGGTTTCTTTCTTGTTCATAGATCATTAATTATAGTGTCTCCCCTAAGCTTCAAAAACTTACTTTCCTTTACACAATGAACTGACATCGACAAATTACAGGTAATTTGGATTTTCAATAAAGATATGAACTGATCAGTCCAACTATACTTTAACCATACAAATAATAAAAGCTTTACCCCAAAGTAAAAAGATCTATTATATTAATACATTATTGTTTTATGTGCACTAACATTCACCTTTTGTTTGGAGAAGCATACAAAGATCTTCTCTGGAATCCTGACAGTGTCCCAAGAAGAAAGAGATCAGAGCGTAGAAAACGCATTTTGTCACCTGTTGAAAGACTCCAGAGGCAACTTCATAACATTCTACAGGAGCCAGACTTTGAAAATATCTCTGCCGATGATGAAAATATTCTAATTTATGCAAGGAACAAATACATTCCACCTAATGAGATTGGTCTTGGAGCTAAGCTGCTTGTATCGCCACCTACTGCTACAGAACACTTGACATCTCTGTCTCCAATGGCAGAAGATAATGATGCCTCTTGCTCAGTGAATGTTCCTGTAGGAAATTCCAATTCCAATTTGTAAGTGAATTTTGAGATGCATGCACAAGGTTCAAGCTGGTATGTGAGCCAACTCTTACTATCTAGCTAGTACAATGTTAAAACCATTTGAGCTGTTCCAACCTTACTTGATGTCCCCAATGGCAACGCTCAACAACTTGTGTGTTTTGAGACCATATAGTTTGCCAATAGTGCATTTATTTTGGAGATTTATAATTCTGCTGTTTTATTGGATGGGATTTCAATGAATTAGATATGTCTATTCTGCTTTTTGGGTGCATTTAATATGTCAATTCCGATGCTGGTCATAGTGTGCTTGCCTACAAGTTTGTTAGTGTAAATAAATGAATTTTGGGCCTAAATCAACCCCATGGGATAGCTTATGAGGGTAGGATTGCTCAAGTCCATATAAGGAATTCATAATTCCCTCATCGCACTTATGTGGGACTTAACACCCCGCCTCATGCCCAAGACTGGACATCTAGTCTGTGGATTATTTAATATGGGGCGCCCAACATCGGTAAATCATAAATTGGGATGAGTTTGACACTGACACCATGTAAAGAAATCTATTTTAGGCCTAACTCTACCCCAAAAGTTAGCTTGTGATAGGAGGATTGCCCAAGTCCATATTAGGAGTCCATAATTTCCTCATCCCATGATGTGGGACTTAAAAAGCCCAATATCCATTATTTACCGTTTGTTTGCATGGACTCCACATTACATGGATACTACATCAAGGGTATGTCGTTAAATTGTTCTCTAAAATGCTTCTGCAATTGCATCTTCCATATTCAGAGATGGGAGTCTGATTATTGAAGAAATAGGTATATCAGCTTTAGGATAAGGTATGTTCAGCCACAAAGTTTGAAAACTAAGTTCACCAAAAAGTCTCTTCGATCTCCGTTTAAGTTATAACGGTAAGTCAATAATATTTACACTAAAGAGAAGCTAGAGAGCCATTAATACATAATCCAGGAGCAATTAAGAGTCAGAATAATTTAGTATTGAGTTTCATAAATGCCCCCAAGTAGCAACATAAATCTAGAGGGTAGTGATGGGGTTCACCCGAACCCCCTCAGCAAAAAATTACATGTTATATAAAGTTATTTTCAAATTTTGTATGTATATATATATATATATTCTGAACCTCTTGAACATGAGATTAGAGGTTGATTAAGTGGTTGAGGGGGTTCAAAATTCACCTTGAGGTTTCAAGTTTAAATCTCAAGCACTACATTTATATTTTTCGAACCCCTTAGTGAAAATCCTTGATCTGCCACTTTATCCAATATAACTCTTCAAGAACTTTATATTACTTGATTGACTTTTAAGTAATACGAAGTAGTTTAATAAAAGCAACAAGCATTGTAGAAACCGGAAAAATGTAATCACTACCATAAAACTTCTTAGAAGGCCAGGAAATACAAAAACAGTATAAAGGAGCGAAGAGAGTAAAATATATTACTACTTAGAAAAGGAAAATAGGACATGGGAAGAAATGAGAACGTTAAATCTCTGTCATTCTTTTACACAGTGGCAGAGCAGTGTAAATGATAATAGCTGAAAAAGGAAACAATAGGAGTGATTCTGGGACTGGATAAGCATCTTAGGCTCCGGAGGGTCATACAACTTAAAAAGGCTACTTTTGGGTTTGTTAAAGAATAGATTTTGGGCCTAACTCAACCCCAAAGCCCAGCTCATAGGGTGAGGATTGTCCAAAACCATATAAGGAGACCAATTACCCACCCCATATCCCATGTGGAACTCTTAAAAGGGCCGTACCTTCGTATTCTTAGTTTTGTTTGAAACGTAGAATGCTTAATCTACAAAGTTAATTATTTTGCCAAAAAAGGAAGTAGTATTGGCGGGAGATATAATTTTATGCCAAAAATATTCTATAGACAAAATCTGGAATCAATCACTATATAATACTCTTATAGACTAAATATTAGGTTTCTTTCTTGCTCATAGATCATTAATTATAGTGTCTCCCCTAAGCTTCAAAAACTTACTTTCCTTTACACAATGAATTGACATCGATTCGATAAAGATATGAACTGATCAGTCCAACTATACTTTAACCATACAAATAATAAAAGCTTTACAACAAAGTAAAAAGATCTATTGTTTTAATACCTTATTGTTTTATGTACACTAACATTCACCTTTTGTTAGGAGAAGCAGACAAATATCCTCTCTGGAATCCTGAGAGTGTCCCAAGAAGAAAGAGATCAGAACGTAGAAAACACATTTTATCACCTGTTGAAAGACTCCAGAGGCAACTTCATACTAATCTACAGGAGCCAGACTTGAAAAGCTCTCTGCCGATGATGAAAATATTCTAATTTATGCAAGGAACAAATATATTCCTCCTAATGAGATTGTTCATGGAGCTATGCTGCTCATATCACCACCTACTACTACAGAACACTCGATGTCTCTATCTCCAATGGCAGTTGCTGGAAGTGAGTTTTGAGAAGCATGCATAAGGTTCAAGCTGGTAACTCTTTTATCTAGCTAGTGCAATGTTCGTTAAAACAATTTGAGCTATTCCAACTTTACCGGATGTCCCTAATGGCAATGACAACACCTTGTATGTTTTGAGACCATCTAGTTTGCTAATTCTACATTTATTTTGGAGATTTATATTTCTTCTGTTTTATTGGATGGGATTTCAATGAATTAGATACGTCTATTCTGCTAATTCTACATTTTAGAGGGTAGCGAAGGGGGTCACCCGAACCTGACCCCCTTGGCAAAAAGTTACACGGTATATATAAGGTACTTTTAAAATTTTGTATGTATATATATAGATTTTGAACCTCTTGAAATTATGGTTAAATAAAACGGAAGAATTATAAAGAAATGCACAACTGGCAATCTAGATGGTCTCAAAACACGCAAGTTATTGTGCATTGCCGTTGGGGACATCCGGTAAAGTTGGAACAACCCAAATTGTTTTTTATCAACATTGCACTAGCTAAATAATAAGAGTTCGGTTTCCCATACCAGCTTGGATGTTATGCATGCATCTCAAAATTCACTTACATATTGGAATTTTCTATAGGAACATTCACTGAGCGAGAGGCATTTTCTTCACAGATGTACTGCTGATGGTCCTGAGCATGCAAGTTATTGTATCTACTTGTTCTGATGGAGCATCAGATACTTATTGCAGAAAGTTAAATTTGTTCAAGGTTAGGAAACTCTTCCTGGGCTTCTTTCTTTATTTTTATATTGCGGTAACTTAGGTTGATGATTTTGCAAAATTTATATGGGGCAGTTCTAAGGGAAAGTTTTTTTAGTCAGTAAATTAAGCTTTATTGGATTTATTGTCTTCTGACTTAGGCATTCTAAATGCTCAGAACATTTTTATTGGTCTGTGGCGGGATGGTTTTTCTGATAAAGTTGTCATGTATTATGCTCAATATTTTCTCGTAATGAATTTGGGAACTTTCTTAGCCTTTTCTTGTTTTAATTATAGAATGAAACTGGGTGTGTTGTTGTATTGAAACTGCGTCTGGGACATTGGTACTATCATGGGTCACCACTTGCAAAATTGGGTTTACCAGGTTATTCAGCAAGCGTTAATAACTTAGGGAGTTGCTAAATTTATTGATTGTAGTTCTTTGAATAATTATAACATATATTAGCTTTGCCTTGGTCATTAACTCATTATACATCCTTTTTCTCAATAGATTTTTGTCATATTTTTCTTCCAATCTTTGCTTTGGAAACATTTCTTTTGAGCCGAGGGTCTATTGGAAACAACCTTTGTACCCACAAAGGTTGGGGTAAGGTATGCATACCCTCTCCAAATCCTACTTGTGGTATTACACTGGGTAGGTTGTTGATACATATTTGTGGGATGGTTAAGGACATGGATACTTTAAACAGATTGTCACATGTTAAAGGCTTGGAACACTAACCATGCGCATATGGCATTTTTCATCTGCTTCATGCATGATGAAGATGACGATATTTGAAGTCTTGGTCATGATGTAAAATGGGTATCCTTCAAATTTCTGTGGTCATTGGTCATGAAGTTTCTTATATAAGCTGCTTCTGGAGTATGATGTACCTAATGTTGGTGCTCAGTGTCAAGCTTGTGAAGCTGAGCATTTTAGTACAAGCTAGATCAGTTGCATTTTCACAGTGGTGTGGCAAGGCTGTACCTGATTGCTTCATAGAGTGCAAAATAGGTATCTGAAGTTTTCAGTTGAATCTGAGAGTTTAATTGCCTGAAATAAGAACTAACGCTATTATATAAAGGATCTTTCCTTGCTTATCCAGCTGGACGTTGATTATCTTATTAAACAACTGCGCCCTCTTCTGTTGTTCAGGAAGCTCTGAAGCTACTTGGATGAGGCATATGCCCTTGAAGATCATGTTCACGACCACTAAAGCAGCTCAGGAGCACCTGTTCTTTGGAAAATCTAGTTGGGGTTAATTATTTGCTTTAACGAAGCTCTATTTTATTACTAGGCTTTCTACTTCCAGGGCAAATCAACTGACGAAGTTGGCCGTTAAACTCTGTTTTATATTGAACTGATAGCTTAACCTATACAAAAACCCTCTTCCAAGGAAAAAGAAAAGCTGAATAAATGTTGTTTTGGTTATATTGTGTTTTTTTCCCAGGAGATGCTAATTTATAAGATATGAGATCTTTGTAGGATCATTCTATTGTATTCAAATTATAATTTGTAGTGTGAGATCATTTCCTTGGAAATTTAGAAAAATATTGCAACATGCAATGAAAGAGACTTTACAATTGGCACTGGTTGATCGTTTAATTTTTGTAAGCAAGATTTTTTAATCGAATTTGCAGAAACAAGCAAGATGTGCTTTGAGTTTTAGCTGAGAAATCCACGATTTCCATTGGCCTTGTTTGCATTTTTTGGTTTCGATTTTGAAAAACTATAATCAGTTTCTTGATTCAGATGCCACCAAACGAGTTTGTCTTTCTTTGTTACAACACTCGGAGTCCGTTCCTAACAAAATGACAAGGAAATATCAAACGTAGTGGGAACGGGTTTCCTTTTCGTCATTCTTTTATAACCATTAATCTTCGTCACCGTAACATTTTTTTAAACAAATTTTGGACAGTCTACGAGTTCGGAAGTATTCTGACAGCAAAATATCTTGTACTAAAAATGAGCAGGTCGCAAGTGATTTCACACGAAAAATACTCATAGTTTCACGCGTCTTTATCTGAATCTTGAAGCATAAAGCTCTCGAATGTACAATACAAAATTTCCACAAAACTGAATTTACTTCCTTTCCCTTCCAAAGGGAATGGAATCAAAAGTAACAAGAATTAGTACAGCAGATTGCAGAACAACTTGTTTATTTTTTACACTAACATCAAGCTTTAGATTTTGCAACTCAAACTTAATTGAAGGCTGGCTTCATTTCTTTTTCTGTCCCCCTTACCTTCAAAAAGAAACTCCTACTTTGTCAAATGTTGCAGTAAATCAATAGCATTGAACCATGGAATTATTTACAACTAGTGGGTGTCAAAACAACATAAAAGCTCAATTGCACTAAATTTCCTGATTTCAGTGTCTATTGATGCCTAAGAGCAGCTTCTCATCCATTTAAAGATGACTGATGTCTCCTTTCAGGAGAATTGTCTCATTATCACTTAAAAAGGGGAAAAAAGAAGACGAAAACTACTCCAGATTTCATAAAATGACGAATCAATGTATGATTTTATCTCTCAATCCTATGTATGATCGACGACTCGGGATGCTCAGGAAAATACAACAATATAGATAGCTAAAAGGTCATGATAGGCAGAATAAGGCGAAAATGAGTAGCTTAACAAAGACGGATGATATGCCAAGCAGCGGATGCATTTATATGTGCTCATCAATCAGAGACAAGTAAATCTTTCTATTTCTTTCAGATAGCAGAGTTAGAAAGCAGTAGGATTATTTCACACTGGAAGCAATCTATTGTGAATGTTAAGGTACTTTTAAGGTTACTAACTAGACTACAGGCAATACTCAGTACATTGCTATTCATTGTCAAAGAGCAATATTAGCTAGCACGAACCAAAAACTAGAATTAACAAGTAAAATTATCCTTACATCAAAGCAAGCATCCTTCCGCAAACTTCTCTCATCTTGAAGAGAGCCGTTGATATATATCATCAGCCAAGGCCTGCCTCGCGCTTCCACCATAATAATAGAAAGACTTCTCATTCTCTAACACCCTTGGAGGGGAACCATTCTCTTCTGGCTCCCTCCAAAGCTCTGGCTCTGGCTCCCTCGCAATCTGACACAAGTTGTGCAATACACAACAAGCAACAACAGTTTGGGGTGCATGACTTAGTCCCACATTCAAATTCTGAAGAATTTTCCACCTTCCTTTCAACAAACCTATAGCTTCCTCAACCATCTTCCTCCCCTTCAACAAGGCTTCATCATAGGCATTCTCAGCAGGTGAGCCAGTCCTATTCCCAGAAAATGGAGTCAGCAAAAACGACAACAAAGGAAAACACCAATCCCCAACAATGTATGGCCTCACATGTTCTCCTCTAACATTAACCCCTTTGTCCCAAACAATATCACCAGAAATCAACCTATTATACAACAGACTATCTCTAAAATGCGTAGCATCATCAAATCCACCTGGGGCTTTCACACAAACATCCCAAAAGAGCTTCTTGTGATCAGCAACAACCTGAAGCAATATGGATGGGAACCCATATCGGCTATAGTACATAGACGAGTTTACGGTTTCCGACGGAAGATGCTGCAACCTCACAGCCGTTCCATCAATAGCTCCACATATATTGGGGAGTGAAGTCAGTTCTTGAAACCCCTGAGTGGTCTCCACAAGACGCCGTCGACTCACCGGAATCTTGATAAACTCCGGGTAAAGCTTAGTAGCCAAGAGGCGGGTGACCATGTTAGTAATTTTAGAGATCAGGTAAGGTTCAAGACCATAACGGGTAGCTAGGGTTTTAGCAGAAAAGCCGTGGAAGAGTCTAGAAAGTACCATAGCAACGGCGTAATCAGAAGGTAGAGAGAGTTGGGACTGGGTAATGTAGGGTTTCAGCTTATCAACAACGGTGGTGAAAACGGGATACGATAGTCCGTAAAGGGAACGCCACTGAGCGTCACGGAGAGGAGCTTCCATAGCCCAAATATGTTCAGTGGAGAGGGCACGAAAAGCGGAGACGGAGAATTCGGCGGCTGCGGGCGATGGTGAAGAGGGGTTATTGTTAGGTGAAGAAGTGGAAGTTTTGGGTTTTTTCTTGTGTGGGTGGGTAGCGAGATAAGAGAGAACGGATGCGATGGTGAAGAAGAGGAGAGGTGCGGCGGATGTGGAGGTGAGGAGGGAAGTAGGGGAGGTGGGTGAAGCAACGGAGGAAGAGTAGGATGATGTGGAATCGGAGAGAAGAGAGGTGGTGGGGTCAAGGTGGTTGTGGAGGTGAAGAAGATTTGTTAGCATCAGCAGAAAAGATTGATCCATTGTTTACCGAGAAGGAAGTTGAAGGTCGACTTTGCCGGAGACGACCGACAGGGTTTTGCAGCCACCGGCGGCAATATCAATCAAGCCAATTCATATTTGACGACGAGTAGGAGAGGGGGTGGGGTGGAAGAACTATCAGCAGAAGAGCAAATAAGTCCATGTAGTTTCGCAAATGTTGCAAACAAGCCCATACTCTTTAGTGCACTGCAAAATTTAAACCGAATAGTGATTACAGATTTGCAAAAAAAAAAAAAATTCATCATTAATTTACTATATATTAGAAGAGTCTAGGATTTACTACCATTGTTCCAATAAAATCACTACAAATGTCCAATACTTACTATATAAAATATATAAGTGGGCCCCACCACCTTCCACTTAAATACTACATATTATATATTATTAATTACTATACTATAAATCACTACTAATATCCAATATATTTATCAAACTATATAAATGGGTCCCTTACCTTCCACTTAAATACTACATATTATATATTAATTATTACTATACTATAAATCACTACTAATATCCAATATATTTATCAAACTATTTAAGTGGGCCCCACCACCTTCCACTTAAATACTACATATTATATATTATTAATTACTATACTATAAATCACTACTAATATCCAATATATTTATCAAACTATTTAAGTGGGCCCCACCACCTTCCACTTAAATACTACATATTATATATTA
>NW_006239002.1:1460047-1476195 GCF_000226075.1 Solanum tuberosum
AAAAAATTTACATTAAAAGTATTCTATCAATTAACAACATATATTGTTTGAAATTGACGAAAAAGAAACTATAAATTACAATAATTAACAAAATAAATCTCTCGACTCCAACAAATCTATCAATTAATGTCACATAAATTGGGACATGGCAAATAACATATATTATTAAAAAATTAGGTTCATAGTGTACTATAAAATACAATAATTAACAACTTAATATATTAAAGAGACATATAAAAAATGGTTAATATTTGAAATTCTGCGTGTGCCACATAAATTAGAACAAACAAAGTAATAAATATTATTTTCAAAATTATGTTAAAAAAAAGTACTAGAAATCACAATAGCTAAAAATTTAAATTTTTTTTAAAATCATATAAAAATTTCAATAATTTCTCAAATTTCATAATATGACATAAATTTAAATTAAAAAATAATATATATTGGGCCCCGTGCTGGCACGGGGTCCTATATCTAATTAAAATAAAAAATAAAGGAGTATAATGTTCGAGGTGGCATCACCCAATTTATGTGACTTACTTTCCTATTTAGTTAATCCCAAAAAAATGACACGTTTCTATATTAAGTGACAAATTAACTATAAAATGTATATTTTACCCTTAATGAAATAATTTACTGTCACACAAATTTTTATGATTCATTTTGGACCACAAGTTTTAATTTTTTTTCTTTATTAAACTCCGTGTCAAGTTAAACTAATTCACGAGACGGAGGGAGTAATATTTTGTACCATTAGTTTTAGGCGAAATGGTCTGGTGGACCCTTGTACTTGTATCAGTTTGTATTCTGAACCCTTCTACTTACACATTGCTCATCTGGATCCTTAAACTCAATAAAACACAATTTAACAAATCTCTTTGACCATTGACCAAGCTTATGTGTCTTTAAGATGGCTGAGTTGGCGAAAGTGTGTGACTTCACGCATCTTAAGGCGAGTGAACAACATTTTAAAGTTAAAATAATATTAAAATTATAAAAGAAATATTTTTTTAAAAAACAATTAATTAAAAAGTTATTTCTTCTTCCAAGCTTAATTGCTTTCCAATCTCCATCGTCGTTTGAGCAGTAACCTCAAAGGAGCAACAACCATGGCGAGAATAAAGGTTCATGAGTTGAGGAACAAGTCGAAGACAGACCTTTTGGCTCAGTTGAAGGATTTGAAGGCGGATCTTACTCTTCTCCATATTGCAAAATCAAGGTGGTAAGGTTGTCAATTGCACAGGTTTTGACTGTCATCTCACAGAAGCAAAAGTTAGCTTTTAGAGAAGTTTACAAGAACCAAGAAGTACTTGCCTCTTACGAAAAGTTTGGCCAGATCTGGTTGTGCGGTGGCCAAATCTGATTGTGCGATGGCTTAGGTTGTTATTATTGTGGAGGTTGAAGGAGGAAAGAAAAATAGTAATGGTATGCGACGAAGATGAAAATGGGTGAGGGAGAAAGTTGCACAAGTGAGATTCTTGATGAAATCTTGAGAGTCTCCATTGATGTTGGAGTTTTTGGGGGTAAAAATTTGCAGAGGCAAGAGGTTTGCTTCAGCCCATGTATGGAGGTGTAACAAGCAGGTTCATCCATTTATCCACATTTCTCGAATTCTTGGTGCTTACAACAACAAAGGCCGTATTTTTGCTTTTACTCTTACATGTATGCTCAATACAGTAAAAGGGAATAAACCCAACAAGGAAAAAAACCAATTTCAGTTCCAGGTTCTGATAGTGCGGTGCCACCAGTTGTTGAATTGGAAGAAGGGTCTGTAGGAAATGGTGGAAGAAAGGTGGAGGAGACGAAGAATGGTGTTTTTGGTTTTGGGATTGTGAAGAAATTGCCTAGAAAAGTTTTGGGGATTTTGTCCAATTTGCCTTTGGCTATTGCTGAGATGTTTGCTATTGCTGCCTTAATGGCCTTAGGAACTTTCATTGACCAAGGCGAGGCTCCAGATTACTACTTAAGAGAGAAAGTATATGTGATTCGCCGGCAAAAATGGCGACGACGCTGGTGATGGCTTTCTTTTGGTAGTGAAATAGTGAAAATAAGAAGAATTAGAAATGTCAATAATAAATTAAAATGTTATTATTTTATATTTTATTAATAATTTTGGTTAATAATTTTTTAAAAATAGTTATGAAATAATTATGATGTGGCATTAATATATGTGACGTGGATATGACATGTCAATTATATAAAGGAGAGTGAGCTACACACATGGTTGGAAAGGCTTAAAAGTCTCATTTTAGTTGAGTTTAAGGATCCAGATGACAAAGGTGTAAATAGAATGGTTCAGAATACAAACTGATACAAGTATAAGGGTCTATCAGACCATTTCGCCTTAGTTTTATTAGTTTAACTATTCTTAACACAAAATTTCTCTTTTCTTAAGCACTAACTAAACAAACAAATATCTCAAAGCGGATCGGGCGGGCCCAAACCCGAGTTCTTATTTTATTTTATTTTTTGTTCCTCAATTTAATTCTACTTCTTTGATTCAAAATTAGGGTTCAGAAGAAAAGGCCGTTGATTTTGAATAGGAAACGAATTTGAGCTTGAGAATCGCCGTCTTCTCCTTTCGTTCAATCCATTCGTGTATCTGTTGCAGCCATGACTGAGGTATCGCTCTGTTAATCTTTCATTTTTTTTAACTTGCAACTTCAAAAAATGACTTTTTCCCCCTTATTTCTACTTGCGAATTCCTACTAATTCTAACCAGATGTTAGGAATGGGTTATTTGTAGTTTCTTTTGTGTACTCCTGATTGATTATCAACTGTGTCAATTTCTGATCACTTGTGAGATGAGCTCAATTTGGTAAAATGATTCAAATTTGTGAGTTGGTAATCTTTAGTTGAGCAACAGATCAAATAATGTGAAACCGTCTTTCAAAGAACATAGACCACTGTTGAATTGGTGCAGAGTTAATGATTTTAATTTGAAGTTCTATCACTGATGATTATCTTTCTCTGGGGTTGCTTATTGTGCTTCCTTCTTCATGCTTATTTCATTGTACATTTGTTAAGTGTAGTGTGTTGATGTATCTGCCTTCATATCTCATATCATCAATATTGTCTAGATTTTTACTCTTCAATTTTTTTTAATTTTTTTTTTCCCAAGTAGTTTTTCATTTCACTGGTTCTTTGAGTTGTGCTGGATAAGTATGTTTGGGATAGGGTAAGAGTGTTCGGATTAATTTAAAGGGTCATGATTTTTCAACTTTCTTGTATTGTAGAAACCAAATGCAATATTCACGTTTTTTTTTGTGTGTGGGTGTGTGGTGGGGGGGATTTTTAGAAATTAGCTGTTAGTGTAGTTTCTGGTATTTATATTTAGGTATGAACATTTGGAAGTTAAATACGTACAACAATTTCATTCCATCCATTACAAAGTCTTTTGTTTCTTCAATCATCTTTTAGTTGGGTTTGCTTTTGTTTCTGATTTAGTGCTGCTCTACCTTTTTATTACTGTAATGGAATGTCCAGCCTTCTGTCATTGTATTTTGCATATTTCTTGTTTCCTTAACCTGTTACTTTTCTGTATATAGATTTCTTCTTCCTTTTCCCTCTGATTTCAGATTACAGAACTCAAGATGATATACTGATGTTTACTTTCTTGTGATGAACTTACAATTTTATAAATATGCCTGTTTAATATTTTTATCATTGAACAGTTTTGGGTTAGCCAAGGAAATAAATGGTGTGATTTCTGCAAAATCTTCATATCGAACAATCCTATGAGCATTAGGAACCATGAACTTGGTACGCGCCACAAGGAAAGTGTGGGCAATAGGCTTAACACAATGCGACAAGAGAAAGCTACAAAAGATAAAGAGTTAAAAGAAGCAGCCCGTGCTCTGGAGCAAATTGAAGCGGTAAGTGCTATTATATTGGTATTTATGTTCATATATAAGTTTACACATTTATGACGACGTATTTCAGTTTTCTGATGACAAACGATAGTATCCCTGGCTTAAATTTTGATGTTAGTATTTAGCATCCAAAAGAAGATAAAACGGTTATGAAGGATATGTAATATATGTGTGTAAATCAGTTGATGTTTCTTTCTGTAATTACATATATGTTCTAAAATACTTACCTTATTAAAAAGTTATCTGTTTTAAAAAATTATTAAGTTAATCTTCTTCAAGTACCATTACTGCAATTCCTCCTCCATTAGGTGTGGTCTGCTCAGCAGCTATGGAGATTAGTGTAATTTCATTTACAAGAGAAAATGTCTTTGCTGGGCTATTCTTCTTTAATTGTCTAATTGGCAGGTTATGTAGCTGCTCAAAATATGCTGTTGGTACCAACTTATTTTATCCTAAGATATCTCAGAGTGCAACACTTGACAGGATGGATATCCTGATTAAAAAGAAAAGATATCTCTTAATGTGGGTATGCAAGTAGCACAATATCTGTCATTCACAACCTGTAGACTGTTAAGTACATAGCTACAGACATTTACATGACCTCCTTTTAGAAAAGATGCATTTCCTCTCCTTAGAAATGCAACTTTATCTTTCACTTGCTTCTGTATTAATTGACATGATCTTATTGCATAGGTTCTCTTAAACTTCCACGAATAGAATTATTAATTCTTTTATTTGTTTTTTGTTTTTTTTTGTGCATAAATTCGTCCAATTTGTCTTTTTGACTTGTTTTATAGTTTAAAGCAGAAATGGATTAACTGAGAGGAGATTGTGAATGAACAAAAATGTTATTGCTTAATTGTGTCTTTCTTTTATTGACCAGAAAGCGCAACGCAGCTATGATAAGGACATGGCTCGAGTAAAAGAGGCCAGAAGTACCAATATACAGGCCCTGGCTACTCGTGATAATGGTCAAGCGACTACCAAGGGATCTGCTGTGTCAGAAGGTATTCAATTTCTCTGCTGTCCTGTGACATTATACCTTTTACTATTTGGTTATAATTGTGTTGACTCTGAATTAGAAACATTGTCTTTCAATTTAATTGAAGTAGAGATACTTTTCCGAACAAATGGAGTTTGTTATAAACTAGAGATATCTCATGAGAGTTCATAGTTTGTATTCATTTGTCAATTTTGAGATAAAAACTTTTACTAAGTTAAATTGAATATGAGTAAACTATCATTTGACAATATTTCAGTTCTCCCACTTAATTATCTGGATTGCAGATATTTTAGGTTAAATAAGTCTTTTAACTTTCATATACAAAGAAAACTACATGTTTGTTTCTTCCATTTCGTTTATCTTATTATCTTCTTGTTATTACTGCTTTCTTTTCATCTCTTCTTGGCCCAAGGTCTATCGGAAACAACCTTCCTACCCTCACAAGGTAGGGGTAAGGTCTGTGTACACTCCACTCTCCCCAGGCCCCACCTATGGGATTATACTAGAGATGTTGTTGTTGTTGTATACAAAGAAATAATCTCTGGTATTAGTTTTTCATTCTTGTCGTTTGATTTTTGGCTTTGTATCTACTGCTCGTTCTTTGCAATTCCTTCGTGACTACCTTGGTTAAAGCGATATTGCAATTTGTGGTGTCTAGAGGATACATTGATTAATAGGCAAAGTTAACTAATCCTCTTGTTTTATGGGAACCACTCTATCAGGTCATTAATTCACAATATGAACAAAGCAATGAAGCATCGTGTAATGCTACTGTTCAGTTTCCCAGATGATAAATTTTAAAGGGGGTGAAAATTTCTTGTCCTAAAGAATTTGCTCATTTTGCTTTAGTGGCAAAGTTCTCTTCTATGTTAGGGGATTCAAAGGGTGGTGAAGTGAAAAAGGAAATTAACATAGCTCGGATGGATTCTAACTGTATTGACAATTAACACAAAAGGTTTATGTCGCTTAAGAGTTCCTTTCTCTTCCACATTTAGGCTATTTACATCACTTACTTCAAGGTTGAGTCAAAATGGTGGCCTTCTTAATGTTGTCTTGATAATTGTATGACTTAAATTTGTGTTTGTACAACAGAATGGGAGTATGACAGCTCATCCGGCTACTATTACAATCAAAGTAATGGATGTTCCTATGATCCTAACTCTGGCTTCTATTATACAGATGTTTTAGGTAAATTTGCTTTCCCAGAGATCCAATAAGCTACCCCACACCTTTTTTTTTGGCAGCTTGTTTAATTGAATGAAATGTGACAGGTAGGTGGGTAACACAGGAAGAGGCGCTTGCTGCAACTCAAGTTTCTTCAACGTCCATTTCAAAGAAACCTTTAGCGAAAGCACCTGTATCAACAATGGGTGCTGGATCTTCAGAAAATAAAAGCACAGAATCTCATCAAAGTGGTCCTCCACCAGGACGTGTTGTTTCAACCCCTCCAAATCCCATGAGATCTGCTAAAGGTAAACCTTCTTCACTAATGGTTAACAAAAGGAAAAGGGAGAATGAGAAGCCAAAAGCTGTCACTGAGGAGGAAGCAGCAGCACGCAAGGCCAGGGAGGCTGCAAGGAAGAGAGTTGAAGAGAGAGAGAAATCACTGCTTGGTCTTTATAAGCATTGATTTGTGTATCTTTATCAAACATTTTCTCGCTGAAAGGAGGTGAGTTTTCAGTATGATTTTGTCTAGTCTGAATTCTAAACTATTAGTCAGGAAGCTATCAAGGAGCCATATTGAGTCTTTGTATGCTGTAAGACTTCACTGTGGTGGGTTCTTCAAGGTGCCTTGTTGGTTCATTTTATGCCCTTATACTTTAGTGAATGATGTTCTTTATGGGAAATTCTATTTTGTGCTAAAGATGTACACTTTTTGTTGACTTGAAATATTTGTCGAGTTTTATTCACTTTACGTATTATCTTGTTAGACCATCAAGGTCGTGCTATTTTTATTGAATGATCGCATGAGTAACTTTTCTAAAGAAAATTCGTTGTTTTATTAGTTGGATTCTTCTGATATGCAAGTCACTAGGGAAAATTCTCAACCTCGCTATCCAATTTCCTTAGAAGTACATCTAGCTGGTGTAGCACAGTAGTAACTACTAGTAAGTTGCATTAGAATGGAATTCAATGTTCTCCGTGTTGGGATCAGGTCCCTTTTTAACTAATTTCATTTTCTTCTCTGTGAAAAGATAGAAAGGGGTCAAGGGCTGTTGTGGTTTTGTTATCGGTCATTAGAATTGACCAGAGTTGTCATCTTATATTAAATGCAGGAATATTTGACAAGGCGATGCCAAACAAGTGTGTTGAGGATTGTTCAGTGACATTTACAACATTCAATCATCCAAAATTCACCACACAATGCTAGGCTGCGATTGTGGTAGTCTAATTGCTCTGCCAATTACTTGACTGACAGTTTATTACATTAAATCCCTTGCACAAGGACTCTGTGTGAGGTATGCAACCTAATCTATATTCATTCACTTTATCCAGTGAGCATCGGGAAGTTGTATGGTTGTGTAGTATCATGTGCGGTTTCTCCCAATTATAAAACATTTATAACCTGTAAATGTATGGCTATGTAGCTCAATGAAGATATTTGGTTCAAGAACGAAACTGATTTCTTATTATTTCCGTTCTGTTATAACCTGCCGTGTTGATTTCAAGATCAAGTTATCCCTTTGCCTTTTGTCTTCTCCACACCCCGGCGCCCACCTAGTTGAGAGAAATTGAATGAAAAGAACATCTTCTTGGTTAAAATGTGTTTTTATTCTCTATGAGGAATGCTTCGTTTCCTTCAATTTTGTTCCTTTCTATGCATGAAATTAATTGTTTATGCGTATGAAGACCCAGGCCACAAATATGGTTGACATTGACTTGGGTGGGTCAGTTTTATTTGACTTTGAATGTCAAATAAATCAGCTGTGATTGTGAAATTAGTAGTAATTGGCGTTCCAGTCACGTGGTTGACTGATTCATTTTGGACTTAAAAAAGCGCTATAAATGCCTATACAGTACGAGCTCTTTTGTGTTTCTTTCTTTCTGGACATCTGATTCTTGTAGCACAATGGGGTCAATTGGTTCACACAAGTCTCTCCTTTCATTAATTATTTTCAGTTCTGGATTGACTTACGCTACGAAAAAATAGCAAAGACACAAAATTTAATGACTTAAAATGTACCTTGCGAAAATAAGTATTTTCTTTTAACGCCCGTCCTGTCCCAATAAGGTTTGAATTTAGTTTCATGTCTTTTCTTTTATATCAGCTTTTATTCTTTTGCTTTCTTCTGCAGCGTTTTACTTTCCTCCAACAATAACGACTAAACGTATTTTTCAAGTTCAATTTCGAACGAACATGAATCCAAATTAAAGGGATAAAACGTTCAAATTATCCTTCAATTCTTTTCTTACGAAAAAAATCACATATTTAGCCATTACAATAATTGTTGACGTTGATACATTCACAATCAATAAAAAGTCAACATTTTTACCTCATTTTCCTCTACAAAAAAAAACAGTACATCTGTGAAGAACATAAATTATAGTAACAACCACCGACACAAACACTGTAAGGTCATGATTATCATGTTAAAAATAAAAATATCAACTTCTTTTTTATATGAACAAAGGGACACTTGTTATTTGTTAACACCAAACGATCCAAATAATTACATCCACATCCGTTTATGCTAATCTAATCCGTCATTTACTCCCTAATCTAATCATTAGAATATATGGTCGATTTTAAGCCAAAAAAACATACCAAGAATTGAGAAGAAAAAACAAAGAGAAAAAGCTAAATATATTTTATAGTTATATTCAATGAATTTAATTTCTTCTAAAAAAGTTTTGATTCCCACGATGGTGGTCGTGTCTACTTTACCCTACAAAATTAACTATTGCTTAAATAAAAGTTTATACTAACGTAATGATGCTACATCCCCCTAAAAAAAGCATAAAGTTCTCTTCAATATCTTAGTCATTGCATTATTTTATTATGAAAAATATTGACACTAGTACATTTTAGCAACTAACGAAGTAATTAAAAATGAAAATGATAATCAAAAGTTGGATTAAAGTGTTGAGTAGATAATCAAAAAATTAATATATCATTGAGCTGTAATGGCATGAAAATTAATTTTGTTATACCAAAAAAGGTTTCGTTTGGCAACTAATTAATTTGTTTATTTGCAATTATTATGAACAACTTGGTGCTTCTTTACATACGATATGAATATTAAGTAAAAATAAATAAATTGGGATGGGGTCCTTCTTGCTTAATTGAACTGTGCCAAGTAATAGTAATAGCTGGACCATAATGAAAATTGTACCTCTAGGCTTCGACTTAATTAGGTCCTCATTAATATTTATTCAGGTATAATTTTCTTTGATCATAGATCGACAAATGATTCATCCTTCGCTATTAAGATAGTAAAAATTAACAACGGACTAATTTTGTAGTTGAACAGAAAAAATTATTGATTTAATATCAGAATTTTTTGTCACCTACTAAACAAGGATACCAGGTCCAGTATGTACTTTGTCACATTAATTTTATGCAAAACTTTTTGTGGACTTTATTTTATATTATAGATAGTACATGAATCCGCACAAATATGGTTGTCGACCGGCCGAAAAATATTTGTCATGATGATCGACCTTCAAATGTAAAATATTAATTAAAATATTAACATATACTTTATTCCATCTCAATTCTAATGCTTAAAGGGGAATGACATGGAGTTTCTTTTTCCAACCCTTGCAACCAAACTTCAAATTTATCGGATACAAACAGGAAATAACATCGAGAGATATGATGAACTGGATGTGATTCTTCTATCTTTGTTTACAGATGTTGAATTCGAATCTTGAAATTGAGAAATCATATGAGAGAGTACTTACGTTATTAGATATATAGGTTTTAAATATCAAATGAAAAGATATTAATTTTAAAAAAGATCGTACTTTTTGAAGGTCTATTATTTTGGTTATTGGCTTAATATCAAATTATTATTATTTTGATTCTATCTTTGTAGAATATTTAGTTTTCAAAATTGTAAAATTGTAATTTAATAAAATCTTCAATTTTTTATATAAAGAAATATTTATTGGTGCGAATATAATCATGCCAAATATTCCTTAGGTAATTACTAAAGAATCTTAAATTATTCACTACATGACCACCTGCAATTTTTTTAATAAATGCACTAATTTTAAAGGGCAGAATATTATAAAAAATAAAATAAAAATCTAGATACTGATTGATTGTCCGGAGACTTCATGTGGATAACACGAATAAAAATGTTTTAAAGTATACTATAAAGAATAACAGAAATAAGTTAAAATATAATACAAACACTTGTATTGTCCTAAAATGGATTTATTTTTTTTGGGTACAATTAAAATTGAAAAACAGATATAAGTATATAGACGTGCCATCCATAAAGTATACATCACGATATATATTGGAAATTATAGGAAGGAGTATATTATTAAGTAATAAATAAATAATTATCAATTATTTTAAAACTATTAAATCTATTGTAGTGAAGCTCTCACATGTACACTTACGTGTCTAGACGTTTTCACTTACGACTATTGTACTCTTTTGACCAAGTTTACTCACAAATTTATTAAAAGTTATGACGGGATGTATAAGATATTTATCTTAGTAAATGATTCTAAGTTTGAGTTTTGAGTATAATTTTTGTTTATTAGGAAGTGTTTTTTTCTTAAAGAGTCTCGCAAGAACTAGTTTTTCAATATGAATATTAAATACCTAATCAGAACAATAAGAATATATTCAGTATAATTTCATGTATAGGCTTCGCTAAAGATAAAATTTACGCAGATCTTATTCTTATCTCTGTGAATTAGAGCGATTATTTTTGATAGATTTTCGATTCAAAAAGAAAGAAGATAATTGAAAAGGAGACAACAAAGTAGCAAGATACGAAATAAATGTACACAGATAATTGTACTCTTTAGTGTTACTATTATTCATACAAACAAGTGTATGCAAGAGGATTTTGGAAGTGAACATTTTATGCACAATAAAAAGTCATGTAAAATACACAATATATGAAACTCTTTTGTATTTTCAAAAATATTTTTCCAGAGAGAAATATATGTAACAAAATAATTTTCCAAGAGGAAATGAATAACAAAATTAAGGCAAAAAAAAAATACACAATCTTAAGTATTAACGGCGACTCATAGACATAGAATTAGCGACACTTTTTGAAACAGAATCCTGCAGCGATGGATTGAAACCTAAGCAACCCAATAAGCCCTGTTTGTATGGTAAAAATGTTTTCTTCTTCATTTCTTCTGATACTGCTCTGTTCATCGTGTAATGCAATTCATGGGCAGAAATGGGTCCTTTTTTTCTTGATCTAACACTCTCTGTTGATCTAAAGCTTGAATTTTTAACATCTTCTTCATCGGTTTTCTTCAACAATTCGTACTTGTTTAGTTGCTCTGTACTACTTGGTCGACCTTCTGAAGAACTTCGGAACAGCAATAAGTCTTTGATTTTCCATTTTTTGGACCAGAGTGAGATCATTGAAGAAACTGATGAAGACGAAGAGGACGAAGATGATGATGAAGAAGAAGAAGAAACAGAGGCGGATTTTTTTGTGTTTTCTTGATTGCTTTCGTGGTCAAATAATAAGTCGGAAACTTTCAAAGGCGATAAATTTGAAGAATTTTGTTGGGGTTTCTCTGTTCGGCTCTGTTTCTGTAAAGCTGTAACAAATGGGTCAAAATCTTTCTTTTTGTGTCGAGGAGAAAATGTTTCCATGAACGATTTCTTCGGGGATTTTGGAGAATCCATGTGTTTTCCTTCGTACTGAAACCGTGGAGGTGGTTTTAAAGGTTTAATCTTTCCGCAATCAAAGAGCTCATCAGCTGCTGATAGCGAAATCCTCTCCAATTGCCCACTGAAATCAAAAGCAAAATCTTCATCTGGGTTATCTTTCTCTTTTGGGATTTCTTCCCAATTGAATTCATCGTAAAGAGGGGAAATCCGAGTAGGACTAGCAGGTGCACTATAAAACAACGTGGCAGTACGTGGAGGACTTAATAGAGCACTCATGTACGGAGTAAAACAACCATTGTCGATGTTGAACGAAAGAGATGGTGGAAGAACAATCAGAGGGGAAGAGAAATGAAGAACAATGAAGGAGAAGTTTGCACGTGGAGGACTTGACGGAGCACTCATGTAAGGAGTAGTACAACCACTGTCGATGTTGAAATCCACCGGCGCCGGAGATTGCATCATCACCTCTTTTTCCATTTTATGCACACCAACTGTTCGATAATTTTCTTAAAGAGAAAATACTGAAAGTTTTAGTTTTAGAAAAACAGGGGAAGAGAGGAATTATATATAAGGAAAATGGGCCAATGACAGAGACAGAGTTGCCTTTTCTTATGTTTATTTTTATGGACTTTTTA
Source organism: Solanum tuberosum (assembly GCF_000226075.1). NCBI lineage: Eukaryota > Viridiplantae > Streptophyta > Magnoliopsida > Solanales > Solanaceae > Solanum > Solanum tuberosum. The sequence goes on from NW_006239002.1 coordinate 1,472,381, forward strand.
TGATCAGGACTCATTAACAACTACTTGTCAAATACCTATTTTACCCCTATTTGATTGTGATAAATATGTTGTGATTGAATTTGGGTTAGGGGTATTATTGTCCATTTAGTTAAAGGTGATGATAATCTTGATGTAAGAATCCGATTTTTTTGTGATTTTACCGTTTGATTTCCATTTTAAGTGTTTTTTTTCCTTTTTGTTTGAAGTTTAAATTAAAGGATAGAAAACTTATGATGATGAAAAAATTACGGCTAAGTTAAAGTCAGCTAAATGCAGCTAGTGGATATCAAGGCTGACATACACATAATAATCTTTTTTGCTAAATGAGGAAGAAAAATAAAGAAAGCAACAAGGATTAGAAAACAAAAGAAGAAAAGAAATGTGAAAAATGGAGTGTAATCAAATGCAACTTTCACTCAATAATGCAGATGAGTTCAAAGAATAAGAGGCTAAAAATGTCATTGATTTAAATCTAATCAATCTTTCGATCTCTTAAATAATTACTTAGTTGATATTCCTATATTTGATTTTCTTGTTGCAAACCAATTTTCAAACTTACATTTTTTTTCTCCTAAAAAATTTCAATGACAACGGTTACAGGAATATCACGGCGTGTATTAATGATGCCCATAATATCATGCACATTTTAACTACAACCGTACCCCCAAAAAAGAAGTCAAATTTGCAAATTTATTGATGGATTTATTAGGATCAAAACGCTGAGTACATATTTAGAAGGAAATTATTTGTGAAAACTCATTAAGAAAAACACCTTGGATTGGTTTCTCATTTTCTCCATTTCAATAAGTTTTAAAATTAATTTGTGATACTTATCCTATTTAAATATGAAAATGATTTCAAACTTCTTATTTTTTATAATTAACAACTGTCCTGACCATAATTAATAACACAAGTATTACCATTGTGTTTTTTTAACCTCTAGTTTCTTTGTACTTCTCTCGTTCCATATTAGAAGGGCATCTTACTAAAAATAGTTGTCTCATGTTGTATATTTTTTTTATGTGCATTAATATGAATAAAGGGCAAAATAGTAAAGTTGATCAGTGATCTATTGACGATTTCTTAATCATCGTGTAAAATAAAAAATATTCCTTTAATATGAAACGGAGGGAGTAATTTTTTCACGAGTCATAACTCAAAGCTGGTTGCATGAGTGTGTGAGCCACGTTGTGTGCACCATAACGCATTAGTTGATACTAGATACTAATGTTTTCTTTAAAAAAATAATTAATTAATTAACTCCATGCTTTGGAGAATTTTTGGTTAGCTGAGAATATATTAGGTACATAAATTGGTCTACATTCCATGTGAATGGTCTCTATCAATTATAATATTATCGTCTAACAAATGATTTACATTTTAGCTAGACCAGTACTATTCAGTTTTATGGATAACTTTTTAACTTTTCTAACATAGGTAATACTGAGAGCCACAAATTTAAGATTTTAAGTTTATAAAATAATAATTAAGCTCAAAGTCAAATATTTATATATATTTGGTTGATACTTATATGAAAGTATAAACTGATTTTTTTTTATAGAATTCACGTGAATCCGTAGATAGAAGACTGAATTCACCCTTCATTATTATAATAGTTTTTGCAGGTAAAAAAGAACAAGCTAAACAATACATGTAAATGAGAGATTTGATTTTGTAGCCTATTAATTATAAATTTGTTTTTAGAATTTTATATTTTTCTTACAAGAATTTTCCATTTTTACATGTATATATGATATCTGAAAATATCATTTTCTTCTATTCAATTGGCAAGTAGTCATAATAGATCATTTTCCAACTTATAATAATGTTTCATTTTCTTCTTTCTTTTTTTCATTCCTTAAGAAAAATTAGTGTTAGTACTCTCTTTGTTCACTCTTACTTGTCACGTTTCGCTTTTTCAGAGTCAAATTATATAGACTATAATCAACATTAACTATATTTTATCATTATATTAATATGAGAATAATTACAAATAATAACACTATTTAAATTTAAAATATTAAACTAATCATCTAATTTAATTTAATTTAAAGTTAATCTAATTAATTCTCGTAATATGAAAAATGAAGTAATATTATTAAACTGAAGCTTAGGAAGGAATGGAAAGATAGGAAGCTTGGAGAGCTAATGGAAAGAAATGCGTAAGAAATAACAGATCTGCGATAGAAGTCGAATACGATTAAGTAACTAGGGGCAAGATACAGACTTTAGAGCGTCAAGTCATACACAAACCGGAGTGACTTCACTACCTGAAGAAAGAAAGCTGCTTCGGCAGGGTCGAAGAAGACGTGTAAGACACCGAGGGGCCGGGGCTTCTTTATTGTAAGGCGTCTAGAAGCCCAATTTTTGGCTTTTTTGTCGTGTCTTATGGGCATGTTCACAAAGGAAAAGGCTCTCCATGGGCAGCGTCTGCTTCGGCGCAAAGCGAATAGGCTGGCAGTCTTGAAGCGAAGGAGAATTCTTTAACTGTTCGGTGTCGGCATCTTTTCCTACCTCTAACTGTTCTCCTAACCGGGCAAGGTAATCGGCTAACCGGGAATTCATCTTCAGAGCTAAGTCCCAAGGAGGCAGGTTGGAATGTACGGGCGTAGGTTAGCGTCTCGTCCTACGAATGATAGCCTTTGAAGGCCGCCCACGGGATGCGCTGTACGGTAGTAGTTTATGTTAGCTGCTTATCCGGTTTTGGTTCCTCTCTCATTTTGAAGGAAAACAAAACCATTGAATGGGTCGTGTGCAAGGATAGTCCCTAAAAAATTACTTAAATTTGGAAAAGAGCTGGTCATAAATTTATTGCGGGTCAATTTGGACATTACTCAAGTTAATCCGGTTAAAAGTTTGAGTACATGCATGAACGGGTCGGGTCATTCACAATTTTATTCTTATTTTGCATTTGTCTTTTTATGTATGAGTTTTATAATAAAAAAACAAAATTAATCAATTTTAAAAACAAAACAAGTTACAGATAAATGTTCATGATTTAAATGATCAATAATTAGGTTATGATTGATTATTTGATCAAATCAACCAAATCCATAAACAGATTACAGTTTATCTATTCTATCATTTTAACCTATAGAAATTTAGTCTAACATATCCATTTAATATTCATGTCGATACTTGGAACCAAGCCATCAAAAAACTATAGACTATGAATAATAAAGTCATGACTTTCTAAAAAAATAAATATAAGTTAGGTAATCACGTCGAAAAACAAAAGTTGATTTGGAATTTTGACTATCACAGCCTCATTCTGCACCCACTTGACTTGTGTTTAATAACCTTTTATTTTCAACCTTCCAATTTGTTTTACAAAATTATAGTCTTTCTCCAATTTAATTTAAATTATAGAATATTCCTACTCCTCTTTACCCAAATATTTATTTCCCATAGGACATTTTCATAAATAGTGGCGTCTAAACTTTCACAAATTGGCAGCTGAGTACGTCTAGATAATCGTGGTTTGACCAAAAAATAATTAAATACTATGTTAATTCGGTGATTAAACTAAAACATACTCGAAAACGTGATCATAAACGATCGTTTACTGATTCTAGCCGTTAAATTTGGAATAAATTCAGTGTACACACATGTACCTATACATAGAGATAGTAAAATTAGTGCATAATCAGTCCAATTCGTTTAAATTTGAGTTCATTATTGATCCGTTCATTTCAATTCAACTCATTTCAATCCGTTTGGATTAATATCTATATATACTCTAGCACAAATTAATTTATGAAAAATCTTGTCAAAATATTTTTATTTATTTATTTAATATGTTTTATATATATATA
>NW_006239002.1:1484806-1485672 GCF_000226075.1 Solanum tuberosum
TATATATATATATATTTTCATAATAAAATTTTAAAAACTATTAGGTACTGAAAAAATATAAATCAAATAATTAAAACTTAGTAAAAATTGAATGAGTTGAGTTCTAATCCGCTTTTTAATTTATTTCACCTTAAGTCAACTTATTTTAATCCGCTCAAATTAAGTTCAGTCCGTCCATTTGACGCGTCTACATGTACCTAACAAGAGATTAGTTCTAAGAAATATGTATATACGTGCTTTGCATGTCAAATATCATATGCCCATAAATTTAGCACGTATTATGAGATTTGTCAATCTTCTAGTTCACTAAACGAGTAGTAACGCAATATAATTTTGTTTGGGAGGAATATATATGACTCTAATTTATTTATTACTAGCTCCTATATTGGAGTAGTTGGAAAACCAACTAGATGTGATTTTATTTATACACGTGCTGATCAGGGGCGGCTCAACGTAATCGGAGGCCTAAAGCGAAATCTTAATTAGAGGCCTAAAATCTAAATAAACTTCACATGCATTTATTTAAAATTTATTTTTCTTACATTTTTAAATGCAAAGTATTACTTAATATTTCTTTTATATATAAATGATTTATTCGATTTCTTTTTCAATTATTAGTTTTAAATAAGATTTTATTAATTCAACGTTGAAAAATATTATTTTACTCGGGCAATCATTATATGAATTGTTAACATAGTTCTACAAGTAATAAGTTGACAAATTTCAAATAAATATAAGAGTTAGAACCATAGCTTTGATGAAGTTGATAATTTGGTTACCCCACATTTTACTATGGTTGTTGTAATGCTTGAAAATCTAAGAAGAAATGAAAAAAGAATTTACAATTCAATTTGTTCAACACTTTT
>NW_006239002.1:1493846-1527907 GCF_000226075.1 Solanum tuberosum
CCAATCTTGAATATTATATATTATACTTGGCCCTAAACTCTCTTTTATAATATAGTAGAATTACAATTTTTACGACAGATGTTGTAATTATATTAAAACCTATTAATATCTTCTGATAGGAACCCATAACTAAATTGGTTACTGGTTCAATAACAAGGAAGGGACCTTGAAGCACTTTAGTCCACCAAAAATTTACTTTTTACAATAAATTTCAAATTTTAAATCCGCTCTTGATAGAGAGAAATCTGCTGAGGAGAACGAAAATATGGAATTATAATCAAATGGGAAAAAGGTCCAAATTTGTCCATGAAATATCGAAAATTTGCATAATTTGGTCTATTCATACACTTGTCATAAGCATAATCGTTGTCCTAATTATTTGAGGAAAAAAGGTTCAAATTTACACCTCAATCTTTAATATGCTTACTCTTAAATTGAAATTGGTTAGGGTTCAAGGGCAAAACTGAGACTTTTCCCTAATAGGAGAGGAAATATGTATTAGACCAAAAGTTTAATGAATGACAAAATTGTTCAATTTCAAATAGTACTGAGACAATTTGACCCATTTTCCTAAACCACTTAGGTATTATAGTTTTATTAAAATGGAGAGTAACCCTATCATTGGGGTGACTTACAAAACATTAGTTGAACGTCTTTGTTCTTTATGCGTTGATCTAAACTTGCAGGTATAAATTAAACTCTTCAAGATGCAACAAGCTAACATCTGGAATAGCATCTGCATAATTAATACTTATTTTTTCATTATAAGAAACTGATATTTGTCATGACTGATAATTGATTTTTGTTACAGGAATATCAGATGAAGAGTATAATTCCATCTCAAATCAGCTTTCCTTTTTTCAAGAATGATGATTTATCTATAACGAGGGAGGGAGTGTGCCATTGATGAAGGATGAGAACATGGTCAATGCACGACCAGGTTGATAGCTTGGCACGAAATGTCCTGCTCCTCTTACCGTCACAAATGTCAAGTTCTCGTATTCCACTGCATAACCACCAACCTTGAAAGAAAAAGGATATATCAATTACATACATGATATTCTTGGAACAAAGTATTGTAATGGTACAAGTGAAGAAGTATAATGACCACTTCGTTACCTCGCCTTGGAAGTACCAAGAGTACCACGGTGTTTTCACTGGTATCTTGATTTTGTTTATATCATATCTAGTCGTTGTTACAGGCAAAACACTATCTGTATCTCCGCTGTTAAAATCATGAGAAAGTGTTACTTACTGAACTGCTACATTTTCAGAAGGAGTAGTTTTTATCGTGAGTTCTTCCTATCTTCCCCACTGTACTTACCTATATATCCAAACCCTAATTCCACTTTGCATGAGCTCTTGAAAGACCAGTAGAACAGTATACGGAGAGTCCTTCCAATGCAAGTGTGAACTGCAGAAGTGAGAATTGAAGCAAATTTAAGCCAAGAAGAAAAACTATCAGCTTTTCCAATTTGAAGCGAAAATGTTATTTAAAATATAACGGTATGTATTACGCGCAAGGAGCCCAGGAATATGGTATTCTTCTGACATTAAGTGCCTTTTGTACTTCAGCAGAGTTTAGGTAAGAGTTTACATAATTGTCTGAGCATGGATCAAATCCACATACCTGTTTTAAACAAAAGAAAAAAGTTAGAAATCTAATAAACGCATGTAAAATCTGCAGAGGGGTGCTAGTTCAGGCGTTGGATGATGTTGTACAGACCCTACTTGATTGATCAGCTCTTGAAATGTGCATTTTATGATATTGCAGGTGTGCATGCTAGAGAAATGGGGGATGAAAACATCCGAACTGTAGAATAAGAAGCAGGTTTATAGACCTGTTGTATCTAATAAAACATTTTACTTGGGACGCTTAATGTTCATTTATTTACACAACCAGCAATAGTAAATGAAAATCTTCTCAAGAACAACAAATGAGCAGTTAGCCAGTTCGGAACTTACGGGAAGTGAAGTATTGGCATTGGGGTCGCACAGTGGGGCATAAATGTCATAGGCATATATGTTTCCTAGAGATGAATCTGCTTGCTTAATGTACTCATTACAAGCTTCTGAGGTTGTCTCTGCTGAGAAGTTGCAATTCAAGACAATTCCATCATGGACTTCATCTGATATTAGTGCATGTGTCCAATAAAAGTCATATGAACCACTCTGCATTGTTTCAAAGTCTAGGAGGGCATTCCCTGTCTGAAAAAAAGATCACATCACTACGCAAATAAGATAATAGTAGTGACTTAATCAGGAGGAAGAATATGTAATTATCATTTTGAATAAGCTTAATTAGCTTACAGCTATTCCTTGCAAGTTAATAACAAGGTTGGGCTCTGTTTTCCTGTGGGATAAGATCAGCTGAGCAAGTTGAGGCACATAGTGGCCAGCATAACTTTCTCCAACAATATAGAAATCTCGATGTTTATATTCTGGGAATCTTTCCATCCAATTGAGGAGAAAGGTGAAACTGTCTTGTCTAGTTTTTTCGTCTCCAGTAATATAATCTGCTGATGTATTAGAGTAAGAGAATCCAACACCAGCTGGTGATTCTAAAAAGAGGATGTTCGCCACTGCATTAATGTCAAAAAGGTACCATAGTTGCACCCAAATGACGACAGATTTTTCTAGCTTAAGAAAGAGGTACTTAAGTACCATTGTTCCATGCAAATTGGTTCAGCCATAACGTTTTCCCATCATTATTAACGCGGAATGGCCCAAGTTCATCCATTGCCCCAGCCCCTAATGAAGAGCAACCAGGCCCTATATACCAATTACATACAAAAACAACAAAGGAAACATGATAAGCTAGCCATCATAAGCTCTTAAGAAACGCAGCCAACTCATAATAACACAGTAAATCCCAAGGCAAGAAAAATATGAGATTAAACTCTTACTAGGTTTGCATGAAACAAGCTAGCGTTAGAAATTAAAACATTCCTCCTCTTGGCAATTCGGGTAAGATGGGTGTGGTGTGTGTGTTTACCTCCATTTAGCCACAAAACGAGAGGCTTTGTCGAAGGGTCACCAGATGATTCAGCCAAATAATAGAACAAGGCTCTACCAGCATTTGCATCAACAGTAACATATCCTGCATATTGATTAAACCTGACTGCACTACTTGGTTGCTCTGGCAGTGCTGAGATCTTATCATTTTCCTTCGATCCTTCTTGTGGCACTATGAGTTCTGACACTGATCTCTGTTTCTCAGAAGCCGGTAGGCTGTGGTTAATAATACTTGTTGTTTTTGCCCATCGGTTCTTGAGAAATTCACGTAGAACATCCGCTTCTCCTGCATAACAATATTGTTGGGCGCTTAGGCAGCACAAAATTAGAGAAAGAGTTAAAACAGAGTTAGCTCTCATTTTCTTCCTACCCATGCAAGAACAAGCAACGTTGAGTGATAACTCAAGGATAATTCTTCTTCATTATTTATAAAGTAAGCAAAACTCTGAGAATTTTATGATGCTTTTTTCTTTTACTTGAAATTGAATGGAATTGAATCCGTGGTAGTGACATCTTTGTCCTTTATTTCATTGGTTAAATGTCACACAAAATTAAGGATATATAGCAAGGATGGTTTGTTGGCTTTAAATTTCATGTCGTTCTCGAACAGCCAGAAATTAGAAAAGGTAGTTCAGAAAGGAAACAAAGACAACATTGAACAGTTAACTAAAAAGAGAAACTTATGGTCTAGGCTTTTCAAGTATGATTATGAGGGATGCAGACAGCTAGACTTGTGTCTCTTCATCATATTAACTGATGATAGCCATCATACTGATTCTAAAAGATCATGGTTTTTTGTTTTTCTTAATCTGATTTAAAGCAACAATGCTGTCATTTAGTTTTATTTCGAACCTATAGCTCCCTAATTTTCTTTGATGTATTTACAGGATGGACTTCGACTTGTGAATATCAAGATAAGTATGGTTTTTTTAATTATTTGAAGAAATTCTACGATAAAATACAACAGGATGACACCCTCCACCTAAAAAGGGAAGAGCCCAGAAAATATCCTTTGTTAAGGTGTGAAAGAAGTTCAAATGCCATTAATTTACCTACAAGTTTGATGTAAAATTGTCTATTTTTGCAACTATATGCTGAAAATAATCGAAAGTGGACATTCATTCAATTTCATGATTAGGGTGGTGTGGTTGTTTCTGTTCAAATTAGCAATCCTACTTTATATGTTGGGTTTGTTACATAATTCTGTTATCTTTCTCATTATTGTATTTCCAAAAGATGCATCGGCACTCACTGTTATCTAAATAGCGTTCAAATTCTTTCAATGTCACTTTCAATTGCAATTATTAACCTCTATTCATTAGGATAACAAATGTAGATAGATAATTGGCAAATTTGACTATGAACATGTAACTCGCCCAATTTGGGAATGTTAACGGGTCAATTAATCAACCCGTTCATAGAAAACGAGAAGAAGTAGATCGCCGAACCTCAACGACATTGTAGAAGAAACAGTACATCCACAACGGCGGTGGGCGGTGGCATTCTCCTTCGCCGGAAGCCGGCAAGGACAGCTCAGTACGTTACTCCAGCGGGCCAACCTCCAAGCCATGGAATCTTTTTGATTCCTCTGTAATGACCCTCACTCACGAGACATGGATAACCTGTAAATTGCGGAGGCCAGAGAGAGAGAGAGCATAAGGTTTGGTATTACTAGCTTATAGCATAAGCTAATAATACAGGGATATGTTATGAGACGAAGATGAAAAAGTTATAATTAAAGATTTGTCGGAAAGAGATATTTTTATTAAATGGCAAGAAAAACTAGGTCAAATAAATTAAAATGGACGAAGTATAATGTTAGATTTGCAACTTATTAAATATATATATAAGTTATGAGGGAATTAAGGTATTTTTTTATGTGGTCTAAAAGATTGAATAATTAATACCTACATTATTATACTCGCATAATTTTAACACTAATTTAAACATTTAGAAAATTTGATGAAGACATATGAAAGGCATCAGAAACCCTCCAATTTAAACATTTCATATATTTAAGTTAACATACAGAAAGGAACCATAAGCCCTCTCATGCTCGAATACAAACAATAAAACAGTAATGAAATAACTAGTTAATTCTACAAAAATTATTCCATATGAAACCAGCAATCCCTTTTTCACAATGTATCTTCTGTTTAATTGAAACCAGGAGGGAGTGTCCCATTGATGAAGGATGAAAACATGGTCAATGCACGGCCAGGTTGATAGCTTGGCACAAAATGTCCTGCTCCACGTACTGTCACGAATGTCAAGTTCTGGTATTCTACTGCATAACCACCAACCTGGATATATGAAATACTTCATTCATATTCATACTGGAAATTAAGAAACTGTAGAGTTAAAGATCGAAATGAATAATGACAACTTGGTTAATTACCTCCCCTTGGAAGAACCACGGGTACCATGCAGTTTTGATTGGTGTTTTGATTTTGTTGATACCATATCTACTTGTCGTTACAGGCAAAATATGATCTATGTCTCCGCTAGAAAAGAAGATGAAAAGGGGCTTGATAAGAAAATGTTGGTATTTGTTTTGGGATCGCTAAAGTTTTCAGTATTAATTTTATGGTGACTGATTCCAGCTTGTTTGATTTACTTACCTATAAATCCAAACTCTAATGCCACTTTGCATGAGCTCTTGAAAGATTGGTAGAACAGTATGTGGGGAGTCTTCCCAAGAGATGCCACTGCACAAGTTTAAAATGTTTAAGAAAGTGATCAAATTAATCGAAAAAAGGGATCAGCAATTTCAATTTGAAGAATTAAAATGTTTAAAAACTCACAGTATCAATTACCTGCAAGATTCCCAGGATTGGGGTATATCTCTGACATTGAGTGCCTTCTGCACTTCAGCAGTGTTTAGGTAATTAAATACGTAATCAGCTGAGCATGGATCAAATCCATCTATCTGTTATCATACACAAAAGAAAAAGTTATGCTATAGATTATTGCTTGTAATTTGGCCGTAGAATGCTGTTGTTCATGGTCTTTTATTTCACTTTCACCTTAATTTGTGACACTGAAAATTTTGAATTGTGGTTTATAAACACGGAGAAGGAATGAGAAGTTAGCAAGTGGAACTTACAGGAAGGGAAGTATAGGCAGAAGAGTAGCAGAGTTGGGAATATGTGTTATAACTATATATATTGGCTTGACATGAATCTGCTTCGCTTGTGTACTCGTCACAAGCTTCTGAGGTAGTCGTTTCTGTTGAGAAGTTGCAATTCTTGACAATTCCTTCATGAACTTCATCTGATATTAGTGCGTGTGACCAATAAAAGTCGTATGAACCACTGTTTGAAGTTTCATCGTCGAGGAGGGCATTTCCGGTCTGAAAATCATGCCATATGCAAATTAATAAGATAGTATTGTGCTCCAATAAGGAGGAAAAAAGAATTGTCATTTGAACAAGTTTAATTAGCTTACAGCTATTCCTTGCAAGTTAATAACAAGGTTGGGTTCTGATTTCTTGTGGGATAAGATCAGCTGAGCAAGTTGGGGCACGTAGTGGCCAGCATAACTCTCCCCAACAATGTAGAAATCGCGGTTTTTATATTCTGGGAATCTTTCCATCCAATTGACGAGAAAGGTGAAACTGTCTCGTCTAGTCTTTTCATCTCCACTAGTATAATCTGATGATGTATTAGAGTAAGAGAATCCAACACCAGCTGGTGATTCTAAAAACAGGATATTTGCCACTGCATAATTATAGTCACTAGAATGTCATTATTATTTATAGGTTTCTGATTCTTTTTCAGTAGTGATGATAGATTTCGCTATTAAGTACCATTGTTCCAGGCAAATTGATTGAGCCACAAGGTTTTCCCGTCTTTATTGACACGGAATGGTCCAAGTTCCACCATCCCTCCATTTCCGAATGAAGAGCAACCAGGTCCTATCAAATTCATACAGAAGTACCCTTACAACTTGTGATTTTAAGCATACGATGACAATTTGATTTATGTCTATGAGAGCTATCATGAGGGGTAAAATGGTATGTATGAAAATTTGATTTTTATGTGTGTATTTACCTCCATTTAGCCACAAAACAAGAGGCTTTGTAGTAGGATCAGCAGACGATTCTGCCAAGTAATAGAAGAGAGCTCTACCATTATCAGCATTAACAGTCACATATCCTGAATATTGAGCAAAATTGATCCCACTTGGTTGCCCTGGCAATGCCGATATCTTGTCATTTTCCTTTGATCCTACCTGTGGCACTTTGAATTCTGACACTGATTTCTGTTTCTCAGCAACCGCTACACCGTGTCTAATAACATTTGTTGTTTTTACTCGTCGAGCCTTGAGAAATTCGCGTAGAACATCTACTTCCCCTGCGTAACATTGTTGGGCACTTAGGTAGCAAAAAATTAGAAAAAGACTTAAAACAGAGGAAATATTCATTCTCTTCCTTCCTGATTCAATGAAACAAGAAATGGTGAGTGATAACTCTTCTTTATTACTTATATATATATATAGTGTATGCAAAATGTTGAGAAGGTCGTCAGATATATTTTCTTGTACTCAAATTGGACTAACATCTTTTGTCATTTGTGCTCTTTGGTTTAAACGCCAATCCCACTTAACAGCTATGACTTGTTCCTTAATAAGTTGTTTCCTCACCATTAGCCATCCTTTGCTTTCATCACCGTCAATAATTTTTACATCCACTAATCATTATAGATAATTATCATCATTGATCAACATTATATATAGCTAACCATCATCATCATTTCGCTTCTAATTATCAATCGCTACCATCAACAACCACAATTAATCAGCATTGTCAATCACTATGCCATAACATATTATCCGCAATCACCATCGTTTGTCAACACAGTCTCAAATTGACACACACAATTGCTGCAATCACCAAGTGTCATATAATTTTTTTAAAAATATTTTATGGATATAATATTATATCAATTTAGTATTTTATTTAAATTTTATATTTATTATTTTTTAAACAAAGACAAATTTTATACATTCATATATTGAAAAAACAAATGGTGTTAACTATTTAGTAATATGTGCATTTAGATTAAAAAATCTTAAATTTAACAAAATAAATGAGGCTCAAATATAGGAGAGCAAAAAGTTGTTCCTGTTTATAATTGTTTGTTTATAGTAACGTTCTCATTAATTTTGTATTTTCCTTCTATTTAATTTTCTCAAGTTTTTTCCCAAAATATATCGCGCGCTTCTGTTCATATTTAGCGCGAACAGTTTAGCCACCAAATTTACTCAATTCGGTCCGTTGCGTAAATACTTCCTCGTGATTTAGAAATTTTGTCATTCTGTTGTGCTTTTCTGATTATTTTTTCTCAATTTCTTCATATTCATGGAAGGATCGATGAAGCCGGTGGAAACAAAATTGTGTGTTTGTGTTTTTCTTATTGAGAAATTTGTGTTTGATTTTGATCAATTTTGTTGAGGCAAGGGTTAGGATTTATGAATGTTATTTTTAAGTTACAGTAGTATAAAATTTGTGAAAGTTTGTTTCTTTAGATGCTTCTTTTGCAATTGAATTCGATCTTAAGAATATGAAGTGTTGAAGAATTTGTAGTTCTAGTGTTCATTTCATAGTGTAAAACATGTTCAATAGTGGACATAAGTTGTGATATAACCCAGAGAGTAGCTGAAGAAAAAACTCAAGAAGAATGGATAGACTATAGGTCATTGTTAACCTTCACTAGATATTGTTGCATTATTCGATCCATAATATTTGTTTTGCTGTGGGGAAGGAAGAATTCATCTTCTGTTTAATGGAAACCAGGAGGGAGTGTGCCATTGATGAAGGACGAGAACATGGTCAATGCACGGCCAGGTTGATAGCTTGGCACGAAATGTCCTGCTCCACGTACTGTCACGAATGTCAAGTTCTGGTATTCTACTGCGTAACCACCAACCTGGAGATATGAAATACTTAATTCATATTCATAATTGATAATATCGGAAATTAAGAAATTGTAGAGTTGAAGATCAAAAGTAATAATGACAACATCGTTGATTACCTCCCCATGGAAGGACCACGGGTACCATGCCGTTTTGACTGGTGTTTTGATTTTGTTGATATCATATCTACTTGTCGTTACTGACAAAATATGATCTATGTCTCCACTGGAAAAGAAGAAGAAGAAGAAGACGAGGGGCTTGATCAGAAAATGTTATTTGTTTCGGGATTGCTAAAGTTTTCAGTATTAGTTTTTATGGTGACTGATTTTACTTACCTATAAATCCAAACTCTGATGCCACTTTGCATGAGTTCTTGGAAGATTGGTAGAACAGTATCGGGAGAGTCTTGCCAATAGCCGCCTATGTCATTACTGCACAAGTGAGAATTGAAGCAAGTGATCAAATTAATCGAAAAAAGGATCAGCAATTTCAATTTGAAGAATTAAATTGTCTTAAAAAAATCACAGTATCTATTTACCTGCAAGATCCCCAGGAATGGGGTATATCTCTGACATTAAGTGCCTTTTGCACTTCAATAGTGTTTAGGTAATTGTCTACGTAATTATCTGAGCATGGATCAAATCCATCTATCTGTTATGATACACAAAAGAAGAGGTTATGCTATAGATAATTGCTTGTAATTTGGGCATAGAATGCGGTTGAGCATGGTATTTTATTATACTTTTGCCTTTATTTGTGACACTTAAGATGTTGAATTATTTAGATTGGTATAAACACCGGGAACAAATCATGAGTTAACCAGTGGAACTTACAGGAAGGGAAGTATAGGCAGAGGAGTTGCAGAGTTGGGAATATGTGTTATAACTATATATATTGGCTTGACATGAATCTGCTTCGCTTGTGTACTTGTCACAAGCTTCTGAGGTAGACGTTTCTGTCGAGAAGTTGCAATTCTTGACAATTCCTTCATGGACTTCATCTGATATTAGTGCATGCGTCCAATAAAAGTCGTATGAACCACTATTCCATGTTTCATCGTCGAGGAGGGCATTTCCAGTCTGAAAATCATGTCATATGCAAATAAGATAACATTAGTGGCCTAGTCAGTATTAAAAGAAGGTAATTATCATTTGAACAAGTTTAATTAGCTTACAGCTATTCCTTGCAAGTTGATGACAAGGTTGGGTTTTGTCTTCTTGTGAGATAAGATTAACTGAGCAAGTTGAGGTACGTAGTGGCCAGCATAACTCTCCCCAACGATGTAGAAATCGCGGTGTTTATATTCTGGGAATCTTTCCATCCAATTGACGAGAAAGGTGAAACTGTCTTGTCTAGTCTTTTCATCTCCAGTAGTATAATCTGATGATGTATTAGAATAAGAGAATCCAACACCAGCTGGTGATTCCAAAAACAGGACATTTGCCACTGCATAATCATAGTCACAAAAATGTCATTGTTATTTGTAGATTTCTGATTATTTTTTTCCTGTACTGATGATAGATTTTTGCTATGAAGTACCTTTGTTCCAGGCAAATGGGTTGAGCCACAGAGTTTTTCCATCTTCATTGACGCGGAATGGTCCAAGTTCCACCATCCCTCCATTTCCAAACGAAGAGCAACCAGGTCCTATCAAATTCATCAAAAAGTACCTTTAGAACTTGTGATTTTCAACAAACTATGACAATTTGATTTGTGT
The DNA here is from genome assembly GCF_000226075.1 of Solanum tuberosum. NCBI lineage: Eukaryota > Viridiplantae > Streptophyta > Magnoliopsida > Solanales > Solanaceae > Solanum > Solanum tuberosum. The sequence continues at coordinate 1,504,495 of NW_006239002.1, forward strand.
GTGTATTTACCTCCATTTAGCCACAAAAGAAGAGGCTTGGTAGAAGGGTCATTAGGTGATTCTGCCAAGTAATAGAACAAAGCTCTACCAGCATTAGCATCAACAGTAACATATCCTGAATATTGTGCAAAATTGATCCCTTTTGGTTGGCCTGGCAATGCCGAGATCTTGTCATTTTTCTTTGATCCTACCTGTGGCACTAAGAATTTTGACACTGATTTCTGTTTCTCAGCAACAGCTAGGCCTTGGCTAACAACATCTCTTGTTTTTGTCCGTCGAGCCTTGAGAAATTCACGTAGAACATCTGCTTCCCCTGCGTAACACTGTTGGGCACTTAAGTAGCACAAAATTAGAAAAAGAGGTAAAACAGAGGAAATGTTCATTCTCTTCCTTCCCAATTCAATGAAACAAGAAATGGTGAGTGATAACTCTTAATTTTTTATATTGCCTACGCAAACCGTTGAGAAGGTCATCAGATATATTTTCTTGTACTCAAATTGGACTAACATCTTTTGTCATTTATTCTCTTTGGTTAAAAAGCCATAGGCATTTTATGTCTTGTTCCTTAATAAGTTGTTTCGATCAGTCGGGGAATTGATAAATTTAAGTACTCGTACTACTAAATCTTAAGGAGATTGATGGCTTTTATTTTTGATGTCATTGTCGATGATCAGACGGAAATGGCTCAAGAAAATAGAGAGTGAAGATGAGTATTATACTGACACTGTATATAACTTATTACTCCATTAAATACTCCTAGTTCAACTTCCACCGATGACGTGCAACATTTAATTACCTTGAGATGGAGAGTATTACTCCTTTCTATCTTTTATACACTCGGGGGTGGTTTGGTTGACCAGGTCATAAGAAATATTAGGGTCGTTTGGTAACGAACAAGTTATTCCGAAATTAATTATTACATGATAAGCTATTTATGGAATAGCTTATCTCATTACCAAAATATAAATGGTGGAATAAATAATTCAATAATTACCTAATACCTCCAACCAAATGCAGAATAAAATGCACTTGAAATTATTATATCTTTTGATTGGCTTTATTAAACTATGTATTAGCTAATATCTACAAACTTGAAGTTAAATAAGAGTCCGTGCATTATTTTGTGCGAAATAGAATATGAAGTAAGAATCTTAGCATTACATTGAACAGAGTCAATATTAAAGACAAAAAGTTCTTAAAATAAACAATATCAAAATAACAATCCCTACAGCTACTATATCATTTATTGCGGAAGTAATTTATTCGTCGTGTTTTCAGCATAACTAAATGTTCGTTAAACCAAACCACACAACGAAAATACATCAAAGTGAAAGGAAAACTTGCTATTCATATAATACAGGGGCGGAGCCAAGGTGTTCGTTGGAAAATCACACGTTGTGTAAAATGTCAAATCAGCTATTTATGAATACAAAATACATATTGAACCCCTTGTCACAACTGATAAATGTTGGCTCAATGTTCTAGGGGTTTCAAATTCATCTTCATGTTGTGGGTTCAACAATTTTTAAAATGAGTCGATAGAGTAGGGAAAAAGTAGAAAGAAACGTTAAACGAGGCATGACTAAACAAGTTAAACATTTTATAAATTTTAAGTTGAAATACAAAAAAGACACCATAAAAGTTAAAAGCATTCTCATGCTTGAATACAAACCATAAAACAGTAATGTAATAACTAATTAATTCTACAAAATCTATTCCATATGAAACCAGCAATCCTTTTTTCACAATCTGTTTAATCGAAACCAGGAGGGAGTGTCCCATTGATGAAGGATGAGAACATGGTTAATGCACGGCCAGGTTGATAGCTTGGCACGAAATGTCCTGCTCCGCGCACTGTCACGAAGGTCAAGTTCTGGTACTCTACTGCGTAACCACCAACCTGGAAATATGAGATACTTAATTCATATTCATACTGGAAATTAAGAAACTGTTAAGAGTTGAAGATTGAAATGAATAATGACAACTTGGTTAATTACCTCCCCTTGGAAGAACCACGGGTACCATGCCGTTTTGACTGGTGTTTTGATTTTGTCGATACCATATCTACTTGTAGTTACAGGCAAAATATGATCTATGTCTCCGCTGGAAAAATAAAAAGGACGAAGCAGAGTGTCTTGAGCTAAGAGCCTAGCAGACAAATTTATTATTATAGTGACTACCTAATTCCTTGCTTGATTTACTTACCTATATATCCAAACCCGAATACCACTTTGCATGAGCTCTTTGTAGATTGGCAGAACAGTATCTGGGGAGTCTTGCCAAAGGCCGTGTATGTAACCACTGCACAAGTGATCAAATTAAACCCAAAAAGAGAGGGGGAAAAGGTGAAGAAAATAAAATGTTTTTTGAAAAACATCTACCTGCAAGATTCCCAGGAATGGGGTATATCTCTGACATTAAGTGCCTTCTGTACTTCAGCTGTGTTTAGGTAATTGTCTACGTAATCAGGTGAGCATGGATCGAATCCATCTATCTGTTATGATACATAAAAGAAGTTATGCTATAGATTGCTTGTAATTTGGGCGTAGAATGTCGTTGTGCATGATCTTTCCTTTTCACTCAGTTAGTCAGTGACACTATTATTTAGATTGGTATAGACACCAGGAACGAAAGCAGTTAGTCAGTGGAACTTACAGGAAGGGAAGTATAGGCAGAAGAGTTGCAGAGTTGGGAATATGTGTTATAATTATATATATTGGCTTGACATGAATCTGCTTCGCTTGTGTACTCGTCACAAGCTTCTGAGGTAGACGTTTCTGTCGAGAAGTTGCAATTCTTGACAATTCCTTCATGGACTTCATCTGATATTAGTGCGTGCGTCCAATAAAAGTCGTATGAACCACTATTCCATGTTTCATCGTCGAGGAGGGCATTTCCAGCCTGAAAATCATGTCATACGCAAATAAGATAACATTAGTGGCCTAGTCAGTATTAAAATAAGGTAAATATCATTTGAACAAGTTTAATTAGCTTACAGCTATTCCTTGCAAGTTAATGACAAGGTTGGGTTCTGTTTTCTTGTGAGATAAGATTAGCTGAGCAAGTTGAGGTACATAGTGACCGGCATAACTCTCCCCAACAATGTAAAAATCACGGTTTTTATATTCTGGGAATCTTTCCATCCAATTGACTAGAAAGGTGAAACTGTCTCGTCTAGTCTTTTCATCTCCAGTAGTATAATCTGATGATGTATTAGAATAAGAGAATCCAACACCAGCTGGTGATTCTAAAAACAGCACATTTGCCACTGCATAATTATAGTCACAAAAATGCCATTGTTATTTATAGATTTCTGATTATTTTTTTCTCAGTAGTGATGATAGATTTTGCTATTAAGTACCATTGTTCCAGGCAAATTGATTGAGCCACAAGGTTTTCCCATCTTTATTGACACGGAATGGTCCAAGTTCCACCATCCCTCCATTTCCGAATGAAGAACAACCAGGTCCTGTCAAAAAATACATATGGTCCTAAGGTTAGGTTCGAAAGACAATTCTAGTGAATTAACGTGGCGTGATGTGTGTATTTACTTGCCTCCATTTAGCCACAAAACAAGAGGCTTTGTAGAAGGGTCATTAGACGATTCTGCCAAGTAATAGAAGAGAGCTCTACCAGCATCAGCATTAACAGTCACATATCCTGAATATTGAGCAAAATTGATCCCACTTGGTTGCCCTGGCAATGCCAATATCTTGTCATTTTCCTTTGATCCTACCTGTGGCACTATGAATTCAGACACTGATCTCTGTTTCTCAGCAACCGCTAGGCCTTGGCTGATAACATTTTTTGTTTTTGTCCGTCGAGCCTTGAGAAATTCACGTAGAACATCTACTTCCCCTGCGTAACATAGTTGGGCACTTAGGTAGCACAAAATTAAAAATAGACTTAAAACAGAGGAAATATTCATTCTCTTCCTTCCTGATTCAATGAAACAAGAAATGGTGAGTTATAACTCTTCTTTATTACTTATATATAGTGCATGCAAAATGTTGAGAAGGTCGTCAGATATATTTTCTTGTACTCAAATTGGACTAACATCTTTTGTCATTTGTGCTCTTTGGTTAAAACGCCATACGCATTTAACAGCTATGAGTCTATGACTTGTTCCTTAGTAAGTTGTATTAATCACTCCGGGAATTGATAAATGGAAGTACTCGTACTAATCTATCTATTCTATACTACTTTAAAAGTATGAACTCCTAAAATGAATGTTGAATTACTATAATACCCCCCAATTAAAAATACTCAATTTGTTTTATTTATTAATTTAATTATTTGTATTATATTAAATGTAAATACCCTTTCATATTAAAGGGTTGTGATTTTCTCAAAGAAATGTGACTTTTCCAAAGGGTTTCGACTTTTTGACAGGTTTTGATATTTTCGATGAGTTCTGACTTTTTCGAAAGGTTGCGACTTTTCTGAAGGGTTGTGCCTTTTCCGATGAGTTGTGACTTTTGCAAAAGATTGTGATTTTTTCGATGAGCAGCGACTTTTACAAAAGGTTGTAACTTTTCTGATAAGGAACAATTAGCACCTATTAATACTACTATTTGTTAGCTATAAATAGAGGGTATCCTTTCACTTTTAAACTATAGTTTTTTAAAGTTTTCTACTCTTCTTCTTCTTCTTAAAAAATCCAACGGTTATTTGTAACAGTTGATTAAGTTAAAAATTTAACGAAATTTGAGGTATCAGATAAGAAAGAGTTGTTGAACAAATTGTAGCAAATCATTCATAAATTCAACTCGTATATTTTCTTACGATTTCCATGAGTTAACAGTGACGAAATGTTGTGGGAAAGATAATAATAATAATAATAAACAAATATAAATAAAGTCACATGATTTGTGTAAGATATTTCTTCTTTGGTTTTTTATTTGTTTTTGTTTACCCTCAAATAAAGCAGTTTCTTTCAGATTTTGCTAAAACACCGAGCATCAACGTAGTTCATTGAATCATTAGTTTTGATGTTAAATCCACTATTTCAAAAATAGATTTTCACTTTTACTTATAATATGATAATATAGACATGATAATAATTATTTTCAATAGATATGTAAGTAAAAGTGAACGAAGAATGTAAAGTGTTGGTGACAAGAAATTTTAATCAAATAGAACTCTAAAGTGAATATAGCATGAACATATATTTTCGTCTTCCTTCTTCATTGGCTATGTATCGCTCCATATATTGTTTTCCTATTATTTTGTGTTCATTTTAATTTGAGAAAATTTTATGTTTGACATTTTCGATGAGTTGTGACTTTTCTGAAAGGTTGTGATTTTTTTCAAACGATTCTGACTTTTTCGAAGGGTTGTGCCTTTTCCGATGAGTTGTGACTTTTGCAAAAGGTTGTGATTTTTTCGATGAGCAGTGACTTATACGAAAGGTTGTAACTTTTCTGATAAGGAACAATTAGTACCTATTAATACTACTATTTGTTAGCTATAAATAGAGGGTTTCCTCTCACTTTTAAACTACGATTTTTAAAGTTTTCTACTCTTCTACTTCTTAAAAAAATCTCAGGGTTATTTGTAATAGTTGATTAAGTTCAAAATTCAATGAAATTCGAGGTACCACATAAGATGGAGTTGGTGAACAAATTGTAGCAAATCATTCATAAATTGACACTCGTATTTTTTCTTACGATTTTCATGAGTTAACAATGAGGAAATGTTGTGGGAAAGACAATAATAATAATAAAATATGAATAAAGTCACATGATTTGGGTAAGATATTTCTTCTTTGGTTTTTTATTTTTTATTTTTTACCCTCAAATGAAGTAGTTTCTTTTTGATTTGGCTAAAACAATGAGCATTAACGTAGTTCATTGAATTATTAGTTTTGATGTTAAATCCACTATTTCAAAAATAGATTTTCACTATTACCTATAATATGATAATATAGACATGATAATATATATATTTTTAATAGATATGTAAGTAAAAATAAACGAAGAAAGTAAAGTGTTGGTTACAAGAGATTTTAATCAAATAGAACTCTATTGTGAATATAGCATGAAACTATATTTCCGTCTTCCTTCTTCATTGGCTATGTATCTTTCCATATATTTTTTCCTATTATTTTGTGTTCATTTAATTTGAGAAAATTTTAGGTCACATGATACACTTCTTGTTAGCTATATAAAAATAGATAAGTAAATAGTGATTGATCATAAAATAATCTTGATTCAAATTAAAGATTCTATAAACAATACTTTAAATTTTATTCATCTATTAATTTTTATTATTGAAAAAGTTTAATATTTTATATCACGATACAACTTCTATAAGATACTAGATACTTTCATTAGATAACAACTATATGGTATGTATGCAGCAGGAAAAAGGAGAAGACTACAATTCTACAAAGATAAGGTAGAAATTTAAAGAAATGAAATATTTTTCACCAAAGGTGATGTTGTTCATATATTAAAATTAAATTATGCTACTTAAATATATATGTATATCTAAAAGAAAGAAATTGTCAAGCTAAATATTTGACATACACTCAAACCTCAATTTAACCATCATTTGTTATAACAATAAAGTACCTTTTTTTGTAGAATTATCTTTCTATGATAGTCGTACTCAAATATTAATTGGTAAAAGATAGATTGCGTATAAAGATAAAATATTGAAATATTTATGGTAAATCTTATTAGTTTCATGCACATACTTAATTTGAAATATGAATATTTAAGAGAGAAAAATTATACTTAAATGGTGTCCATCATTTATGTTCATAACCTCAAGAGGAAAGACTATTGGTGACATTTTTTGTATTGATATTTTTTTTAAAAACTTTATTGGTTAGATTTGTTTACAAAATTGAGTTATGTAAATAAGAATGCTACTAAATAAATGTCACTTTCTCCCCATATTTGAAATTTGAATATATTTTGAAATGTTTCAAAAATATCTGGTCATTTTGATCTCAAAATACAAGTAACTCTATAACAATTTGTATTAATCAGTTTAAAGCATTTGTCCTATGTTTTTGAAGTTATTATTATTTACTAAAAATAATTAATTTAATACTATTAATTTTATTTTACAACATCGTATACTATATATACTATACACAGGTGCCGTGAAACTAGTGTGTATATATATATACTTGGGTGGTTCGTATATTATTTAGAATATTAACATTATAATGGGAAGAGTTGATATTAAAAGACAAAAAAAACTCTTAAAATAAACAATCTCAAAATAACAATCCCTCCCATATTATTTATTGCAAAAACAATTCCACAATGTATAACTAATTGTTCGTTAAACCAAATGAAACAATGAAATACACACAAGTGAAAGGAAAACGTCTTAAATATATAGCCCTTTTTTTTTTTTCTGTTTGGTTTGAATAATAGGATGAAAATATTTTTTTTTTAAAAATCAAGTTTTGAAATTATGTTTAATGATAATTTGGTATAAAAAAATTAACCTTTATATAAAACTTTGAATTTTTTTTCTCAGGCTGTTGAAAAACAAGAACTAACAGTTGTTCTTCTTTATTTATATAAAAAATATAGTAACGGTTCATTAGTTTTGTATTTTCCTTCTACTTTTCCCCCAAATATATGGCGCGCTTCTGTACATGTTTTGCGCGAGCAGAATTTAGGCCTCCAAATTTACTTTATTTCGGTCCATCTCAAATTTCCCATCAAAATTACTCCACCTTTTCTTCGTATTTGCAGGATGATGAATCCGGCGGAAACAAAATTGTGTGTAATTTTGATTCATATTTTGTTGAGGCAAAGGGTTAGGGTTTGTGAATGTTATTTTTAAGTTACACAGTAGTATAAATTTTGTGAAAGTTTTAGTTCGCAAATTATTTCCATGTTAAATTCAATCTTAAGAATATGAAAGGGTTGAAGAATTTTGTCCTTGTAGTATTTATTTCATTGGGTTAACATGTTCAAGAGTCAATCTTAAGAATATCATGTGATTTATGCTTGTGCTGCAAATTTTTAACCTAGTTGCTAGAGAAATATTCACGTACTCATCTTCTTTGTGTCACTTTTCTTTTTTAAGTTCAAGTGATGAGGGGTCCAGGCAGAGTAGGAAGGAAAGGATAGGGGAGCTCCGGCTGGAAATTTAACCCTATGCAACTAGGCATTTGGAACGACATCTATTTAAGTGATTTTTTTTTTATAATGAGAAGAACACATAGTCCATAATTTACACTACATCTCCTTGTTTGGAATATCATAATTGGGTAGTAGTTCTACAAGATTAATGTTCCTTATGTAATCAGCTTTCCTGTTCTTTTTCCCCATCAATAATCTTTTCTCTTCTGTCTGTTTAGTGTAGATGAGGAGGGAGCGTGCCATTGATGAAAGATGAGAACATGGTCAATGCGCGGCCTGGTTGATAGCTTGGAACGAAATGTCCTGCTCCTCTTACTGTCACAAATGTCAAGTTCTGGTATTCTACTGCATAACCACCAACCTAGAAAGGAAAAGGATTATATGAAATAATTAATTTATGTACATACATGATATTCTGAAAATAGACATTGTACATAGAGTTGAAGAATAATGACAACTTTGTTACCTCGCCTTGGAAGAACCAAGGGTACCATGGTGTTTTGACTGGTGTTTTTATTTTGTCTATGGCATATGTACTTGTCGTCACAGATAACATATGATCTATGTCTCCACTGAAATTGTTAAAAACAAAGTCTTAAGAAAATGTTATTGTTTTGAAATCACTAAAATTCTGAATTGTTTCTGATGACTGCTTCCTTGCTTGATTTACTTACCTATAAATCCAAACCCTAATGCCACTTTGCATGAGCTCTTGAAAGACTGTTAGAACAGAGTGCGGGGAGTCCTGCCAAGAGCCGAATATGAAACCACTGCACAAGTGAGAAATGAAGAAATTGAAATTAATCCCCAAAAGATAATAATAAGCCTCAAGAATGAAAATGTTTTAGAGAACTCAATGTATTACTTGCAGGAATCCCAGGAATAGGGTGTATCTTTGACATTAAGGGCCTTTTGTACTTCAGCACTATTTAGGTAATTGTCTACGTAATCAGCTGAGCATGGATCAAATCCATCTATCTGTTATACACAAAAGAAAAAGTTGCCATCACAAAATTTAATAGAAGTATGTAAAATCTACAGAGAGGTGACTGGTGAGCGTATTGGGGCGTAGAATGTTGTTGTGCATGGTCTTTTTTTTTTCCTCACCGTGATCGTCACCTTAATTTGGGCACTGCAAATATTTCTTTTTTCCTCAATAATGAATGAGCAGTTAGCCAGTGGAACTTACAGGAAGGGAAGTATAGACAGAGGAGTTGCACAGTTGGGAATATGTGTTGTAAGCATATATATTGCTTTGAGATGAATCTGCTTGCTTAATGTACTCATTACATGCTTTTGAGGTTGTCTCTGCCGAGAAGTTGCAATTCAAGACAATTCCTTCATGGACTTCATCTGATATTAGAGCATGGGTCCAATAAAAGTCGTATGTACCACTGTTCATTGTTTCGTCATCGATGATGCCATTTCCAGTCTGAAATCCATGCCATATGCATGCAATTAAGACGCAGACACGAAATAACTAGTGACTTAATCATGAGAAAAGTAATTTAGTGACCATTTGAAGCTTAGCTTACTGCTATTCCTTGCAAGTTAATGACAAGGTTTGGTTCTGTTTCCTTGTAGGATAAGATCAGCTGAGCAAGTTGAGGCACATAGTGGCCAGCATAACTCTCTCCAGTAATATAGAAATCTCGGTGTTTATATTCTGGGAATCTTTCCATCCAATTGATGAGAAAGGTGAAACTGTCTTGTCTGGTCTTTTCGTCTCCAGTAGAATAATCTGTTGATGTGTTAGAATAAGAGAATCCAACACCAGCAGGTGATTCTAAATAGAGGATGTTTGCCACTGCATTAAATTTGCAAAATTGTTGTCATTGTTATTTACAGGTTTGTGATTTCTCTCAATTGTGATGACAGATTTTGCAGAAGAGAGAGGTATGAGTACCATTGTTCCAGGCAAAAGGGTTGAGCAATAAGGTTTTTCCATCTTTATTGACGCGGAATGGTCCAAGTTCCATCATGGCTCCAGCCCCGAATGAAGAGCAACCAGGTCCTGTATATTGAGTACGTACAGAACAACAAAGTAACTTGACAAGTGCGCCAACATAGTTTTAAAAGCAGCAGCAGAATGAATAACACAATAAAGAGACGAAAAATGATTTTATTAAACTCTTCATATTTTTGCATGAAACTAGAGTTGGAAAAACTTTCTTCGACTTGGCAATTGGAGTAGTATGGTGTGTGTATTTACCTCCATTTAACCACAAAACAAGAGGCTTGGTAGAAGGATCTTGAGTTGATTCAGTGAAGTAATAGAACAATGCTCTACCAGCATCAGCATCAACAGTAACATATCCTGAATATTGATCAAAACTCACACCACTAGGTTGCCCTGGCAATGCTGAGATCTTGTCATCTTCCTTTGATCCTACCTGTGACACAAATGCTGATCTCCATTTCTCAGCAGCCGCTAGGCCACTGTTAATACTTGGTGTACTTTGCAAGTGATTTGCACGTCGAGCCTTGAGAAATTCCCTTACAATATCTGCTTCTCCTGCATAACATTTTTGGGTGCTAAGGTAGCACAAAATTAGAGAAAGACTTAGCTGTAAAACAGAGGTTACTTTCATTTTCTTTCTTTCCATGCAAGAAATAAGAAAGGTCGGGTGTTCACTCAACCTGTAAATCTTCTTCATTATTTATAGAGTATGTAAAATGTTGAGAATGTCATCCTTTTTTTTGTGTATGTAAAATTAGATTGAAGCCATTGTATTGACATGTTTGTTCTTTGTGCACATCTGTTAAGGAAAACGTTAATAGGACATTTAACAGAAGTAGTATATATTAAGGAAATAGTTGCCTTGTAGTTTCTATCTTCTTTCTTTTGATATTTTCGTTTGAATTTAGTATATTGGATCTACTCTATAAATGAAAAGAGAATTGAGACTCTCTACCTCAATCTCTCCCAAATTTAACTCATATGTTGAGAGAGATTAGCATAAGCTGCTGATTGTAGTGCCAAACAAGTAGCTAATTAATCAAGGTCCTTTTCATATATATACTATATGTTGAGCCAAATGTATTTAGCATTAATCTATTGATCCAAACACTAAAGCCACTGGACATAAGCAATTTAATATACATTAGTTGGTAATACTGATCCTAGAGTGTTCTTCCAGTTTTTTATAATACAATTGGTTGTTGCCTGTTGGGACATGACATCAAACTAACATACCATATGAACTCATATCATAATTTAGTCTATTGCGTATGAATTCAATATTCTTGCTGAATTGCGCCAGATATGTAGAAATGAATTTAGAGAACTGGGAATCGAAAAATGACGACCTTGATTAGAGGGGAAAATTGAATGGACGGGTTTAGTCAAAGTTGGTGTTGAGTCGCATATCGATGGGATGAGATAAATTCATCTTTTATTTGTATTTGTTAGTTTTTGGAGTTGAATTAGGTCTAAGGATTACTCTTGTTCATCTTTTCCTCTTTGACTCCCATCATGATAAAATAAAAATAAAAAAACTCGATCATGAAACAATACTTTGATCAATAAAATATGTCCAATTATTAGAATGAGTTTGAAATGGAGTTCCAATAAAGCCAATCCCCAAATGCTAAAAATGATTGGCAAAAAACATATTCAACAAAGCAAAAGCTCTACGTGGTTGAAATTGTGGAACTTGATGCCCTGCTCCCCTAACTGTTGCAAAAGCTAATCCATCATACACCACCATATATCCAGCTACCTGAAAAAAAAAAAAAAAAACCTTTAATTAACAAAAAGAAAAGTAAATTAAATAGTTCATAACATTTATTTTTACATATACAAAAAGAATTAATTAGATACTAGGTAATATTCTTCTCATCTGTCTTAACCTATTGCTGATGGGAGGTGATGAGTATCCCATAGAATTAGTCATGGTGTGAGAAAACTGTCCTGGACACCATGGCGATAAGAACTTACTTCTTTTGTATCATCATGCCAAACATGCCAAGGCTTGATGACTGTAAGGTTCATAGCACTGATGCTATAACGAGTTGAAGTTACTGAAACTACTGCATCTACATCTCCACTGTTTCCACACAAAATAAATAAAGTAGTATTATAAGCATAAACTAATTAAAAATGATTATTTATAAGCTAATCCAATAATTAATTACATTTACCTGAAAAGAAGTATCCTGAGACCAGATGCAATTAGTCTATTGTATATTGGAAACATACTTGATGGACTATCCTTCCAAGGCAGACCACTAACATGTACCAAATGAAAGAAAAAAAAATCCATATCATATATGTAAAAATGTTTTAATGTATATACACTGACAGTGTAAGTAAATACCTGCAAGGTTCCCAAGGGTTAGGAAGGTTGGTGAGGTTGGCATGCAAGGCCTTTTGAACTTGAGGAAGATTGAGATAATCGCGAACATAATATTGTTCACAAGGATCATATCCATTTTTCTTGAATACTCTTCTTCTTGATGACGATGATGAATCATCGTCATCAAGGGGACAAATGGGACCATAGATGTTGTAAGGATCTATGTTTCCAAACTCAGTTTGAGCTGTGCTTTGAAATTGTTCACATGTTTTTGTCTCAGTTTGGGTTTTGCAATGTTGTTGGATGCCTAAATAAGTCTCGTCTGATATTAGTGCATGACTCCATAAATAATCTAATTGCCCTTTCTCGTCTGTTACATCGTTCATTATACCATTTCCTATCTGCATCCATACAATTATTTGGTTTTCAAACAAATAATAATCCATGCTTGTTATTCTTTTCTTGTAGAAACAAATAAATGATCAAATAATAGACCATATTTTGTCGACATTTTTCATGGCACAAGTTGTGGGTGGGGCAAAAATTATGTGTAGTGTTATATAGGTAATAGGGTCGGTTCAAAGAAATTGATAGTCTAAAGTTAAATTTTTTTTATTATTATTTATTTATCTTTTTTTATGTGAGTTAGTTTGATTAAACATGAAATTTAATTTAAAAAATTAAAAATAAATTGGATATATATTCTATTCTTAAATTAAACTTTTAATACATAACCAATCCCTTAAGTTTATGAGGATATTTTGTTTAGACACTTAAACTAAGTCTTGTTTTTGTTGAACACTTCAATTCCTAATAAAGTGTTTCAATTTGACATTAATTACTAGTTCAAATTTTGGAAAAAAAAATAATCTTATAAATTCTCATTCGTCTATTATAGAATAGTTAATTAGTTAACCATATAAAATATGTTAATATTTCTTTTAATTATATGTCTCGCCTCAATAAACCTTAAAATCCCATAAAAAAAATTATTTGAAATTGATGCGTATAATAAAAGGAAATGAAAATTTTTCAATTTCTGGCATGCATGTAGTTTGTGGTGGTTTTTAATTAATTGGTCATGGATGTAGAATCCTGTGAGCCAATCCAATCGAGTCCGAGGTATACCGTATACAAGTTATATACATATGATAACATATATATATATATAAATAAAAGAAAGGGTGAAGAGTATTAAAATGAAAATATTACCATTATTCCTTTGAATTGGATGTTGAAGTTTGTGTTGGTTAGCATGTTGCTCTTGACAATGATGTCTGCTAGCTCTGGCACGTAGAATCCTGTCATCTACCAATATTAGCTGTCTAATTGACCACTCTCTTAAATAATAATAGTTGTATAACATATATAGCCAAAATTTTCAATCAAAATGTCTATTTCTGCTTTGAGAAGAGGACATAACTATATTGTATAGTATGTGATTCAATTATATAAATGCTCAGACAATTGTCTCTGATAAAGTGGTCCTTAATTCTTACAAATTTAACATCTTATTTGACACAAACCAATCATGGGCTCTCACTACTAGAACCATCGATCCAATACTATCTTCTTCTTTTTAATTTTCTACTCCCTCCGTTCGAATTTACTTGTCAAATATTTTCTAATTTAATTTCTACTTTTACTTGTCATATTTGACAAAATCAAGAGAAGACCAAAATTATTTCCCTATTGCCCTTAATTTATTAACGTTGAAAAATATGTTTGGGACACTATCAATTACTTAATAGCTAGGGGTGAAATAGTAAATTCATTATATCAATTATTGTTTTTCTTAATAGGTGTGTCAAGACAAAATTTGACAAGTAAATCTAAACAGATGGATGGAGTAGTTAGTACTCCTCCCTTTTTAATTTGTTTTATTTATTCTGACTTGATATGGAATTTGAGAAAATAAAAAAAACTTGAATATTATGGTTTTAAATTAAAAATATATCAAATTATATCATTTAACCTTATAATCTTGAACATGTCGTATGGAAAGTTGAAATTAAAAGGTTGTCAAACACATTCTATTTTAAACTGACTAAAAGAAAAATAGGACAAATAAATTGAAACGGAGGGAGTAGTAAATATACCTGCATAACTTTCTCCCATGATGTAGAAATCCCTGCTTTTGTAATGTGGAAACCTCTTGAACCAATTCACTAGAAACCTATATGCATCTTGAGCTGTCACTCAATGACATAGTTTGTAAGTGTCATGATCTCAAAAGTAATTTAAGAGTTAAATTTTATGATTTAGACTGTCAAATTAATTTTTTTAAATCAAATAATTAGTATTATTTGAAGATTAAGGTTGGGTGTGTAGTGTACCAGTCCTCTTGTCGCCTGATTGTGCATAATCTGAGCTAGTATTGGAATAGGAGAAGCCAACCCCTGCTGGTGACTCCAGGAACATTACATTTGCAACTGTATAAAAAAAACATATTTAAAAATTAACAAACATAAATTCAATAAAATATAAAATTCATCTGATATTATATCAATAAAATATTTTTAAAAAGTTATCAGATAATCGGTGGTGATGGTGATGTTGATGGCTTATGGCGGTAGTTGTGGGTGTCGATTGGAGAGGGTGTTGGCTAATAAAGATGTCATGGTGGGTACATAGTAATTAGTGATGATATGGTGGTTTATAGATGCGGTGGATGATAGTGATATGTAGCAGTGATAGTGATAGTGAATGATGATTGTGGTTGACGATATATAGTCATGACTAATGATAGTGATTGATGGTAACGATTGATTGTAATGATAGACAACAATAATGATTGTGACTGATAATTAATAATGGTAAATAGGATTGATTACCTTTGTTCCAAGAAAATGTTCTGGAATAAAGGGTTTTACCATCAGGTTTTACACCAAAAGGCCCAAGCTCTAGCATGGCCCCAAATCCTAATGATGAACATCCTGGACCTGCAAGTGCAAGTGCAACCCAATAATGTTGTTCATCCAATTATAGCCATACAAAATTATAACTCTTATCTTCATACTAACCAATACTCCCTCTGGTCCATATTAAGTGAATTTGTAAAGCAATACGCATCATTACAGAAAAATAATTAGGACATGATTGTACACCGCTTTCTATTTTACCTTTTTAGTTATTCTCAATCTATTCTTGAAAATAAAAATAATTTCAAGTATAATCATAAGTATGACCAATTAACTTTCTTGAACTTACTATCATATAGAAAATAAAAATGATGATAAAAAATTAAAGAAATTTTCAACAACTCTCTTCAACATTGAATAATTTATTTATTTCGAACATCGAAGAAAAGCTCAAAATTATTATGAAGTACTAGAGGAAGTATTTTTTTTTTTCACTTTCACTTTATAAAAGAACAAAAAGAAATAAAAGAAGAGAACAATACGAATAAAGCTACCAATAATTCTCAAGTTTACGTCCCTACTTATTTACTTCATCTGTGTTTCTTTGAACTACTAACTGGAAATGTTCCTCGGACTATTAAATACCTTTTCGACAATTAAATGGTCATGTATCCCCTCTTAGTAATCAAATTCCAAATGAATAATTACAAAAAAAAATCAAATTTATCCTAATCTAACAAACGATCTGAACAAATTTCTAAAAGATCTTCATACTTCCTAATTAATATTGAAGATAAGTAAAGGATAATTTAATTAGTCAAATAACTCTCTTCTCTAATCTTATTATATATGATTTTTCTTATTGAACATGTCGATTGTCATACCCTTAGAATTACTTATTCTGAACGGGATTGAGAAAAAAAAATTAAGTATTAATTTTCAGGTTAAAATAAAGTATTAAGTCACACAAAAGATAATTATCCCTAAGAATGGATTAGTCAACTGAAAAATAATGTTAGTCACTTGATAAACTGATGACACATTTCTATTTAAAAGGTATATTTTACCCTTAATTGATAGTCAAACTAACACATATAAAATTACGCACCACCATATTATATATATAAGTTAAATCCTTAATACTACTAGTAGTCAACTAAAATGCATCAGATATATGTGCACACTACAGAAATGGAAATATGAAACAAAAACAAACATACAAGAACTAGAAGTCATTCCACTGCCAAAAAAAGAAAAGAAAAATTATCGACAGACTAAATTTTATAGCTAAATAGTAAAATCTAGTTACGAGTAATTTCGTGACGAAGATAAGAAAGAAGAAAATGATCAAAACATCACCTCCATTTAGCCAAAGAACAAGTGGTTTAGAAGAAGCATTTCCAGAAGCAGATTCAGCAAAGTAATAAAAAAGGCTTCTTCCATTTTTTTCATCAACATTAACATAACCTGCATACTGCTTAAACTTCACATTTGTTTTTGGTTGTCCTGGAAGACCATCTTTTATCAAATCATCCTCCATATTTCCAACATGTAATTTTTCTTCTTCATCAGAATCAAATACCAATTTTTCAGTGGACCATGTTTCATCCTGATAAGAATTAATCATTCGAGAACGTATTTTCGAACGACGCCACGACATTAATGTACGTGCCTGATTATCCATTTGGAAGCCATGGACAATTAGACCATGAAAAATTAATGTTACAAGGAAAAAGAAGTTCAATTTTGTGAGGAACATGTATTTCATGTGTTGCTTCTCCATTATTTTGTGTTTAGTGACACTATGGTTATTTATATATTATAAGGAGATATATTTGGACGAGTATGAATTATTTGAGGTTAAGTTTGTCTTTTCGACAGAAACTTTATAAAAATGGATAATCATATCTTATCTTTAACTCAATTATTATTCAAGATGCTCTTCATTGCAATCTCATATATATGTAACCACTCACTTGTTGCTAATTCCAAAAAAAAACATACTACTACCTACGTAATAAATCATAATGCCAGCTCATCTATTTGCAATATATATATATATATCGAGTTTAACATTTATATAAGTAATAACTAATTATTCATAAAAAGTAAAATTGTAAGTTAAGAATAAAACAGTTATTCGATGCAACATGTTCAAACATTTTAATATTGTAAAAAGAGTTACGTTGTAATACTCGATAATTTATAAATTCAATATTTCCACAAAACACTGAATCGTGAAAAATATCGATAATTTTATATTGCCTAAAAAGCCCTCGTTGATTTGTCAGATCTCTTTTGTTACTAAATTCCAAGATTATCTGGGAGAAAGGATGACCAAATAATCAAAGAGTTGATTTATTCGACTTAGTTATATCAAAGTCGTAAAGCTATATCGCAAATGGAATAACAATTTTGCTTGGAAGATTTCTTTCGTTAGTTTTAACCACTTCCAATAATTGAAATTTTTTGTTACGCGTAATCATAAATCTTTTGAATAATATTTTTGTAAATATTTTAAAAAAGAAATGCGCGATAAGGGCTAGGGGGGTAAAAACAAAAACTTGATCATGCATCTCTATTTATATGTTCAAAACTAATTGCATATATGTTAGAGAGTTCGATTAAGTGTGCGTTTGAACATAAGAATTCTGAGATTTAGACAAAAGTAATAAGAATTCTGAGATTTAGACAAAAGTAGTATGTAATTGTATTCAAGTTGAAAATGATATTTGAAATTTAAGTTATTTTTAAATTGTTGCGAGTGATTTAGAGTGACAATTGTGAAAACAGTATGAAGTTTTCAAATTGAAAAAATCTTTTTGGCAAGAAAATTTGGCCAGAATTTGATCATAATGATATTTTATCTATGTTATTTTACCTTTTTAAATATTTTTACCCTTTTAACTTTAATACCTTTTAACTAAAAAATGGAAAAAAGATCAGTTTATTTTAAAATTAAAAAAAATATTATAGTTTTTTTAATTTTTTGGCCAAATTTTTTAGTCATTTAGCACTTTCCTTTCAAATTAACAATTTTATGTTCAAACAGTTTTTTAGAATAAAATTCCGGAAAGAAGTGAACTATCCATTGGTAAACGGGACCTAAATGTGACACAAGAGTGTGATTTTCAACATCAACTTTTGCTTTTCTATGTGGGGTAGGAAGAAAGATAAGTCTACCATGTAAAAGAATTAAAGAATTTTCAAATTATTTGTAATGATGGCTTCTATTAATCCAATTTTGACCCATACAAGATAGTGGGACTAGGTAGTCGTACTTGGCTATTGATGGACCACTTGACCAATTATTTGCTCCACAATGTTAATACGAGCAAAAATACAATTTTCTATCAAGTGTCTCCTTTTGTGGAATTCATATTTCTTTTCTCAATCATTAGGCATTTCTGGCACATAACCTCCTTAACAGTCCATACAAAAACAATGAAACACAGAGAGCTGAAGAAATAAAATATGTGTTCTAGAGTTGACTAATTTGGATTCATGAAGTCCCACTTTTAGGGTAAAATGTGCCAGACAAAAAGACCAACAAACTCTAGACTTCTGATTACTAATTAAGAATGAAAGAATACTTATCATCCACTACAACCTTTTAACGATGGAGGGTTTCTACTCTCACTTTGGGGCTAAAGCGCTCCATAAAAGAGAGTGATTGCTTACCTTCCCTATCAGAATCTTTTGATGGTGCATGCAGTGTCACTTTGGTAGTTTCACCCTTTTGAGTCACAAGGGAAAACGATATAGGCAAGGACTTAAACTGAAGTGTATTGATTTCGATAAAAGAAATGCATATCAGCTGAAGATACAGATCCTATTTCATTGCTCATTTCTCCAATTAATCGATCATGTTCAAAGGCCCATCGATAAAAGAACAAATCGAATAAACATGCCTCTGATGAATACTGATCTTATATAGTCTCCTAGTTCTAACCATTTCTAGCTTCTGTACCAGTACCACACTGATACAAGTACTACGACTAATCGGTTATGGTCCTAAACATGTTTCTGACCTATATCTCAATAAGCACCAAACTAATAAAAAGTAGTCCATTGCCAAATCATTTCTAGTCTCACATAGTATATCAAATACTAGGATTGATATATTGGAGAACTTACAGCTATTTGTGATTCTGCATGAAAGTTCCCTCATTTCTTGATCCTAGGCAGTTTGTGAAGGCTATAAGAAAAATATAAAGTCAGACATCAAGATAAGTTTAAAAGGCAGCAGAAATCGAAACAAGTTTTCACCAATCATCATAGCTCACATCTCTAGGTATAACGTTTCACATATCTTGGACTCACTAAGCATAAATCAAATCCAGCTACAAAATTCTCATCAAACACTATATGCTTTAATCTTTTAAGTCGATTTAAATTTAAAACCCCCAAAGAAAAAAGAGTGTTTTGGCAATGTCTCCTTTAGCAGCGGTTGACTACAGTTTAGCTAACAGGCTGCTGATTCCCGTAGCCGTTAGAGGCTGCTCCAGCAGCATACATGCCAGAATCCTGATTTTGTGATGCGCCGTATCCATATCCTCCATAATTTTGCCTTCCATAATAGCCGCCCCCATTACCAGAATCAGTTCTCATCTGCAAAAGTAGAGACAAGTAAACAGGTTATAGAAGAAGATAATTTACCACAAGAACAAAACACGACTGAATATTGCAGCCTGCAAAAGCTTCAATAGATCCAATACAAAAGTCAACTAACTAGGAGTGCATACAGAATATAGATGAACTGAAATTTGCCATTGGACTCTTGAAGTTCCAATTACCCAAAAAAAAAAACAGAAGGATTAAGACGAATGAAACAGGAGTAGCAATCAAGAAATTTATCAATAACATCCAAAACTATTCAAATTGGCCAAAAATTTCATATTCAGAAAAGATTTACCATTAGAAATCTTTTGTAAAAGTATCAAGCCCCAATGTAAAAGATTTGATCATTTTGGAAAGGGTCGACTTCTAAAGCGACATGTAAACAAAACCATCTAAAATTTCAAACAAGGGACTAAATATGTGAAGGAGAAAAGCTTCTGTAGAACATTCAATATAGACAAAGGTCGACATTTGAAAGGTAGAATTGTAAAAGATTCGATCATTTTCGCGAAGGGACAACTTTTAAAAGGCTGCAGACTGAACTGATCACCTGCCAACATTTAATTGTTTTATTGAGAAGCCAGCTAATATCTCCTTTTTTAAAAACTATTTTGATCAGACAGAGTTGATATTGTTTGTATAGAATATTGATGTGGGAAATACCTGCTTGTTTGCTGGACTTCGCCCCCAGGAAAGACGAACTGCCTGCTTTCCAATTATAGCCCCACTTAATTTTTGTATCGCCTCCTGAGCAGAGCTCCTACAAAACATAAAAACCCAGTAGGTCTGTCAAGCATGCTGCCTTTTCTTCTTATTTTTGTTTCTGCGGGACAAGATTCATTTGAATAATTGCACCAAGAAGGTACTGATATGTACAGCAAAAAGACCTTTTAATCCGAAAAACATGTAGGGAATTCAATAAAAATATTTACATCTTGATTGCACAGCAACTTGCACCAAGAAAATATATCATATTCTGGGTGCTGCATTTCAAAACTTCAGAATAAGACTACACTATTTTATACTATAGCAATAACCTAAAACTTTGCATCTTTTTTTTTTTTTATAACCGTAGTGTTTGGTGTTCAGATTAGCTTGTGCGCACCTCGACTAAACACACAGCTTTAAAAAGAATAAGTATGCTAGGTTAAAACCATGGACCAAAAGGAAACAAATCTAAACTTCACTATCTTATTCGTTATCAACTTATCAAAAATCTGAGACTAATACTCTGCCCATAAGCGGCAGGTGTTACACGACATATTATTCTCAAATCACTATTTATGTTCACTCTTGGGCAATTTCTCAAGAATCATAAACCAAACCAAATAACAAAGGTCCTTAAACTTAAAGAACTCATATTTTAACTCAATATCTTGAATTAATCCAATTACTTAAATGGTAAACTATCAAATGAGATTAAATGACAAAAAATACTGAAGTTATCTACCAATCAATGTCCATGCCTCAAGACTCGTAGCATCACTTCTCTTCTAAGTTTCTCAGAAAATGATGCGTAAAATAATTCACTACTAATCACCACCTTGCATTTAAAGTCAAGCATTACAGAATTTTACCTGTCAGAAAATTGTACAAAACCACATCCTTTTCCGGCAGGTATTTTCACAGAGACCACTTCCCCAAACTGAGTAAAGGACTGCCTCAGTTCCTCGTCAGTGACATCAGAATCAAGTCCTCCAACAAAAATCTACCATAAAGAAAAAGTTAGACCAACTAACTATTTTTCTACAAGTAGTAGTTGAATTGGGAGTTACTCCAATTAACTAACTTATGACCAACTTCCACAAGAAAATGGAGCACTTACTGTCGTGTTTGATGAATCACCATCAGACTGGGATCCATGGGTTGCAGAACCATTTGATGCATATCCACCAGACAATATCACAGCTGAACAAAAAGAATAAGCAGTTCTGGCCTCAATAAAAAGTTGAACATGACATCTAAAATTTGATGCAAACAACTGCTAGCACATACGTAAGAAATAACTGGTCACAATAAACCACAACAAGAAAACCAAGCTCAATAAATCTAGCAAAATTTGGTGCATCCAGGATAAAAATAGCAGCATGCTTTGCACCTAACTTGTTCAGCCAGGTAGAAAAGTTGATGCTGTCTTTGCTCTAAACAACACATCCACTACGTTTGTCAAGCTTCAATTTGGCTAAATTCTGGATTTAACTAGAAAATGATTAATTGTTTTATGTTTCTTTTGTTATTTGTCATTTTTTTGTTTCGGAAGATAAAATTCAAGAATTTAGGAAGTAACCAAAGGATTCTAAATGATGCAATAAATACTAAACAACCGTTTCAAAAGCTTTGGTTAGAAATAAGACCATTTGAATCTTGAAAGAGGAAGTCATTAGTATGAATACAAGAGCATAAACAACATACACTGTTGGTCATCTGATGCCAGTATATTTAGTTTACTAGTAAATGACTTGCAGCAGAACAAGTCAACAAGGTGCAATATTACATACCCTGAGAAGAAAATTGTTGTTGTGCTGATGGTTTCTTTGGGGTAGCAACACCAACACGCATGGGCCTGCTGGAACAATATATACCATTCATTTCAGTCATGGCCCGAGACCTCTCGCTTTCATCACCAAACCTTACAAAGCCATAGCCTTTTGAGTGGCCTGTGTTTGCATCTACTACTACTTTTGCACCTTTAACAGATGGAAATCTACTAGCGAATGTGTCACGTAACATTGTGTCAGTAACATCAGAAGCCAAATCTCCTACAAAAATTGAGAAATCAGAACCAGTTTCTGCACGCTTTTCACCAGCACTAAAGGCTGCCCAATTTAAGCGGAAAGGTTGCTCAGCATTTGGCATCATTGTGCCATTGTAGCTCTGTAGCACTTTTTCCGCTGCTGCATGAGTATTGAACTCAACAAATCCGTAACGCTCTGATTGACCAGTTTGCTTGTTTCGAATAATTTTCACAGAAATAACCTGCATGATTTCATGGTCAAGTACTATCACAGAGTGCACGCTTAAATTGGAAACCAAATAATCAATTCTTGTAGACTATACTAGTATCGATGTATAAGCTTGAAAAAGATATTCTTGAGATAATTTTATTTCAATTTTTAACTACAAAAGAAAGGGTTTCCCACATATTTACAGTCTAAGGCAAAGGAATTCCAAACTAAAATTGCTAGAATTATTCAATCAAATGTGGTCGGTCCAACTTGGAGTCCAGCGGCAGCTCTAGTCTCTGTTTTGAGGACGGAAAAGCATCTCTCCATCCTCGCTACTCCATTCTCTCATGTTTTGCCATCGAACAAAACTGTAAGATTAAAGTATCTTGCTTCAAGTTTTAATATCCGTAATTTTCCTCGAATATTCATTAGTTCTTTTCTTAGAAGAAAAGAAAATCTCAGCAATTACATAACAGTCCATGTGCATCTTAGGTTCTTTTGTAGTCGTATAATCTTCTAATCATACAATCTTATCGGAAATTAGTGTGAAAGTTCTTTTTTTTTTGGGGGTGGGC
>NW_006239002.1:1528392-1539934 GCF_000226075.1 Solanum tuberosum
GGTGGGGGATAAGGTAAAATAATATTATTGATGATGGGAAGAAAAAACCTAGAATACAAGTACAAATGACATACCAAAAAATAGAGAATCTACAAAGAAATATGATTCTTTATGGAAGACACCCACAATCTTCTATATGGGAATCTCATATGGGTGCTCCAAAAAGAAATAAAGGGCATGTTATTCCTCAAAGATAGAAACCAATTGATGTCAAAGCTTAACTAGAAATACAGGTTCAAATAAAAAGGAAACTGAAGCGAGACGAATATTCTCCAATTCTGCTGAGAAAAAAAGTGAGAACTTATGAAGCACCAACACTAAATCTGAAGCCGTGTACCGGAGAGAGGAGACCGACATTAGATACTCAGGACACAGGTTGAGGCTTTTTTTTATCTATGAAAGCAGGGAGTTGGAAGCCCATCTGGGTATCGCAACTAGGACTAGGACTCGTCCAATGCAGTTTTAGCTTCTTGACCAAATAAATTTTTCCTAGGCGCTACCGCTCCACATGGCTGGCAATTTTTTCTTCTAGTCACGAGAATTCTCATGAAGCTAACGATACTTTGTCATTCTAGTTAAATTTATCATCTCCGCGATAACCTGAAGTGAGTTAAATACTGTACTTGACCAAAAAAAAATTAGTATGTAAGAATGAGAAGTTAAAGGCATGAAAACTTTATTTTATGTATAGTCGAATGCATTTAAAATCGTTCTTATCCCCCGACATTTCCCTGGGGGAGAGTGGAGACCATTTGTAGCTTAACAAACACGAAATCAATAATCTTTTCCCGGGAATTATCTGCTCTTTCAGATGTCCAAAAGGTAAAAACCCCTAATCAAAACAGAAGGACAAGATCCCAAAAGTTCTCTTCAGAATCTCTGCATTGACTGAGATCTCAGTAAGGTCAAATCGTGTTCGCAGCTAATACCCAAGGTAACTACTTCTTAACTATGCTACTACAAGTTTCTAATGTTTCCCATCTCAATTAACTGAACAAAATTGTTAAGAGCAATTAAATCAGCAATTTAAGTCGTGACAAATACAAGTAATGAGTAGAGATAAATGAATATATAAATCAAACCTCGCCAGCATGAGAAAAGCATGAATGAAGATAATTCTCATCCATCCACTGTTGAAGATCACCAATCCAGATCGTTTTGTTATCTTCAGATGAGTTCTGAATCTGAGTCGGCGGCTGCTGCATCTTCTGCTGCTGTTGCTGTTGATGGTAGTAAGGCATGTATTGCTGACCATACATCATCTGTTGCTGCATAGCCATTGCTGCTGCTGGATACTGCATCGCCATCCATTGTTGCTGATACTGCTGCATCGCCACCCACTGTTGCTGCTGTTGTTGTTGCTGCTGTTGCTGTTGTTGCTGCTGATTCAAATCTCCACCGTTCATTTTTCCACTCAAATTTTACTCCTTCTTCCTCTCTCTCTCCAACTCACTTTCTCTCTCTAGTTGCTTCAAGGTTTTCGCAATGGAGTTTAGAGAGAGAATGGAATGAGCAAAGATGAATTTTGGTCACGAGAGAGAGGAAGAAGAAAAGAAGGAGACTAGTTGATAGTCGGCTTGCTATTATATAAGGAAGAGAGATTCAGATACGCTATACGGGATCTAGGGTCTCTATCTATCTCGTGTGTAACGACGTTCAATTTTGACCGTTCGATTAATTTAATAGTAGCCGTCGATGAATAAGTTTAGAGACAAGTTGGTTGTGGGACCAGCTGATACGCGGTGGTGAATGTGGGTCCCCTCTCCTTGTCGTTGAAGTCAAAACACAAATCGGCGGTTCGTGACGGAAACCGTGTCCACTTCCAGCTGACATTAAATTGGTGGAGGGACTAAATACATTTAACGATTTCAATAGATTATATCGTTTTTTATCGTTATAGAATATTACTTTATCAAATGGGTTGAATGATAATCACACAGATTACGTACTAAAGGATAGGTAATAAAACAAGATTATTAAGTAATAAGTAAGTAAAAATAAACTAATGTTAAGCTAACGATTCAATCGCAATAAATAGGCCGTTACATGAATAAGAGTTTGTCGTCATTATTCAACTAAGTAATAACAAATTTAAAATAATATAATAAAATTTAAACAATAACCAAAACAAACATGAAATTTAAAATAACAATACTCCATTTAGAGGTGGAGATAGGTGGGGGTTTGTGGGTTCGGACGAACCAGTAGCTTTTCCTTAGAGCCTGTATTTGTACTAGAAAATTAATTAAATATATGTGTATATTAATTTGTGAACCCTAATAAAATTGATTGACGATTCTAAAGAAAATTTAAAACCCCCAAACTCTTTATATTGACTCCGCTTCTGACTCCATCCGTCTAAAATTGTACTTGGTACTCCCTCCATTTCAAATTAATTGAATTGTTGAGTTATTTTTTATTTTTCAAATTAATTTAATTGTTCAATTTTCAAGACTACTTTTAAAATGTTCTTCCAATTTTACCCTTCATTAGTTAGTATTGGAATCAATTATTAATTAATGTTTAGTTACTTTAATCATAAATTTAACAATAATTAATAAGGGTAAAAATGAAAAATTATGTATATTTTATGTCTTAATCTTCTTTTCTTAAGGAGTGTGAAACACCTCAACAATTTAATTAATTTGAAATGGAGGGAGTACTTTATTTTACCCTCTTTAACAAATATGTTAATTAGAAAAGATATTTAAATTTTTTTATCCTTATTTATATTTAAATTATAATATCTTTATTATATGTTTATTTTATTTATGTGTTATCTTAGTTAATGACAATAATCTACAATGGTAAAATGGGAAAAAAATAATTAATTCTATCTTAAATTTCTAAAAATAATGTTTTCATATAATTATTTTTAGGGAAAATTGTGCATAATGACAAACTATTAATTGAAAAATAAATAATAGAGCTATTGTTTCATTTATTTCCTTTGAGTAGCTACAGTTTCACATATCTTGCTACTGACAGGTCCCACAAATTTAAAAAAAAACGAAAGTCATTTCCTTTATACAATTCACTTCATCTCTTCCTCCTCTCATACCCTTCAATTTCTCCTAAATTCTCTCCACAAAATCAGTTTTGAATTTCAAATCTTCACTACTACGCTCTCAATCGCGATTTCAAAAATTTCAAGTACTGCCAAAATCTATAAATCGATTAAATTTTTTTTCAATTTTTTCCCTTATTTCTTTAACTTTCATGTGAAATCATAATCCATACAGATTTTTCACATATACAATGGATGAACATTTTTCTTGGGTCTAACTTAGGATTTTGGAGAGGTTGTAGGTTCAATAGCCAAATCCAAAGAAATTAAAGACATCAGATTCAAATTTAAGAATGACCCAATATCTGTTTGTTTATACATATATGTACATCTATTAGGTTTAATATACAAACTTATTGTATAAATAGCAGTAGTTATTATAACAATTTTACCATATATACAATATTAACAATTATACAATTGAAATGTTTTGTATAATATATAATATCCATAATAAAAACATTGTTTATGTTATATTAAGATAAAATTAGTGTTATACATAATGACTATATGTACTTTTTTATATGTTTATTTATACAAATCTATATTTTTTTAGCCATTAGGTTTAATATACAAACTTTCTCCATTAATAGAAGTACAATAATCTCACTATATATACAATATAAGCGATTATACAATTGAAATGTGTTGTATAATGTATAATTTTATTTATAAAACTTGTATAGGATAAATTGAATTAAATCTTATTTTATACAATTTGCTAACTGTATTTGTGTCATATTTATACACAGTAAGTCATAGTTATGTATATATGTATATTTGAGTAAAACTGTATATGTATTATTTTTCAGGGTGTTGAATTTCTAGGCAAATGTGTACCCAGTTACAATGGAGTCAATACTGATGAAGAAGTCGTAGATGGAAAGAGATGTTTTTGCGTGAGTTTAGCAATTGTCTTCCTTTTTTGTAACAGAATTTACAGTCTTTTATTAAATTTATAGAAAATAAAATTGTATATAGCTTCGAATGAATCCTGAAATATACAGATTAATAGCTCCATAGCAAACATAAAATTTGTTATGGAGCGCAATTATGCAAACTATAGCTATAAGATACAAATATGATTTTGATATTTGCTATATGTGAAAGTTGCTCTTATTTTTAACAGCCACGATAGATAATTTAATATGGAAAAGTAGTTAATTAAAACATCAATTAATTGGGTAGTTTTAGTAGTAAATTAGTACTCCTTTCGTTCCTATTTATATATTATCATTTTAGATTTCACGTTCGAAACTATGTAAACTTACTATTGTAGCCTTATTTAGTATTCTCTTGAAGTCAAGTTTTCAATAAATGAACATAAACTAATTTATTTTGATTAATTAAATTGATCAATGAACATGAGTTAATCATTTAGTTTTTCTATATTAGTCAAATTCATATTTTCAAGGCTAATAACTCTTCAGGGTAAAAATAGAAAGAATAGTGTTATTTATGTGTTGACTTTGTAAAATAACAAATACTATTAAGAACATTTATTTTAAGGACGACATATAAATAAGAACCGAAGATTGTGGTAGTTTTTGCCGTTAAGAGGTTGTTTGCATCATGTTGGTTCATGGACAACATGTCGTCTCGTGTTAAGCACATGCTCATCATCTCCCCCATATTGACGCGTGAAGATTGTGCTACATTTTCCCTTTCCGTTCCGTTGATTTAAACGGTGTGAACACCTTTCTATTTTTTAGACTTTTTTTTTTTTTTAATTGCAACTTGGAAGTAGTATACTATAAACTAGTGAATTGTTGACCTAGCTAACAAAAGGCTGCTGATTACATTAGAATGCATTAAGCTCATTGGATTAAATTGAGGGTTTTAAATTTTACTCCTTAAAATGAAATAGTACGTAGTAAAAACATACGTCAAAGGGGACCAATATTTTTTGGAAAATGTTGTTTATCGTACAGATGCAATCATGCAAAAATAGTCCACTTTCTTTGTTAACTGATTTTGGCGATCAAACCGAGAGAAAAAAATATGGAATGATAATTCATTTTAACTACAGCACAAATTACTGTTGTATGTATGGAATGACAATTCATGTTATTGTTAAGATTGACATTTCTTACTAAAAACTTATGGTATATGGATCAATTGAATAGTAGTCAATGAAGTAGGTTGAGAACAATGAAATCTCGAATTCAAATCCTAGCAGAGACAAAGTATTAAGTGGTTTCTTTCCATTTGTTCTTAGACTTGATAGATAGAGTTACCGGATACCTAATGTTAGTGGCAAATATCCTGCGGAATTAATTGAAGTACTAACCAAGCATTATTTAAGCACCACAAATTTCATCTTTTCTAGTTTAAAAACAAACAAATCTTTTAACTGCTCTCTTCTTCTTCCATTTCACACCATAAAAGTCTGGTGGTTACAGCATAATTTATGATTTAGTAGCAATAGGTACTAGCATCAAACGAGGGCAATGGATGCTTAAGCTTCTCTCCTGGTACATTTTCACCTACTTAATTCACTCATTCTTTACATTGTCTAGATCAAGTAAGCCACACATTTCACTTAATTTGGACAGTCACATGTGTGATTTACCTACAGTGGGAAGATGCAAGTCAACACTGGATTAAAATAGCAACTACAACTATAGACGGGAATAAATGGTTCAATGTCAAAATTGCTAGTTTCATTCTCAGTCAGCTACCAAAGCCTATTTAACAGGAAGAGCCAAAATTGATTACCTGACGAGAGGAACTCGGTAACAACCTGCCTTAGCCAAATCCCGCTAGCTTCTGCTTACACATAAATACTAAAAGAATAGAGTTAAACAACAGAAGCTACATATACACAAGGACTGCACATTTATATTTTGTAATCTGCGTGTAGGAAGCTTTCATAAGGTGTTCCCTTGAGTGCCTTTTCAACATCACTCCAATTTTCAACTTGCAAAGACAGTGTCGCCCTGTGTATCTTCACTTGACGACTATGGAGATCCATCATTGGAACTTTCAGGAAATCTTGCACATCATTCAGCATCTGTGAAAAAATGGCAGGAAGTGGGCATAAAAAACGAACTTCCTCGCAAGAGAACTAAAATATCAAGGATATAGTAGAATATGCAATATCTTACAGTCTGATTTTTTATTATGTCCTCATAGAACAAGATCATATGCCGAGTGCTTTTGAAGTACTCCAAAGCGTTAGCAGTCATGCCTTGTATTTGCTTTAGGTTTGCAATCAGCGTCGTTGTGTTTACTGTAGGCTTGTAACTTGCAAGAATCTCAGCCTGCAAAACGTGATTGCTTAAGACTGCATGGAGACATAAGCATGCGTCTCTACATCATAGGGATCTATCAACTGACCTCCTTGGGAGAATGCACATGAGACTTGTGGGTTCCATTTAACAGCTTAGCATTCTGATCATAGGAATTTGCTAGCATTGAAACCATTCTGAGCAAAAGATTTCTTCTGAAGAGAAAAATTGCAGAAACTCCTCTCCGTTTGAAATACTCAACAATTTCCTCATGATGCTGCAATAGACCCTGTAATAACATGTAAATGTCCATGCAATCCATCATGATCCATAGCTACGACAAAGGGAACCAAGCCACCAAGGCATAAGCTGCTTACAGAGTTTACAAGAGCTCTTCACAAGGTAATACATCATGTAGACCAATTTTTACATGATTTAGTTCTTCAAAAGGTGACTATCTTGTAGACCATTTTTTGTAATTCCTTCCTACCTAGTTTCAATTGTACATGGGTGGATCAGTGGTAATATAAAATATGGCTTTCTGCAAAATACTATATGTACCTACTAGATCGAACTTGAAATTTTGTTTACTCACTTTTGAATCGAATATATGTTTCCCACCCTTTCTTGCAGGGATAGGAAATTTTGCATTTTACATATCCATACGATTAGTCCTTTGTTTAGACAAGTAATTTTGGATATAATACCATCTTCACTTTTTAAATGAAATAGGTGAGATTGGGGGGAGAAGTTAAGAGCCAAGCATTTCGTATCTGTTAATTTTTAGCGTTTTTCCTCTAATTTCCTGACATCATAATGCATGTGGTTCTTCAAGGATAAGGTATCATCAAATATCCAATATGATTCCATAAAATCAAGTTTCGTTCAAGTAACTGATTCAAAGACCCTATCTTACTCGTTATCCCAATACTATTGTCCATCTACTATACACCGTATCACAGCAGCAGTCAAGTGATAAAAAACCATCATAACTTAGCTGATTATGCAAGGTCAGAATTGCAACATTTTAACTAGATATTCAAAAACATACCTACAATATGGTGAATAAGAAGAATAAGTAAATGACATTGACCCAAACTCTGGAAACAAGCATGTTTCGCATATGAACAATTATGTTGAATAAGAAAAAAGAAATCTAAGCTGATTTCCAAACAAGCTAACACAGCCAGGTAGTAAATAGCACATTGTGAAATTCCACCAACAATCCTCCCCCTTTTTAATTCCTTAATCAGATTTTTATATCACGGCCAAAATGAAAGCTCAATAAAAACCAAATTCAGATGACAGAAAAATATGTGGACATTAACCATAACATGCCAATTTCACATTAGAAAAATTAAGAAGCAACCTCAACATTACAAATTATGTATATCCCTACACAACTGGCGCACAATGTTGATAAAACGAATTGAGATTACAAAAGGTTTTCTACAAAACACAGCTACTCTCACTACGTAGTTATGCACTCCGACCACATGCTTAGCAACAGACATGACAAACAGGACTTTGAAGATAGCACTCACCTGATTAAGCATCCACTTCAGACCAACTGCAGTTGTACATTCATTCTTGGAAGCGCTGGTCAAAAAGTCTAGGTCATAGAGTTTGTCCAATGTTTCCAAAATTGTTGATGCATTACTTTTACGGACTTTAACAGAAAAAATCTCCCCGTTAGAGCTTATATTCATATGGCTGTTCAACAATGTTTCAAACCATCCACTGCCAGACCTCTGAGTGGAGAAAATTGCAAAAAACCTTACAGGATTGCAAGCACACTCAGCCCTGATACAGCAGCGTTCAGTCGATTGTTTTATCCATAATGAGATACTAAAACATACAAAAAGATTGTCAATGTCTCACCGGCTAAAAGTTTTTGGCTTGGGGAAGTGTATGTAAGGTTTTTCCGAAGGGTCAACACTAGTCGTCTCACATGGCCTTTCAACGACATGAACAGTCGCAAGCGGTCCACTGGAACGCGAACCAATTTGTTTCAGACATATTGAACACATATATATTCCACATATCATTGCAAAAAGTAAAACCACCATTCTCAGCAGCAGTGGAGATTTCTTTGGTGGCTTTAAGATGAAAGTATCCTGGAATTGAATCAGAACTTCAAATACTTAGGATCTTAAGTTTCGTTTTTTCATATTCAAATTTTCCTTCAGCGTCTCAATAAAATAAATTTAGTTGCAAAGTTATTCAAAAAAAAAAAAAGGAATCTACCAAGGTTTCATCAAATAGGCAAGCAAGATACAAGATAACTAAGAAATAATATGGTTTTATTGAGATCTTATTGCTACTAGGAGCTCAAAATTAGAATCTGTACAAGTCTAACAGTATGTGCTCAAGCAGGAAATTCTCAAATTGAATCCAGTAAACTCTATAGTATTTCAAGGGCTTCATAACCTAGATAAGAGTAACATATATCAGCTAATAGTGCTTCTTCACTACTGCCTCTTTTATCATTCTTTGAGCTGAGTATCTATCGAAAATAGCCTCTAAGGTCTGTCATAATAGTACAAACATTACGGATGATTAATATAATTTTACTGTCATAATAGTACAAACACTACAGATGAGTTAAGATACAAGAAATTGAAACTAATGGTATGACATAAGAAGTAAAAAAGCTCAAATTTGAGCAAACACTTGCGATTGAGCAGAAAC
Source organism: Solanum tuberosum (assembly GCF_000226075.1). Taxonomy (NCBI): domain Eukaryota; kingdom Viridiplantae; phylum Streptophyta; class Magnoliopsida; order Solanales; family Solanaceae; genus Solanum; species Solanum tuberosum. The sequence continues at coordinate 1,537,381 of NW_006239002.1, forward strand.
CCAGATCAAAACAGCACATACAGTGGTCAATAAAAGGCAAAAGAAGAAACTTCTAGCCAAAAAAAGATAAATACATAATATTACAAACCTTGGTGAAGTCACAGAAATCGTCAGCCATTGCTTAAATGCTCAAAAAGGAAGATAAAGAAAAGGCATTTGGGGATACCCAGATTCAAAAAAAGATCCCCTTTTTCTTTCTAGCTTTATTCATTCTTATTTCTTCACCTCTTCTTCTTCACAATACATGCAGACACACATAATTATGTCGATAGAGAGATAAAAAAAAAAACTAGAGCTTTTTTCTCGTGAAGAACTCTATGATGAAAGGGTTGTTTAGTGAGCCTTTTGCTCCTACTTTTTGCTTTCTCCTTTTTCTGATAGTGATTTACAGCAACTCAACTTCTTCTTCTCTGCGAATCATGTCTGGTACGATCCGAATGAGGGAAAACAGAAATACGACACCGTTTCAATCAGGATTGATTTCGTCAAAACAAATTTTAAATCATTATCACTTGCAAATTTTACCCTTTTTCATCTTTAAAAAGTTACTGTTTTACTTTTCACTTTAACTCTAAAAGCTACTGCACAGCGCATGTTTTAATCCTAACTTGTTTCTCTTTTTTTTCCCACCATATCTATAATATAAAAATATTTAATAAAATAGAAATTTTAATGAAAATGAAAATGTATATCATTTTTACACGAATTTAAGTGAAACAAATATGCAAGAGTAATTCTTGGATTTTTAAGTTATATTTTGTGCTAGCTATTTATTGATCAAGATTTAGTTTAATAAAACAATAAGAGTTGAACATGATTGTAGTGTACTACTCTTTAATATAATCTATAATTTTTAGTGGTTGAAAATTATGATTATATTTAATAGAAATGATTCAAAAATTGGTAAGAATGATTATAGTATAAATTTTGTTTATATATGAAATAAACGATTCATAGATACAAATAACAATTTTTTTTTAAAACGTATCAATTTTTGTATTTCAAAAATGTAAAATCATAATATGAAATTCTCTAATCATATTCTTTTGAGTAATTTAAAATTTCATCTCTTGATTTTAGATTATACGATAAAATTACATATTTACATACGAATTTTATCTCATAATTTCAAGTTATCAGATAAAATTACATGTCTAAACGCATAGACGGATGGGGCAATATTTAACTTACATTCGAATTTTTAAGAGTATTGGGACGCGTGTTCTGCTGATGCTCTGGCCCTTTGGTTCACTGCTAGAGCCATGCTTCAGCCTTCTTGTTCTGGTTTTTTACTCGATGTCTCTAATCTATATTGAAGTTTGATTAAATTCGAATTGTTCTGACTACTGTATGTCTGGCTTTATTTTTATGCATATGCATTGGTTAATTATTAAATTTTGATCTCGTTAGAAGAATATAATAATAACTGTTTCAATATAATTTGAAATAATTGTCAAGATTTTTTTTATTTAATATCGAACTAAACTTATCTAATGGTGATGGTAAGGATAGCCACAAATTTTAATAAATCGTTACAATTTCAGTCGGTTGAAAAAATTCTAACAATTTGGTCAGAATCATAATGATCACCATAACTTGGCAGATTAAGTCTTGTAATTAATATTTTGATGATTCACCACGATTTCTAAATAAAATCATGGTAATTTCAACAATTTGTTCTTGCTTTAATTTTGATAGTAAATTATTTCAAAACAATTCCAAATTTGATATTCAACCTTCCACTGTCTTTCAAAAATCAATACACTTCTTTGTCTTTTTACAAACAATCTTAATAAAGTCCAACAATGATGTTATTTGAGTTTCTTCAACTGAAATTTGTGCCGCTAGTTGAAGGTACAGTGAAAGATCTATTTAATACAAGTTCAATTGCCTTGCTGGTTCTACTTAAATTTAGATTTAGGTGGCAACTTCGCCAATTAGTTAATTATTTTTTCACGCTTTTATTTGTCATATTTTAACTTGATATTTCTATTTTTTAAAAACAGGCGACTGATCTTCTTATATAAATTTGAACAATTCTCACCTATAAACTAATTTTTGAAATTAGATTAGATACATGATTCATTTATTGCATAATATTCATTTAATGATATTATGTCATAAAAAGCATCCATTAAATAATTTTAGCAGTTACCATTTCTTTTCTTCTTCTTTTTTTTTACTAAACTTCTAGAAGATTTGATCATACTTGAAAGTTAGGTTAACCATTTTTCAAATAATCATAAGTCATGGTTTGAATTAAGACCAAGAAGAAAAAAAAATCTACTATGAATTCTACTACGCAGATATATATGAATATATATATATATATATATATATATATCTCACAAATGGAAAAGTCCCAATCAAGGAAGCAACATATATCATTTACAAATTACTTAAAAAGCTTTAAAATATTTAAAAGTTATATAATAAAATAGGTTGACTCTCAGAATTTTATCAGGCTCACATATATTGGGACAGAAAAAATAACACATATCATTTTAATATTACCAAAAAAGTATTATAAATAATAACAATTAACAACTTAAAA
>NW_006239002.1:1544972-1551128 GCF_000226075.1 Solanum tuberosum
TGTGGCACCTCTCTATGATCTCCATTCTTATTTATCTTTATCTCCTATTTTTTACTTTTTTTTAATTTCTTCAATTATTTATTTTGTAAAAGCATCCCCTTAACTCATAGTTCCTTAATAAATGAAATCATAACTTTCAAATTTTTCATATTCATAGCTTTCAATTATTTAATGTACAAATTTGTACATCTTAAAATCATTTTAATAGAATTTTTTTTTGTAGGTATATATTCATCCCACTATAATTGTCTTCTTTATTAGAGTTTATAATATAGATTCATCTATTTTTCCACCTTAAATTTTTATAATTCTTAATTAAATTTAATTGATGTGGAGTAATAACATGTTAAAAGTTGGGAGATTAATTTTTTTTATTTGTTATAATTAAAAAAATATTAATTCAATTCAATCAACTTTTCACCTCCCACTATAATTACCTTCTTAATTGGAGATTTTATATGATCCATCCACCTTTAATTTTATATTTTTTAATTAATTTAATTAATGTGGAGTCATAATGTATTAAAAGATGGGAGATTAAAAGACAAAAAATAGCATATATATACCTTTCACTACCAAACTATGCATACATGAACTTATTTTAGTTTTAGTTGTTCTTAAGAAATGCTTCCACATAATTTTCAATGTATTTTAATTTATTTTTTGGAGTTGTAGCAATTTATCTAATGAGATCATGTATTGATGAATATTTTTCTTAATTACACTTACTATATGTGTTCTATTCTCTGTAAAAAAAAAATCATAGGCTAAGATTTCTCAGTTTATTGGTTGAAATTTTTATATTTTTACTTCATTACTATTTTTTGCTCAACATTTGCCAAATTTTAATGATACATGTTATGTAATTTCTATTGAGAAGCTCGGTACATACAACAGATTTCTTCTAAGGTGATTTTATGCACTCAATTTTTAAATTCATAAAAATAAATCCTGCTCCTACTTTATTTCAATTTCTTTTATGATATATTATTTTCTTAGATTAACTTGGTTCAATAATATGATTAATGATTGATATTGGTGCAACTTTGAAAACTATTTTAAAGTTTATGACTCAAAAATATAAACAATTTCTTAACAAGAAATTAAAAGGAAAATAAGAAGTCTACTATTAAAAATAAGTCATTTATATTTCTTCATAAAATTAATAACATGAATTATACATTATATTAGGGGTGTACATGGCCGGGTTGGTTAGAGTTTTTCAAATATCAAACCAAACCATTTGTGTCGGATTTTTCAATCTATAAACCAAACCAAATCAATAAAACTCGGGTTTTTCAACCTCGGGTTTTTTCGGATTTTTCTGGTAAAGTATTCATACAAACATATAATTTACTTGTACTTCAAATATTTTTTTAGTCCTACCAAAATACAACTATCTAAGGTGTTTCTTAAAAAAATAACACAAAATATGATATGAGTAATGACACTAAAATATCCAACAAAAAAATAATAACAATGAAATTGCGTAAAACAAATATTGCAAATTAACAGATCGTAATGAAAATGATCATAATTTAAAAGTACTAAATCATGCTAAAATAAGTTTAATAAGTATTAGTACATGACTAAATATTAAAGGAAATTAAAATTAGATTATGTATTTGGATTGTCTAAACCAATGTAAAATCAAGAACAAATATTCAATATTATTGTCATTCTTAGTATTGAATTGATTTTCTTTTTGCATTAGTATTAATTTGATTTTGATTTAAGTTTTATTATAATTATTATTGAACCATTCAGAATTCTAAGTTTCAAACTTGAAATAATATATTAAAAGATAAAAACTATGAAAAAGTATAAGAAATATTTAAAAATTATATCAAAGTAAATATTTTTAAGTATAAAATAAAATTTTAAAATTATATATATAATGTCGGGTTGGTTTGATCTCGGGTTATTTTTTTTAGTTAAAACCAAACCAATCCAAAAATAGTCGGTTTTTTTTTCCAATACCAAACCAAGTCAAACCAACCACTAGTCGAGTTTTTTTTCTTGGTTTGACTCGGTTTGCGATTTGATTCGGTTTTCGGTTTGGTTTTGTACACCCCTACATTATATATGTATAATGCATTTGAAATAATTGTTATGAGTAGTGCAAGAGTCAAACTATTCACTAAGTAACTGTAATTTTTAATTTTTCTTAATAAAAATGTCATTGCAAGAGTCAAACTATTCACTAAGTAACGGTAATTTTTTATTTTTCTTAATAAAGATATCATTCAAGTAAATTAGTAACTTCTTTGTATATTAATGCCTAATAGTAGTTAGAAGTTGGTTAATTCATCTCTTCTTTTATATATATATATATATATATTATCATGAGCTTATAAATGTATATAATACTTTGTTTGGAAAAAAAGAAAGAAAAAAATGCATTATCCATGAAAGTGAAAGTATTCAATTTTATATCTATTCTACATGATAGATAACTCAATATTATTAATAGATGTTTCATCAATTATTTTTATTTTTCTTATATTTTTCTGATTATCTATATCGTATATACACATAAAATTTCGCATATACAAGACGATATGATACTTTTCTATAATAACTATTCATAACTTTTTTTCGTATTTTCTATTGACATCTTTCACTATTATTTTCATTTAATTGTTTTAAAGAATCTAATATCCATTATTAATAAGAAAAAACCAGATAAAGAATAAAAAATCTGATGTGATACCTTTTTACGGTCAGTATTTTTATTTATTTCTTTCATAATTTTTATTCTTTTTATTTGTTCCATTTATTTATTGTATTAAGAAACTATTGAAGAAGATAAGGTAAAAGATAATGTCCAGTAGATTAACAATAAGTAACTATCTGTAACTATAATAGATAAATGTTAAAATTAAAAGAAAAATAAATAATTATTTAAGAGGGAAAACAAGTCTTAGCTATAATTAAAATAGAATTTATGTTTTTATTTCTATTTAATTTATAAAAAAAATCATTCTAAATTATTATTAAAGTTTCCTAGTATCTTATATGCATGAATCTAAATTAGTCGAAATTCAAAACATATTTGTTATGGGAAATGAAAAATAGTAGCATACGTCAAAACGTTCTTGGCATTTCTTAGGTGGAAAGAAACAGTTGACGGTTCACCCACCGTAGAAATTTTCCTTTTTCCCCGCCCCCACACCGTACGAACTCCATTCAAAGCTATTTATAGCTACTTCACACCATTAATAGTTTTCCATCCCTCTTAATTTTTTCTCACTTCACAATTCTGGTGATATACTCAATTTCCATGGCTTCCAACACTAACGTAGTAGCAGTTGATATGACCCCTTTTTTCGTCCTATACAAAAATGGCACCATCAATCGACTCCGTCCAGCAGACAATGCTCCGCTTTCCGACGATCCACAAGCCCTTGTCCGATCCAAGGATGTTGTAGTTCACCCGGAAACAGGGGTTTCCGTACGGATATTTCTCCCCAAAATTACCGACCGGAAACAGAAAATCCCCGTCGTGATTTACATTCACGGCGGGGCTTTCTGTATGGGATCAGCTCGTTCCTCCACATTCCATAATTTCATCAGCTCTGTAGTCGAAAAGGCCAATTTCATCGCTGTTTCAGTCGATTATAGACTTGCCCCGGAAAACCCTTTTGATACTACCTACGATGATTCGTGGGCAGCATTTCAATGGATAATTTCACATGCTAATGGAAAAGGTCCAGATTCATGGCTAAATGATCACGCTGATTTTGCAAAATTGTTTATTGGTGGAGAAAGTGCTGGCGCAAATATTGCTAACGACGTTGTCGTTAGAGCAGGGGTTACTGATCTCGATTCGAAAATCAAAATTTTGGGGCTTTATTTGGTTCATCCGTATTTCGGGATTGAAAATGATCAACTGTACAAGGCTTTGAATCCGACAAGAAATGGTGGATGCTTTGAAGATCCGAGGGTAAATCCATTGATAGATCCGAGGTTGAAATCAATGGCGTGTAAGAAGGCCATGTTTTTCGTGGCGGAGAAGGATCCTCTGAAAGAAGGGGCGATGAATTATTATGAGGGGTTGAAGAAGAGCGAGTGGAATGGAGAAATTGAGGTAATGGAGACGAAAGGAGAAGGCCATTGTTTCCATTTCTTTAATCCTAAGTCGGAGAAAGCTGCTGATCTTGTGAATAAACTAGTTGATTTCTTGAAGCAAGAGTAGTAGGTTTGTTTTAAGGTTATTTTGCCTGAATTCTACTGGAGTACTTTTTTACTTATATTTAAATAACATGATGATTTTGTGGTTCTTGGTGTTTGAAATTTTGAATTTTGAGCTCTAGCAATAGATTTAATACCAATATTCCTAAAAGTAAGTTTTCTTGTAAAAGCTATGCTTATGTGATTATAAGTGGGCTAGATCAGACGTTATCGTTATAAAAAAATATATATATATATATTTATTTACATCTATGTGATGAGGTAGAATTACGATTTGTGCTAATTGAACACTTGAATATATGATATACTCCTTCTCAACCCGCAATTTCCTTTTTAAACATGTTTATACTAGCAATTAAAATTGGTCCTGTGGTTAATGTAACAACACGCATTTCCTTTTTTCTTTTCTTCTTGTGGTTCCAAATTTGAGCTATAACAAAAGATCTAAAACACAGAATCATCCTATGTATGGTGCATAGTTACTGAACTGTTGCTTCCTTCCTATTATTGAGAACGATAAAATACAACGCAGAGCTATTCTTGTCCAAGAATATATAACATTATTATTGAAAACGGTAAAATACGTAGAGCAATCTTTGTCCAAGACCATTTAATATTATTATTGAGAATGATAAAATACGTAAAGTCATCCTTGTTCAAGGGTATTTATCATTATTGTTGAAAATGATAAAATACAGCGACAGAGCTATCAAGAGTATTTAACATTCTTTTATTGAGAAATTATTTTATATGGATAGGTAAAACAAAATTTATATATATGTTTGAATTTTCTTGTCCTTTTGGTATGTTTTCTATATATTTAGATTTATTTTAATTAAAATCATGGCTCCATCATAAATAGTACCGTAAGTGGACCCATGAGGCAGGACCATACAACAAAAATCAGTTAGAGAATTAAATGTCACCAAATTATAGTCACATAAATTTAATTTCTGGTCACGTTGGCCTTTCTTTTTATTTAAACATTGTCAAATTGGTGGAATTGTTATTCTAAGTCTAGATTGTTTGGTAAGTTGCATGACTTAAGTTTGTTATAGAAGAATAAAATTTATTTCCTTGAGACATCTTCCTTCCCATGTTAACAAGTATTTTATCATGCTTTCGTTTATCAAAAAAATTAACCAGCAAATTTGTTTGCTCCAAATATAAATATTAGTGACTTTATTTACTTTCAACAAATATTTACAATGTTTAATATTTGGTCCTAAGACGATGATATCATATGCCTTCTTTTTTTCTAAGATCATGAGTAAATTTCTCATACGATCACTTGACTTTGTTTTGTAACAAAATAATCAATTAGCAAAAAGAATTTTAAACAAAGATCTCCATTTAGGAAATCACATGCTTAACTCTTTGCGGGTTAATTGAGTTTAAGTTGTATAAAGTAAGCTCTTTGATTAATTAGTATTTGGAGAGAACTCTCCGGATTTGCGAGCCCATAAGCATGTGTGATGAGTCAGGTGGAAAGAATAGTCTAAGAGAGATAAAAAAGAAGAAGAAGCAAATAAAATAAAGACACTATGGGTGTGTTTGGTACGAAGGAAAATGTTTTCCTGAAAAACAAGTAGATTTTGACTTATTTTCTCATGTATGGTTGTTGAGTAGAAAATATTTTTCGAAAAAGATTTTTAGTGTTTGATTTATGAATGAAAAATATTTTTGAGAAATATATTTTATTTTTACTAGAGTAGAAAATAAATTTTGAAATTGAAAATATTTTTTAAAAACAAACTTAAATTTTTTTGGGGGTGGGGGAGGGGAGCTGGCAGGAGGGGTCGAGGGTAGGGGTGAAAAAATAAAAATTTGAAGTTGAAAATAGTTTTTAAAAACAAACTTAAACTTTTTTGGGGGAGGGATCGAGGGTAGGGGTGAAAAAATGAAATTTTGAAGTTGAAAATATTTTTTAAAAACAAACTTAAATTTTTTTATGAGGGGGGG
>NW_006239002.1:1551210-1582289 GCF_000226075.1 Solanum tuberosum
AGGTAGGGGTGGGGGTAAAAAAATAAAAAATTGAAATTAGAAATATCTTTTAAAAATAACTTTTAATATTTTTTTTTGAGGGGAGGTTGGTGGTTGAGGGCTAGGGGGATAGGGGTGAGGGTGGGGTAAAAAATTAAAGTTAATTTTTTTTTTAAAAAAACAAGCTTTAAATTATTATCTTTTGGGGGGGAGGGTGGTTTGAGGGTAGGGACAAAATAAATCGATTTTTTCAACAAAAAAAAATTGTAATTTGAAGTTAGAAGAGAGTTTTGAAAAATGTTTTCCTTAAGTTTTGAGGGAAAGTCATTTTCCTTAAATTTGAGAAAAATGAGTTGATTTAAAAAACATTTTCCAAAACATTTAACCTAACCAAACATGAGAAAATTGGAAATTCCTACCAAACACACCCTATATGTCTTTATGATGTATATTAGATAGAAAAAATATATGGTCTAAGAGAAGAAAAGGAAACAAACAAAATTAAGACAGTATATGATGTATCAGTTAGAAAGAATGGTCTAAGATAGAAATTTAAAAGAAACAAACAAAACTAGACATTATTATATGATGCGTAAGATAGAATAGTCTAAACAGAGAAGAAACAAACAAACACTAATGTAAGACAAAAATTATATAGAAATCATTTCTTCCGTGACGACCACTTTGAGATTTAGATTTTTTTTCTCTTCGTATCTTTGAATTGCTGTAAGAAATAGGTCAAGTAGTTGGAACTTTGATGTAACATAAATGGTGATAAAAGAATAGGAAATATCCTAGTAAAAGCAATGGGCCTGCCTCGTTACTCCGGGCTTTAATGATTAAAAATAATCGGACCATTTCAGTCATTGTCTTCTTCTCAACCTCTCCTCAATCACTGAACTAGGTTAGTGAACTCCACCTTCTTGGAATCTCACAAGATGCTATTCAAGACGATCATTTATCCTATAACTAAACAACTATTTATTCTTAGAAAAATTGTAGGAGTAACATATGATATATCCAACAAGTCAACAACAACCTCCAGCGTCCAAGCAGGACGTGTCTTACTTGCCACACTCGATAAAATATATCACCGTGTATAAAATGAAATGAAAGAGTACTAATTCTTGTTACACTAATTCAACAACAACATACTCAATGTAATTTCATATGTGGATCTGAAAAGAATGATGTATATGCAATTTTAATTTAACAAATTCAATATAATTTCATAGAAAGACTATTTCGGATAGCAAGCTCACCAGCAAATTCAATTTACCTTGCAATTTGTGTAGGTCAATGAAAGCACCTCGTGAGTCTATGACGGCACCCAATTTGCCACGCTTTAATTACCTACCACACAACACACACACACACACAAAACTGTTGGTTCTCTAATTTGGGTCACAGACAAGTTCTATAAAATCTATTCATTAATTCACCAACTTCTATAACTCAAATGGCACTACATTTCACTCATCTTCATTTTCCTTTATTATTTCTAATAATTACTATCTGCCTATGTATATCTTCAACCTTTGCTGTAAAACCCCAGAAATTTTATCCATTTTTCAAAGTTGATGCTGATGGAATTATTCACAGGTATCAACACATCAAGTTATTCCCTCCATCAAACAATCCCAAAACCAGGGTTCAATCCAAAGACGTTACAATTTTACCCCAAAAAAACGTATCAGCACGACTTTACCTTCCGAAAATCAGTCGAAAAAACCAAAAATTTCCTCTGCTTTTTTACATCCACGGAGGCGGCTTCTGTACTCAATCAGCATTTTCCTCCATGTACGATAGTTACATCCACAAGCTAACCGCTGAGGCTAATGTAATCATCGTATCAATCGATTACAGATTAGCCCCAGAGCATCCAATCCCCGCGTGTTACGATGATTCATGGGCTGTCCTGAATTGGGCTGCACAAGGAACAGAGCCCTGGCTTAAAATACACGCCAATTTTTCGCGTGTTTTCTTAGCTGGTGATAGTGCTGGTGCTAATATTGCACACAACTTAATGGTTCGGGCAAGTGAGGAAAGCCATTTTGTCGCGCCATTAGTAGGAATGGCACTGATTGATCCTTATTTTGGTAATGGTAAGCCTGATTCACTATGGACGTATTTATGTCCGAAAAGTAATGGGATTAATGATTCGAGATTCAATCCGGCAGCTCATAGGAGTATGCTGTCGGAATTGAAATGCTCGAAGGTTTTAGTTTGTACTGCTGGCAAAGATTTTTTGAGAGACAGGGCTTGGACTTATTATGAGACTTTGAAGAAAAGTGGGTGGAAAGGTGAATTGGGGATAAAGGAGATAGAAGGGGAGGGACATGTCTTCCATTTATTTAACCAAACTTCTGAGAAAGCTAAGGTCTTGATGAAATCCATAGTCCACTTTTTAGCCTAGCGCGCAAATTCAAAATCTAGAGTTAGTAAGTTCAAAATGAGAATAAATGTACCCTTGTTTGTGTATCATGAAATGTAATATAATGCAGTGTATTGTCATGTGTTGGGATACCAAAGGTGTGGTTGTGATGGTTCATCTTAACCCGCTAAAATTTCAAGCCGTTCCACTTTGCATACCAATTATTTCATATTCAACCAATCCGCTTTGTTTAAATTTTACAGTTCTTTTCAAATTACTTTGGATAATTCAAAAATAATTTCAATTTGTATTCATTTCCAAACATAACTTCAATTTTAAACTACTATACTGAAAACATTTTTGAACTTGTAGCAAATTATTAGTTTCGTCCAGAAACTATTGACCACCTTTAAAATACCCCTCTACTTGACTAACTAAAGTTAATTACACCCCGACATATAACATGACATAGCAAGTGACCTCAAACTCTTGTAGGAGCATGAGACTCTTCACAAAAAGCCGAAAGAACAATTGAAAACACTCCTAAACTTGACAAGAATTTAGGGTGTATTTCACTCATATAGTAAGAAAGTTCATTAAATGGTATTTTAAAGGCTATCAATAGCTATTAATAATGAAACTAATAATTTGCATAGAGTTTAGAGATATTTTATGCTTTCTCTCCTAAAATAATTACGGAAAGATGATTTGCTAGCTATTGCATAGAAGCAGAGATTTTACCCTGTTCTCATTCAAATGATAGCGGTTGTGGGTTTTCCTTTTATCAACAAAATAATCGAACAAAAAAAAAGGTTTATGGCGTTTGAGCCAATGAGGAAGATACTGCGGAGACTACAATGTCCACTTAACCTACTCTTCAAAAATTTAGGCATAAAGACAAAAACGCCTAATAATTATAATCAATCTCACCCTCCATTTTTTATTCCCTTAAAATCTCCACATCACATTTACATCGCATTATTCCATCTCCATCATTACTGCAAACTTTAATCAAACAATGGATTCAAAGGAAATTGCTTATGATGTCCCAATGTTTTTTAAGGTCTACAAAGATGGCAGTATCGAAAAGTATCGGAAACATGATTATGCCCCTCCTTCCGATAATCCAATCACCGGTGTTCGATCCAAAGATATCGTCGTCCTACCGGAGAACAATGTAACGGTACGCCTTTACCTTCCTAAAATAACCCAAAATGATGATCAGAAATTTCCACTCCTTGTGTATTTCCATGGGGGAGGGTTTGTGATCGAATCGGCGTTTTCTACTTACTATCATAGTTATCTCCACTCTCTAGCTGCAGAAGCCAATGTACTTATCGTATCCGTCGAGTACCGATTGGCCCCTGAACACAAAATCCCTGCCTGTTATGATGATTCGTGGGCTGCCATGAAATGGGTCTCTCAGCAGGCCAATAGCCAACAGGGAACTGAACCATGGCTGAAAAATCATGCCGACTTCTCCAGAGTTTTCTTGTCAGGTAAAATGTGCGGGTTGGGTTAAATTGAATTGGTTTTCAGATTAAGTTAGTTTCAGATGTCATACTTTTAGATCAATAAACGAGTCACGATCCAAACTGATTTTTACTGGATTGGATGAGGATGGACAGATGACAAAGCATAAGTCAACCCACCCAAATTGATCCAATCTTCATACTTTTTTATGCGTTTTGACAGAAATTACGAAAACTAATAGAATATTTTTCTTAAATTATTATTAGTTCAAATCTTCATATTTGATTCCATGTGCTTGTATTTAGGTTGCATTTTGATCAATCGCGTTACTTAATTTGACTTGTTTTGCTCCAATATTTATGAAGTTTATTTTTGGGTTCAAACTTGAGCGCATTGAGTGAGTACTGAAATTGTATTGATTTTGTCACAAAAGGTGATAGTGCAGGAGCAAATATTACTCATAACATGATGATGCGAGCAAGTGTAGATGAAGATAAACTTGGAGATAGGTTAAAACTTGTCGGAATGGCATTAGTTCATCCCTATTTCGGGAACAATGAGCCAGATAGAATTTGGTCGTATTGTTGCCCAGAAAATCCCAAAACTGATGACCCAAGATTCAATCCAGCAGCACATCCAAGTTTGCTATCGAAGCTTGTTTGTTCCAAGATTCTGATATGCACCGGGGGAGCGGATTTTATAAGGGACAGAGGGTGGACATACTATGAGTCCCTGAAGAAATGTGGATGGAAAGGTGAAGTGCAACTTAAGGAAACAGAAGGGGAAGAACATGTTTTTCATTTGGTTAAGCCAACTTGTGAGAGAGCTAAGGCCTTGATGAAATGGCTAGCTGATTTCTTTCAACAATCAAGCTGAATACTTGTTGGGTAGAATTTATGTCCTATTTCAGTTGTATCTCTTTTTCTTTTTATTGATCAAATAAGTAGCCGTTTGGACTTGAAATTGAAATTAGTGATTTGAAGTTGAAATTTCGTTTGGACTTGCAATTGTGGCAGGAGATATCATTTTCACTATCACAGTCATTAACTGGAGTCACTGGACTCTCCATTTATGGAACATCTTGTATTTTATCTTTAAAAAATAGTACTTATTTAGTTTAGGACCAAATAACTTGAAAAAATTAGATAATTTTCAACTCATAAGCTTCAAATCCGACTCCACTATACCTCCAAAAGAAATTATTTCTGGACAATAGAACTTGCAGTGGTCATTACGTATGGACTACGCTCACTTGAATTGTTTGTATATATAACTTATAAGGTGATGATATTGGGGAGAATCAATGAGGACAAAAGAAGTCTCTGTCCTCTAGAAACATTACTACACATGCTGAGTTAAAATATAATGCCGTCCTTATATTTAACTCCTATATATTATAAAATAAATATGGAGTAATTCTATTATTTATAGTATACTTTTTTTAAATGTTCGAAATTTATTTTAATAAAAAGATCAAATCAATGTCGAGTGAAAACGAAAGGAGGGATTATCTGTGTTAGCATTCATCATTTTCTCAATCAAATCATATAATTACTCAATAGCAAATATGATATACTTGTTGGAACCCTAAAATAGTAATCTATTGGACCTTTGAAAACTAATCTTTAACATTGGATATATGTAATATGAGTAAGACGGAATATAAGACATAAAAATTTAAGTTTTCGAATATACAATTAAAAAAAATTCCAAAGAAAAATATTTTAAAAATTGGTTGGCCCAAACTATTTGTTTAGGCAAAGAAAAAATAATTTACACAAATTATTGCTTTTAAAAGTAGCTGTCACAGCACTGGTGTATAGTAACACCAACCTTCTCTTGTAACTTACCTTTTAGCAATGGCGGAAATAGTACATGATTTTTTCCCATTGATGAGAGTTTACAAAGATGGTCGAATCGAAAGGCTGATGGGCGAGGGTTTTGTCCCACCTGAATTGGATCCTGAAACTGGAGTACAAATCAAAGACATTGAAATTGATCCAGAAATTAACCTATCAGCAAGACTCTACCTGCCCAAAAATGTCGACACCGTTCAGAAAATTCCCCTTTTCGTCTACTTTCACGGCGGTGGCTTTGTGATCGAATCTGCTTCTTCACCTTCATATCACAAGCATCTTAGCACGGTAGCAGCTGAAGCAAAAGTCGTCATCGTTTCTGTTAACTACAGGTTAGCTCCTGAGTACCCGTTACCCATAGCTTATGAAGATACATGGTTAGCTCTGAAATGGGTCGCTTCACATGCTAATGGTGATGGCCATGAGCCATGGCTAAAAGACCATGCCGATTTCAATCGGGTTTATTTTGGGGGAGATAGCGCGGGTGGTAACATCGCACACCATATAGCAATTCGGGTCGGGTTGGAAAAGTTGGATGGTGTGAAACTTGAAGGGATTTTCCTTGCCTGTCCATTTTTCTGGGGGAAGGATCCGATTGACGGTGAGGGGGAAAACCTGGGTGCCAAGGATTTCGTTGAGAAGCTATGGTTGTTTGCGAATCCGAATAGCTCGGGATTAGATGACCCGTTGATTAACCCGGAGAAGGATCCGAAATTGTCTAGCTTAGGATGTGATAAAGTACTTGTGTATGTGGCTGGAAAAGATCCGTTGAGATTCAGGGGATTTTACTACAAGGAGGTATTGGAGAAGAATGGGTGGCCGGGGACGGTGGAGGTTGTGGAAGTTAAAGATGAAGAACATGTGTTTCACCTGTTTGCTACAGAAGCTGAAAATGCGATGGGCATGATGAAAAAATTGGTCTCTTTCCTTAATCAGTCCTAGGACTTCTAATCATGGAAGTGAGTACTATTTTTATGAATAAAATGGATGTAATTGTTAAAGATTTTCCCCTGTAAATCTTTTTCTTAATATATTTCTCAATCTTCCGAGAATGCGGTCTACTGATTTTATCGACTATCAACGAAATTTATTATAGAATGATAAGTATTTATTCATCTATACTCATGAAGTAAAAGCAGGAGAGTTCATTTTCACTATCATAGTCTAATAATCTGACTCTCCACTTATGAAACATCTTGCTCCACTGCTTCAATTTGTTTATTTCTAAGAAGATAGAGCAAACTTCTTTTAAGTGATGAAAACGAATACCACCTATATACATTTTTATATATATTTTTATACCAATTTATATGATTTGCTTTTCTTTTTGGCAAAAGGGTCTAGTGGACCATTCTACTTGTATGAGTTTGTATTCTAAACCCTTTTACTTAATCATTTGTCAACTGAACTCTTGAACTCTTCGAAACACTATATTTTAAACATGTTTTCTAACTTGGCATCCTATGGGGCCGACACAACAAAGGGGTGTGTAATACACACACCTGAGGAGCGTGAGATCTGGTTAAATGGGTCTAATAGTCATTAGGGTTTTATAAAGCCATCTTCTTCCCCATATGCTAGCCTCTTTTTCGATCTTCTTTCTCCAAATTTCTTCTCCATTTTTTCCATCCTTATACTCCTCTTTTATTTCTATGCATTTTCATTTAATTCTTTGCTTCATTTTGTGGTTGATCCTATTGTAGTTTTCTACATCATCACGAAAGTTACTTTTGTTAGAATCCTATAATATAATAGAAATCATGAAACATGTAATTGAAAGCATAACAAACAAAATCCTCAAAAAATTTCAACATAATTAGTATGAAAACCTAAAAATTAAACAAAGACATAAATAGAAGATGAAATCTAGACTAAACAACATACAAATACGAAAATAAGTTACAAAATTTACATAAATAAATTAAAAATCGAACAAAACCAACAAAAATACTCAAACAATTTCATGGGAATGAAGAAAAAAATGAGAAAGAAAAAATGTGGGTATATATAGCCACACACAGATGTTGCGGTGAAACTCTCTTCTTCGACTTGGATGAAAACAAAGACGGATTGCCTTGATTGAGCCATGATTTCTGCTACTGGTGATTTTTCTTCCATGAAAAGAGTAGAAGAGGTTGAATTTTTTTTCTAAGAAAGATGAAAGAGAAATGAAATGAGGGGAAAGTGGTGGGTTTGGTGGCAAAAGACAAATAAAAATCAGAAATATATTAATTAAATATAATAAAAATGTCAAGATGACATGAAGTGGTATATATACACGTGTCATTTATAATTATTTTTAAAATTACGTGTCAGGCGTTTGTGGTACACGCACAACTAAACGGTTAAAAAGTGTTTAAAATATTGAGTTTAAATGGGTTCAGGGTCCAGACGACAAATTGATAAGTAAAAGGGTTCACAATACAAACTCATACAAATAGAAGGGCCCACCAGCCCTTTTGCCTTCCTTTTTTAGTCATTTTTAGAAAGAATAATATATTTCTATATTAAGTAGTAATAATTTAACTTTAAAATATCCATTTTAATTTTAATGAAATGATTTATAACAATATACATTTCTATCATTCATTTTACACTACAAGTTTTAAAAATCCTTCTTTTTTATTTTTTTAAATTCGTACCGAGTCAAAGTAGCTTTCATAAAATGGGACAGAGTGAGTAATAAGAATTGGAAAACCAATTTTAAAAATTCCAAAGATACACCGTAAACTTGGTGTTGTCGATCTTTCTAGTTCCTCTCCATTAAAAACTAAGCCATAAATAAAATACTTTGCCTTGCCTTGGTTGTGACGTATGGTCTACGCTCACTCCAATCAGATATGAGTGTTCACACGTTTAGATTGAATATGAATTTTTTTTGAGTTTTACCTCAAAAGAAATTGCAATTCAAGCTCAATTCAAGTAAGCTTGAATTTGATTGGAGTTTTTAGGTTTGATATAAAATTATTCAGTTAGTTATTTTGAATTTTTGTTTTTTATGTTTTAATCCTTTTAAAGGCAAGTATAATTGTGACAATTAACAAGTTCAATTCACTTAATAATTTATTCTTTAGAATGAATTCCATTTGTTTTTTAAAACAAAAGACTTATTTTCATTTTTAGTTTATTTCAAAAAGAATGATTTTTATTTTTTGTAATACTTTAATTTCAGTTTATCAACTGACATGTTTAAGAATTCAAGATTAAAAATATGTTGGTACATTTGACATAACTGTAATTTAGGATCACAAGATTGAAAAAATTTCTTCCTTTTCTTACCCTTCGTGTTAAGTCAAATTAGATTATTCTTTTTTAAATCGATGGAGCATAACTTTCTAGTGTTTACAAGAATTGAGGTCTCGCTAACTCTCATGTCGTGGATTAAGTTTTACTTACTCATAGACTATTTTTCATTTTTGTCTAGATTCGTAATTAAAAAATAAATCACTTGATACTAAAAGTGAGAATAGAATTATTTGAGATCTATCAATGAAATCATATAATATTATTTGATAGTAAATACGATAGAGTTACTTGGAACCTAGAATACTTATAGAGATTAAACTTATTACCAATTAAGTTCTTGGTTTTAAGAGTAGATCTCACAGCACTTGTGTATATTAACACCAACCTTCTCCTTGTAACTTAGCTTTTAGCAATGGCGGAAATAGTACACGATCTTTTCCCACCGATTAGAGTTTACAAAGATTGTCGAATCGAGAGGAGGCTGATGGGTGAAGGTTTTGTCGCACCTGAATCGGATCCTGAAACTGGAGTACAAATCAAAGACATTGAAATTGATCCAGAAATTAACCTATCAGCAAGACACTACCTGCCCAAAAATATAGACCCAGTTCAGGAAATTCCCCTTTTCGTCTACTTTCACGGCGGCGCCTTTGTAATCGAATCTGCTTCTTCACCTACCTATCACAAGCATCTAAGCATGGTAGCAGCTGAAGCAAAAGTCGTCATGACCATTTAAATCCTTTTAGACATTATTTCAAAATTGACGTTGAGCAATTACAACCTTCGCTAATATTTGAAAGAACTTAAGCATCTGACTTAAAATCTTAAAACATGGTCTAAAAACACATAGCGCCTGTTTGGAAGGACAAACAAGGACACTCTGCTAATTAGATTTGATATAATTGAGTGTAATTACACTGTCTGTCATATTTGGTTGGACATGTAATTACTTGGTCAGCCATGTAATTAGTGTAATTGGCAGGGATAATTACACTTTACAATTCACAGACAGAGGCTATGAATTACTGGTAATTACACCATGCAAATTACTTTTAAATTTCATTTTCTTATTTCTATTTTTATTTTTTTTGTTTTAATTTTTTTTACTTCTGATATTTTAAGTTCTTTTTTTTTATTATTATTATAAAAGTTTACTTTTTATTTTATATTATTATATTTCATTTTCTTTGTTTTCAACTTTACTTTACGTGATTCTATGCAATTTTTCCGTATTATCTATTTCTTTATGTCATGCTTACTTTCTTATTAGCATAATTTTATTAGTATTCTAATTTTTTTTAATTAAAATATAATTTATTGTTAAGTAAGGTTATAGACTTACGTTTTCTTTTTTAAGAAAAATAAATCATATTTATGTATGCTATGTTTAAATTTGCTATAAGAGTATTATGTTAAATGTTTCGTTTTGAATTTATAACTAATGTTATATTTTCAGTTTCATTTGTTTTAGTAATATTGAATTCAAATTGCACGTCAATTTTTTAATTAGACTTGATAGATTATCTTTTTGTCAAACATTTAATAATTTATGACATTTTATTTATATATTAATCTTTATATCAGACATGCATTTCACGATGTTCGTAGAAACTTCATACTTTTAATTTTTATGATCAATTCAATTGAAATATATTAATTTGAAAAAATATAAATCAATTATTTTTTCATAATATTAGTTAAAAAATATATGTTTATTAATTAATATATTTAAATATATATATATATATCTTAAATATTTAATTTAATGTCATTTATAAAGTTTCTTATTTGTCTAGTATAAATTTTAAATAATTAATTTTGATTTTTAAAATTTAATATAATTTTATAATTGTAATTGTGCATCCAAACAGAACATGTGTAATTACACTGTGACATCCAAACAGGACATGTGTAATTACAATTATACTGTTGCAACCAAACAAGTAAGTGTAATTACTAGGCTGATAATTACTACCCTAATAATTACACCATTTCCAATAACATGTGACTTTCCAAACAGACCCATATGAAAATCTTCATAACATATGAGAGACGGACATAATTATTAGATTACGAAATAATAATATTAAATTATGTTAATTATGGATACTTATCGGAGAAAGTGGTCATAATTTATATTAAGCCACTTTTTTCTAATCTAGAAAATGATTATTATTCCTTGAAATCGTCCATCTATATTCTCATACTCCCTCCGTTTCACAAAGAATGACCTGGTTTGACATGTCACAGAGTTTAAATAAATAAAAAAGACTTTTGAATCTTGTGATCCTAAATTAAAGTTATGCCAAATGTACAAAATTGCCCTTAATCTTGTGGTCTTAAACATGTCACGTGAAAAACAAAAAGTAAAATGTTACCAAAAAAGGAAAGAGGTTATTCTTTTTGAAACTGACTAAAAAGAAAAGGAGGTCATTCTTTGTGAAACGGAGGGAGTATGAGAATATAGATGGACGATTTCAAGGAATAATTTATTTCACCATCTTTTAATTGGATATGAAAAATGTTGTGGAGTGAATGAAAAAGTGAAATTATTATTTAAAAGAAAAAAAAAATTTCATTTATTTATTTTGAAATGAATATTTTTTCTTTTTGCGGTGTTAAGGGACTCCATAACTTAACAAGTAATTGCCCAAATAAATGCAAATGACCATAAAAACTATCAAAATTAAATTAGAGTAAACATGTTGACGCCAAACTAGGAAAAAAAAGATTTGGACATTCAATTCAAAATGCATATAATTAAAGAGCAGATTTTAAAACAAAGCAAATTTTTGGTTATAAAAGTAACTGTCACAGCACTAGTCTATAGTATACCAACCTTCTCTTGCTTGCAACTTAGCTTTTAGCCATGGCGGAAGTAGTACATGATTGAGAGTTTACAAAGATGGTCAAATCGAGAGGCTGGCGGGCGAAGTTTTTGTCCCACCTGAATCTGATCATGAAACCGGAGTACAAATCAAAGACGTTCAAATTGATCCAGAAATCAACCTATCAGCAAGACTTTACCTGCCCAAAAATGTCGACCCGGTTCAGAAAATTCCCCTTTTCGTCTACTTTCACGGCGGCGGCTTTGTAATCGAATCTGCTTTTTCACCTACATATCACAAATATCTTAGCCTGGTAGAAGCTGAAGCAAAAGTCGCCATTGTCTCTGTTAACTACAGGTTAGCTCCTGAGTACCCGTTACCCATAGCTTATGAAGATTCATGGCTAGCTCTCAAATGGGTCACTTCACATGCCAATGGTGATGGTCGTGAACCATGGCTAAAAGACAATGCCGATTTCAATCGTGTCTATTTGGGGGGAGATAGCGCGGGTGGTAACATCGCACACCATATAGCCATTCGGGTCGGGTTGGAAAAGTTGGAGGGTGTGAAAATTGAAGGGATTTTCCTTGCCTGTCCATCTTTCTGGGGGAAGGATCCGATTGACGGTGAGGGGGGAAATCCTGGGTGCCAAGGATTTCGTTGAGAAGCTATGGTTGTTTGCGAATCCGAATAGCTCGGGGATTAGATGACCCGTTGATTAACCCGGAAAAGGATCCGAAGTTGTCTAGCTTAGGATGTGATAAAGTAGTTGTGTATGTGGCCGGAAAAGATTCGTTGAGATTCAGGGGATTTTACTACAAGGAGGTGTTGGAGAAGAGTGGGTGGCCGGGGATGGTGGAGGTTGTGGAAGTTAAAGATGAAGAACATGTATTTCATCTGTCTGCTACAGAAGCTGAAAATGCCATGGCTATGATGAAAAAATTGGTTTCTTTCCTTAATCAGTCCTAGGACTTCTAATCATGGAATTGGGTACTATTTTTATGAATAAAAAATGGATGTAATTGTTAAAGATTTTCACGTGGTTCTTAATATATTTCTCAATCTTGGGGAATGCGGCCTACTGATTTTATCGACTATCAACAAGATTAGATTTATTATAGAGTGATAAGTATTTCTTCGTGTTTACTCAGATTCTTAGGTATAAAGTGCATCAAGGTATGCACGAGAGTTCTAACCAACATACGTTTACGGAGCATCTTGTTACACTGCTTCAACTTGTTATTTCTAAGATAGAACAAACTTCTGTAAGTGATGAAAAGGACTACCACCAACATACGTTTTTGTTTTATAAAAATAATTGGAAAACCAAATATCACCGTAAACTTGCTGATCTATCTAGTTCTTTCTCCATTTAAAACTAAGCCATAAATAAAACAATTGACCTTCCCTTGGTCGATGGTCTACGCTCACTAGAATTGTTTGTTTAGTATATAATGATGTTGAATAATAGGGAAAAATATCAGATGTGGGCCTTCTCACCGTTCAGATTGAATATAAAAATTTGATTTGAGTTTTTAAATTTTAACATCGCTGAAATTACAATTCAAGTAAGGTTGAATTGATAGGAGTTCTTAGGTAAGATTTAAAATTATTCAGTTTTGTTATTTTGAATTTTTTATTTTAATTTTTGAGTCTTTAAGGCAAGTATGACACTTCACAAGGTCATCATTTGTTAGAATGTATACTTTTTACCGTTAACCAAGATTGAGGTCACTCTTAACACTCGTGCGGTGGACTAAGGTTTACTTATTCATGGACTATTTTTTCATATTTTATCTAGATTAGTACTAAAAAACATAACATGATATTGGAAAAAGGCATAAAATTTTCCCTGAACTTGGCACGAAAATTTACTTTAGTACTTAAACTACACGAGTGTTTATATACCCCTTAACATCTTTTAGGTGATTAAAACACCCTCTAAGGGATGATGTGGCAGAGAGAGTGAGTGCACTCTCCTGAAAGTGCGTGAAAAAAGAGAAAACAAAAGCTGAATTTTTAAAGCCCTACACATGGCCTTTTTTTATTGGCCAATATATAACAAATTATTTAAATAGTTTTTAATATATATTAAATCTTTAAAATATGTAAAAAAAATTATTAAGAGGTAAATGAAATTAGTGGATCCCCTTTTTATTTTCTTTAATTTTTTTTATTTTTATTTTGTTGTCTTCTTCAATACACATTTTTCTCCATTGAAACATCTCTTCCTCCATCTTCTTCCCACCTCTATCCACTATTTTCATTTCACTAATCTTTTACTAATCCATAAAATTCAATAGCAATGTCATTTTATTGACGTCTATTTCACTCTATTATTTGTATCGATTTGGCAAATGCAAACTTTCTTAAATTTTGAGCGACCCATTTTGATTTCTAGATCATTCAAACATTTCTCATAAAATTTATATTTTTTTGGATCAACTTTCTTATGCAATCTTCATTTCTTATTTGAGTTGTCAAGAAAAAATTGGCTTTCAAAAAAATCCATTCTCCAAGAGGGTAAACTCATTGGGAGGATTCGAAGAAGAAAATGTGAATTTCTTCTTTAAAGTGACTTAAAAAATTGTTGAATAGTGAAGAAAAAGAAAAGAAAGTATTGAAGGTTGGAATAATGATAGTGAACAACAAGGAAGAAGAAAAAGAGGGAATGGGGTGAGGGTGGGGGTATGCATTTATAAATTAATCAATTGATATAATTAATTTTAAAAAGTGTTTAAGAAAAAATAGTGAATAAGTAAAAAGAAATAAAGATTAATGATATGACGCCTACATGGTTATGATGTGTCACTTATGTGGCTATGATGTGGTGGGTGAGAGTGGTGTTATAGTCTCAAGGTGGAAAAAAATCACTTCAAAGATCTTAAGGGGATATTTAAATGCCCGTATAATTTAAGTACTAAAGTAAATTATCCGATCAAATTCAAGAGAATTTTTTTGTATTTTCCCTATTAAAAGTGACAAAAGAATTAAAGAAATGTGTGGACATACTGTGAGTCCCTGAAGAAATGTGGATGGAAAGAGGGGCGGATCCACCCTATGCCATGGGGTGTCATCCGACACGACTTGGTCAAAAAAATTTAATATTATATATATAAATCTGGAAAAAACCCAACACAGTAGTAAGAATAATAAAAATGATACTCCTTGCACAATTGTGTTGCCTTGGCGCGTTTGTTTGACATGTGGCTGGAGTGTATTAATTCTCTCAACTGGCCAGGTTCAAGTCTCTTTAAGGGCATCTCCCACCTTACACTCTATTTTACCCTTTAAATATAGAATTTTCTATTTTTTCAGATAATCAATTTCAAGTCAATTCTCTATTTTACTATCTAAAAAGAAATTTTTTTCTTTTTTCTTAATATTATATTATTATTTCTATTTCATTCTTATTTTCTTACTTCATAGTATAAATTCTTTATTTCTTTTTCCCAATAATTACTTTATATAATTTTCATGTGATATAAAAATTTATTTTTTTATTTAATATAAAATTTTATTTTATTTTAAATTTTAAATAATATAAATTGCAAGAAAATATTATATAATATACAAATTCAAATAAAAGTGAAATACAATTACATAAACACTCAATTTTCAAAATTATTACGTTGCTCCCATAAATTTTCTATTAATGCATTACGGAGTTCAAAATGAGCATTTTTGTCCTTGTTTTTTTATGTCTAGCTAGAAGTTGTTTAAATCGGAAATTTTCATCTATCACCAGTTATGTCGTTGGAGTTGGAGCCTCTACGACATCTTGAATTGGTGCATTAAGATCACGTTGATCCTCAATTATCATGTTGTGCAGTATAATGCAATGTAGTCATTAAATCATGTAGCACTTTCTTTCTCCAAAAATGTGACGGTCCTGCAAAAATTGCAAAACGTGATTGTAAAACTCTGAATGCACGTTCAACATCTTTTCGGCATGATTCTTGTTTCATCGCGAATTAATTATTATGTTATGTATTGTATTTTATCTTGCATTTTAAATTATTATCTTATGTATTGTATTGTTATCTTGTATTTTAATTATCATATTATGTGTTGTATTTTTAAATTAAAATTTTCATCTTATCATTTTAATTTTGTGTATTCTTTATAGTGAAAATTAATAATAAAATTATATTATATTATCGACGAAAATTAAAAAATATGAAATACTATTAATTCGGGATGATAATAGTTTATATTAAATAATATATTTTTTAAAATATTATATTACATTCACCTCTCTAAATATGAAGAATAGAGGGTGATATAGAGTTGGATTGGAGTGTCCATTCTATATTTTACTCTCCAAATATAGGGAATGGAGAGTAAAATAGAGATGGGTTGAAGATGGTCTAAGAGCTATATTTTTTTTGGCTTTTTCAGTAATAAACATTTTTTTATTAATATAGTGTTATTATATCAACTATTTATTATTAAATATTGACACCACATATAGAAAATCCTGCATACACCACTCAGAAAGGTGATGGCGGAATTTAAAGAAACAGAAGGGGAAGAACACGTTTTTCATTTGGTTAAGCCAACTTGTGAGAGCGCTAAGGCCCTGATGAAATGGCTGGCCGATTTCTTTCAACAATCAAGCTGAATTCTTAGTTGTGTAGAATTTCTCTACTATTTCAGCTGTTTCTCTTTTCTTTTTATTGATCAAATAATTAGCCGTTTGGACTTGAATTTGAAATTATTGATTTAAGATAGAGATTGATTTGAACTTGAAATATTGTTTGGACTTGCCATTGTGACACGAGAAATCATTTTCACTATTATAGTCATTAACTAGACTCTCCATCTATGGAACACTTTTTTTTTGCTTAGAAGGATGCACTTATTTTGTATGTCTTGAAAATTCATTAAATATACCTTTAAAAAAAATTATTTAGTTTAGGACTCACCCAATAACTTGAAAAAATTAAATAATTTTCAACTCATAAGCTTTAAATCTCGACTCCACTATACCTCCAAAAGAAATTCTCTCTGGACAATAGAACTGGTAGTGGTCATTACGTATGGACTCCGCTCACTTGAATTGTTTGTATTTTATATATTAATGAGGACAAAAGAAGTATATGTCCTCTAGAAACATCATTATACATGCCGAGTTAAAATAGAATGACGTCTTTATATTTTATAAAAGATAATTCTATTAATTATAGTATACTTTTTTTAAATATTCAAATTTTATTTTAATAAAAGATCTAATCAACATTGAGTAGGGGTATCAAACGGGCAGTTTGGGTTGAAATTGAATATATTAAAATGGATTAAGGTTTGAATGAATTAAGATTGAACCCAATACAAATTATCTTGAGTCTAATCCTTAAAACTCATGACAGATTGGGTGAGTTAGCTATAGTTGGGTTCATTTTTGACATCCATAATGTTGAGTGGAAACGAAAGAGGAGATTATTTGTGTCGCATTCATCATTTGCTCAATCAAATCATACAATTATTCAATAGCAAATATGATATACTTGCTTCGATCCTAGAATACTGATTTATTGGACCTTTGAAAATTATTTAAAAATTCAAAGCAAAATATTTAAAAAGTTGGTTAGACTATAACCATCCTACACACAAATGTTTATACAAAGAAAGAAAGCGTGAAATAATTCTTCTTACTTTTGGCAATCAAATAAGAATTTTAAACAAACTTCTATAATTAATTTAGAGTTCAAAATACAATATAATACTTTTTTTGTTATTTTTATTTAAATATAAATAATATGTGGATATATTATAAGAAATAAGTATTTCTAAAAATGAATGGACGGCGTAATTTTCTTATCAATCAGTGAATAGAAGTTAATCTTATTTATAGAAAGTTTGTTGAAGATTCTTATTTGATTGCCACAAATTATTGCTTTTAAAAGTAGCATTCACAGCACTTGTGTATTACTACACACACCAACCTTCTCTTGCAACTTAGCTTTTAGCAATGGAGGAAATAGTGCATGATTTTTTCCCATTCATGAGAGTTTACAAAGATGGTCGAATCGTAAGGCTGATGGGCGAAGGTTTTGTGCCACCTGAATCTGATCCTGAAACTGGAGTACAAATCAAAGACGTTGAAATTGATCCACAAATTAACCTATCAGCAAGACTCTACCTGCCCAAAAATGTCGACTCTGTTCAGAAAATTCCCCTTTTTGTCTACTTTCACGGCGGTGGTTTTGTGATCGAATCTGCTTCTTCACCTTCATATCACAAGCATATAAGCAAGGTAGCAGCTGAAGCAAAAGTAGTTATTGTTTCTGTTAACTACAGGTTAGCTCCTGAGTACCTTTTACCCATAGCTTATGAAGATTCCTGGCTAGCTCTCAAATGGGTTGCTTCACATATTGCCAATGGTGATGGTGATGAGCCATGGCTAAAAGACCATGCCGATTTCAATCGCGTCTATTTAGGGGGAGATAGCGCGGGTGGTAACATCGCACACCATATAGCTATTCGGGTCGGGTTGGAAAAGTTGGATGGTATGAAACTTGAAGGGATTTTCCTTGCCTGTCCATTTTTCTGGGGGAAGGATCCTATTGACGGTGAGGGAGAAAACTTAGGTTCCAAGGATGTCATTGAGAAGCTATGGTTGTTTGTGAATCCCAACAGCTCGGGATTAGATGACCCGTTGATTAACCCGGAAAAGGATCCGAAGTTGTGTAGCTTAGGATGTGATAAAGTACTTGTGTATGTTGCCGGAAAAGATACATTGAGATTCAGGGGATTTTACTATAAGGAGGTGTTGGAGAAGAGTGGGTGGCCGGGAACGGTGGAGATTGTGGAGGTTAAAGATGAGGCACATGTGTTTTACCTGTCTGCTACAGAAGCTGAAAATGCCATGGCAATGATAAAAAAATTGGCCTCTTTCCTTAATCAGTCCTAGGCCTATTCATGGTATTGACTACTATTTTTATGAATAAAAAATGGATGTAATTGTTAAAGATTTTCTCATGGTTCTTAATATATTTCTCAATCTTCGGAGACTGCGGCGGCCTACTGTTTTTGTTGACTAAATGTAAGTTAGGTAGGAGAGTTCATTTTCACTATCATAGTTCATTAATCAGACTCTCTATTTATGGCGCATCTTGCTCCACTGCTTCAACTTGTTATTTATAAGATAGAACAAACTTCTTTAAGTGATGAAAAGGAACACCACCAACATACGTTTTTTGTTTTTATAAAATACAATAATAATCGGAATACCAATTTGGTGTAAACTCGCTGTTATCGATCTTTCTGGTAAGCTCCATTTAAAACTAAGCCATACATAAAATAAATGGCCTTGCCTTGGTCGTGAGTATGGGCTACGCTCACTAGCATTGTTTTGTTTGTACATATGGTGATGAATTATAGATCTTAGAGGGAAAAATTATCAGATGTGGGCATTTACACCGTTCAAATTGAATATGAATTTGAGTTTTTTATTTTATATTGAAGAAATTACCGTTCAAATTCAATTTAAACTTGCATTTGATTGGAGTTTTAAGGTTTGATTTAAAATTAATCAATTTTGATATTTTGAATTTCAATTTTTGAGCCTTTAAGACAAGTATTACAATTACGAAGCTCAATTCACTCAATAGTTTGTTCTTTCGAATGTACTATAACTTTTTACGGTTTACAAGGATTGAGGTCACTGTGACACTCAAGCCATGGATTAAGTTTTACTTACTCATAGACTATTTTTTCACTTTTATCTTGATTAGCAACATGATATTAAAAGTGACAATAGAATTATTTGATTTTAATCAATGAAATCATTTACATTATTATTCAATAGAAAATATGATATACTTTCTTTGGAACATAGAATACTAAACTATTGGACTTTTAAAAATAAAACTTATTACCAAGTTCTTGGTTTTAAAAGTAGATCTCACAGCACTTGTGCATAGTAACACCAACCTTTTCTGGTAACTTAGCTTTCAGCAATGGCGGAAATTATACATGATCTTTTCCCACTGATTAGAGTTTACAAAGATGGTCGAATCGAGAGGCTGATGGGTGAAGGTTTTGTCCCACCTGAATCGGATCCTGAAACCGGAGTACAAATCAAAGACATTGAAATCGATCCACAAATTAACCTATCAGCAAGACTTTACCTGCCCAAAAATATAGACCCAATTCAGAAAATTCCCCTTTTCGTCTACTTTCACGGCGGCGCCTTTGTAATCGAATCTGCTACTTCGCCGACATATCACAAACATCTAAGCATGGTAGCAGCTGAAGCAAAAGTCGTCATCGTCTCTGTTAACTACAGGTTAGCTCCTGAGTACCCGTTACCCATAGCATATGAAGATTCATGGATAGCTCTCAAATGGATCGCTTCACATGCTAATGGTGATGGTTATGAGCCATGGCTAAAAGACCATGCCAATTTCAATCGCGTCTATTTTGGGGGAGACAGTGCGGGTGGTAACATCGCACACCATATGGCCATTCGGGTCGGGTTGGAAAAGTTGGAGGGTGTGAAACTTGATGGGATTTTCCTTGCCTGTCCATATTTCTGGGGGAAGGATCTGATTGACGGTGAGGGAGAAAACTTGTTTGTCAAGGATTGCATTGATAAGCTATGGCTGTTTGCGAATCCCAATGGCTTCGGATTAGATGACCCGTTGATTAACCCGGAAAAGGATCCGAAATTGTGTAGCTTAGGGTGTGAGAAAGTACTTGTGTATGTCGCCGGAAAAGATCCGTTGAGATTCAGGGGATTATACTATAAGGAGGCGTTGGAGAAGAGTGGGTGGCCGGGGACGGTGGAGGTTGTGGAGGTTAAAGATGAGGAACATGTTTTTCACCTGTTTGCTCCAGAAGCTGAAAATGGGATGGCCATGTTGAAAAAATTGGTCTCTTTCCTTAATCAGTCCTAGGCCTTTTAATCATGGAATTGAGTACTATTTTCATGAATGAATTGGATGTAATTGTTAAAGATTTTCTCTTTTCTTTTTTTTTTAATTAAAGTTTGATCAATAAATATTGAATCATGAAAGATTTTGTGATAGCTTATTACACTTTATTATTAATTTTTGTTTATAATCGCAAGTTCAAATAAAATTTAACTTCAAATCAACTTGATTTCAAATTGTTTATTAAATGATCATGTCTAAAATATCATATTTCAACTTGTGATCAATCCATAGATACCAATTAGAAAATAAATAAAGGCATAATAGTTACTTTTTCTGTATAACAAAATTATTAGTTATTTGTTGGATTTCTTCAAGACATTTCCCTTAAATCATTAATTTTTCTATCATAGAGTTTCTCCCTTATTCGTATAATCTGTATTTTAAAAAAATAAAAAATTAAGTAAAATACTCTCTCCGTCCTAATTAGTTGATCATCTTACTAAAAATATTTATCTCATAATAGTTGATCACCTTACTAAATAAAAAAAAATTATTAATAAATTTTTTCCTATATTACCCTTGAAATTAATTCATTTGAATGTGTTCATACTTATTTGTAAAATTTCCAAGAAGTTTTTTTAAGAGGTGAATCAGTAAAATTATTTTTTTATTTATGTTATAGCTACTGTTTAGGGAAATTCTAATACGCAACTACAATTTCGCCAAATTTGCTATTAGCCTGATTTGTATAATTCGCATGACTTGTATAATTTGGTTCCTGATTGTATAAATTTAGAAATTTGTATATGCTTACCCGAGCTATTTGTATACGATTTATGAAAAATTCATAATAAACTACCCTGTTTCTATATTGTCAAGCGAAATATACAAACAGAGTTCTGAAAAATTTCTTGATGTAAAAATACAGATTTTGTATATACTTACCCTATTTAAATATCTGCAAGCGAAATATACAAACGAACAAAAATATACGACTGCAGCCTCCATAGCAAATGAAACTATAGCTATGGAGTGCAATCATCGAAATTATAGATATAGAACCTTATTATGTCTATTAGGTTTGTTATTTTTTTTTTAAATCTCTTCTTAATATGCGTGTAAAAAGGAAAGTAATCAACTAATATGAGAGAGTAATTGGCTCAAGTGCTATCTTGATCCAAGGCTTTGCTACTTCAGATATTTTAATTGAAATTCACCGATCTGAAATAGTGATACTTGCTCTTTAATTTGAGTGGTTAATAATGCACCTAAGTATGATGATATTGGGCTAGGCTACACATGAATTTAATACATATGCCTAAAATATAAGAGAAAAGTTGTTGCCCACATAATTTCATTAAAGTTTGAGCGGAATATCCTTAAAAAAAATATGAACAACACATCAAAATTTAAGAAAATACATAGAATAACCATGATCATTTAAATCCTTTTGGAAATTATTTCAAAACTGACATGGAGCAATTACAAGTTTATAACCTTTTCTAATATTTGAAAGAATTTAATCCTTTTAGAAATTATTTCAAAATTGACGTGGAGCAATTATAAGTTTACAACCTTCTCTAATATTTGAAAGAATTTAAGCATCTGACTCAAAATCTTACCGGTATCTTAAAATATGATCTAAACCCATACAAAAATCTTCATAACAGATGAGAGACGGACATAATTATTGGATTACAAAATAATAATATTAAATTATGTTAATCATGGCTATTTATTGGTGAAAGTGGTCATAATTCATATTAAGCCACTTTTTTATGATCTAGAAAATGGTTATTATTCTTGAAATCGTCAAATCTATATTCTTATAACTTATTACTTCATTATCTTTTAATTGGATATGAAAAATGTTGTAGAGTGAATGAAAAAATAAAATTATTATTGGAAAAAAGAGATCTTTTTTATTTATTTATTTGGAAATGAATGTTTTTTCTTTTTGTGGAGTTGAGGGACTCCATACCTAACTTGTTCAGATTTTGTTTGAACAAGTTATTGCACAAATAAATGCAAATGATCATAAAAACTATCAAAATTAAATTAGAGTAAACATGTTGACCCCAAACTAGGGGTGTGCATTCGGTTTTTCGGTTCGGTTTTGTGTTATTCGGTTTGGGTTTTTCGGTTTTCGGTTTGAAAAAGTATAAACCAATCCGAACCAAAAAAAAATTGGTTCGGTTCGATTTTTCTCTTTTCGGTTTGGTTTTTTTCGGTTTGGCTATTCGGTTACAACTTATTTCATAACTAATTAATAACATAATCAAAGTTATATTTGCATGCTTAAAAAATAAAAATTTCATATAAGGAAAAGTACTAATTCTAGTTCTGCTAATTTTTTTGTCATGAAAGTGCAAGTAATATGTGATATTTATAGTTATAATGTAAAACCTAATGCCTAAAATTTAGTGAAATAGGATGGCAGTAATTTGATATGGGCCTAAATATTACAACAATACTGAATTATTAGTACCCTACGGCCTACATAGTAAACCTAAATATTATAGGTGTAATTATTAATCTATTTATATATATATATATAATTCGGTTTTTTTCGGTTTTTCGTTTTTTTCGGTTTTTCGGTTTTCATTTTTCTAAATCCGAAACCAAACCAAAAAACCAAACAAAGTAACTTATAAATCCAAAACCAAACCAAAAATCCAAAAAACCAATCCAAATTATAATTCGATTTGATTTGGTTTGGTTTTTCGGTTTAATCCAAATAGTGCACACCCTACCCCAAACTAGGAAAAAAAAGATTTGGACATTCAATTCAAAATCCATATAATTAAAGAGCAGATTTTAAAACAAAGCAAATTCTTGGTTATAAAAGTGACTGTCACAGCACTAGTGTATAGTATACCAACCTTCTCTTGCAACTTAGCTTTTAGCCATGGCGGAAATAGTACATGATTTTTTCCCATTGATGAGAGTTTACAAAGATGGTCGAATCGAGAGGCTGGCGGGCGAAGTTTTTGTCCCACCTGAATCTGATCCTGAAACCGGAGTACAAATCAAAGACGTTGAAATTGATCCACAAATTAACCTATCAGCAAGACTTTACCTGCCCAAAAATGTCGACCCGGTTCAGAAAATTCCTCTTTTCGTCTACTTTCACGGCGGCGGCTTTGTAATCGAATCTGCTTTTTCACCTACCTATCACAAATATCTTAGCCTGGTAGCAGCTGAAGCAAAAGTCGCCATCGTCTCTGTTAACTACAGGTTAGCTCCTGAGTACCCGTTACCAATAGCTCATGAAGATTCATGGCTAGCTCTCAAATGGGTCACTTCACATGCCAATGGTGATGGTCGTGAACCATGGCTGAAAGACAATGCCGATTTCAATCTTGTCTATTTGGGCGGAGATAGCGCGGGTGGTAACATCGCACACCATATAGCAATTCGGTTCGGGTTGGAAAAGTTGGAGGGTGTGAAAATTGATGGGATTTTCCTTGCCTGTCCATTTTTCTGGGGGAAGGATCCTATTGACGGTGAGGGAGAAAACTTGCTTGCCAAGGATTTCGTTGAGGAT
Organism: Solanum tuberosum; assembly: GCF_000226075.1. Classification (NCBI taxonomy): domain Eukaryota; kingdom Viridiplantae; phylum Streptophyta; class Magnoliopsida; order Solanales; family Solanaceae; genus Solanum; species Solanum tuberosum. Next base: position 1,575,393 of record NW_006239002.1, read on the forward strand.
CTAGTGTTGAGTGGGAATCCGAATAGCACCGGGTTAGATAAGGATCCGATTGACGGTGAGGGAGAAAACTTAGGTGCCAAGGATCTCTTTGAGAAGCTATGGTTGTTTGTGAATCCCAATAGCTCGGGATTAGATGACCCGTTGATTAACCCGGAAAAGGATCCGAAATTGTCTGGCTTAGGGTGTGAGAAAGTACTTATGTACGTCGCCGGAAAAGATCCGTTGAGATTCAGGGGATTGTACTATAAGGAGGCGTTGGAGAAGAGCGGGTGGCTGGGAACGGTGGAGGTTGTGGAGGTTAAAGATAAGGCACATGTGTTTCACCTGTTTGTTCCAGAAGCTGAAGAAGCCATGGCCATGCTGAAAAAATTGGCCTCTTTCCTTAATCAGTCTTAGGACTTCTAATCATGGTTTAATCTTGTTTGAACTAGTATGTGATGGCAATTCAACTATAATAAGGCAGCATGTGCCAAAGTTATATAAATAGCAAAGTCTGCAAAAATTAATTGAGTACTATTTTTAATAACGAATTGGACGTAACTGTGTTTTTGTTGTTTACCATTTTAGCATCTAACTCAAAACTTTAAATTGATTTGATAAAATATCTTACAAGTCATATGAAAATCTTCATTACTGACAGGGACCTGCATAATTATTAAATTACACAATAATATCTAAGCATTAAACTATGTTAATTGTCATTGCTATTTTTATTTAGTGGAGAGAGTGGTCATGACTTCTACTAGGCCAACTCTTTCATGATGTAGAAAGTGACCATTATTCCTTGATAGAGAGATGGCAATAGCCAATAGGGGCTTAGGGGAAGGTTTGACTATCTTAGCCTGCTTTATTCTGCCTCGTTTACCATTTTTTCAAAAATTTACCCTGACCCAATTTTTAATATGTTTTAAGCTGTTAATTATTGTAATTTTTAATTAATATATATTACTCTTTATGTCTCAAATTATGTTATATATGTGAAATTTTGAAAGTCAGTTAATTTTTTAAATATTTTAAGCTATTAATTATTGTGATTCTCCATAATATAACCTCTATTTTTTTAATGTAAGTGTTTATATTAGTTGCTTATTTAAGTGTTTTAAAGAATATCTTAAAGAACCTCAAACCTAGATATATTTACCAAATTATATGAGACAACTTAAGTAATAATAAATAAAGTATGGGCAAAACTAAAATTTGGAAGAACAACATTCACATATAGCAAACATAAAAATCATATTTGTATGTTATAGTTATAGTTTGTATAATTGCGCTTCATAACAAATTTTATGTTTGCTATGAAGCTTTTGATTTGTATAATTCACTAGATACATCCAATTTTATACAAATTGTTCAATTTTGTATAAATTCATTTATACATTGTAATTTGTATAATAAGATCTGTATTTGTATAATTATAAGTGTATAAGACGAAAATATATGTATTTGTATTTGTATATACACTTTTCTCTCGCTTTATACAAACTCAAACACATTTTATACCGAAATGTATAAAATGACTAATTGTATACCGAAAATGGCTAATTGTATATCGAATCTTATACAAATTGTTCAATTTTGTATAAATTCATTTATACATTGTAATTTGTATATTAAGATCTGTATTTGTATAATTATAAGTGTATAAGACGAAAATATATGTATTTGTATTTGTATATACACTTTTCTCTCGCTTTATACAAACTCAAACACATTTTATACCGAAATGTATAAAATGACTAATTGTATACCGAATCAAATGACAAAAAATGAGATGTTTGCTGCGAATTACAAATAAAATAAATTATGACTATAATATTTAATTTAAATTAATAATTTGTTATTTCATACAATTTTTCAACTTGAAATGTGACACACCTCGAGTAACCTGCCAAAAGTTAAGCTAAAGGGCAAATTGGTCAACACCGAATTAAGTTATTTAATATATGGGAACTATACAACAAAATAGCTATGGCAAATTCCGGAAAAGCCCTGAAGCTAACATCTTAGAATACATGCAACAAATTGGCTTGTAGTGTTTAAAGAATTGTCTACTTTATTTTATTATTTACGGTTGAAAAATTGTCACCGTCATTTGTCCTACCCCTTTAAATTATTTCACATAATGAGTTTTGCCATCTCTATTCCTTAAAATCGTCTTTCTGTATATTCATAATTTATTACTCCACGATTTTTCAATTGGATGTGAAAAATATGATAGAGTGAATGAAAAAATGAGATTAGTATTGAGAAAATGAAGTTTTGAGATTTAATAACTTATTCACAGGTTGTTCGAATTATACAATAGTTGATTTGTTGTATCACGAAGGAGACAAGTGAAAATGACTAATGTTAGACTAGTGAAGATTTCACTTTAGTGACTTGAATTTTCTTATTAAAAGTGAAATATTTACAATTTAGTCTAAGTATATTTTATTTTTCAATTATAATTGTATTTTTCCTACCAAAAATAACATTCTCCTCATTTTATAACTTATTCAAGTGGATTAAATATCATTTTTATCTTTTTTCTATTCTTTGAAATAAAGAGATTGGAGACTTACTGTGAAGAGATATTAAGCTGAACATGTTAATGAGTAGGTTATAATAATGTTAGTGGTTCGAATATGCTAATTTTTAAAAGAAGCTAAGGGATGTGTAGAAGCCCAAATGGATAAATATAGTTTGAATTGATAAGGAGAAGTCTAGAGCATAAAACAAAAAATAAAAATCAAGTCATATTGACTCACCATATTTGATTGTATGAAAAAAAAATGAATATCCAATCAAATAATTTTAAGGGTAGCGTAATTTATTTATTTTTTATCACAATCGATAAGGTAGAAGTGTGATATTCCATAAGGAGAATCACAAGTTCCTCGAGTTCATAAATAATTATAACCTTGATATTGTAAATGAGTTAAAAACAACATATACGAAGAAATATCTACTTAGAATGTAATGCTATTATTTTATATTTAAATATCTATTATTTAGTTTGATATGTAAGTTAATTTATTTTTGATAATAAAAAATCTTCCAAAAAATCATATCTATATGTATATAAAGTTGAATATCAGCTCGCTGATGTGGCATGCCTCAATGGTCAGTATCACTATTTATCTATTTTCCCATAATTTTCAATTTTTTCCTTCATTTTCTATTAAAAAATCTGTTAAAGAAAATATTCTCTTCCCTCATTATAAACATTTAAAACATTTAACCCTTCCTTCCAAATTAAATTGTGTAATGGCAATACAATTGTTGTAACATTAATTTGATTATATATTTATAAAAAATTAACCAAAAAAGGAATGTTAATTTGATTATATATTTTAGAATTAAATTAACAGTAACTTTAAAAGGAACATGAATAACTTAGAAAGGAATGTGCATTTTGCTTAATTTTATTAGATTAAGTCACTGCTAAAATGGTGGTAGTTAAAATTATTCAGAAATAACTAATTGACTAAAAATTAGCACTAATTATGAAATTTAATTTTTTATAATTGCAAAATTAATGATTATATCGTTTCATTTTAATCTTAATTCTACCTTTTCGGTTTTTTCATTAACCGTTACTTTATTTTTAATTTGTACTTACAATGGCTTTTAATATGTATTAATCTCTGAGTAATTATATTTTAATTAATTTTGTGTCTTTTCATACTCTATATTTTTGTGTTATATATAGATTCGGATTTTTTTTCTTTTTATGTTGTAGCTTGCTTACTCTATTTTACTTTTAATTAGATTGTTAATCTGACATATTTCTTCTTCTTTTTCAGTGTTGATCATTACTGATATAGATGGTTTGATGATAAGAAATAAAATTTGAAGAACGTGGAATGCGATTTATTTCAAGAAAAACTGTGAATTGATTAATCTGGATATAATTCTTATTGACGAAAAGGTATCTTATTACATATTCTTATAATACTAAATGTGTAGACCTGTTGAAATCTATATATATAAAATAAAGCGAAATGTAGACGAGTTGATGTGATACTTCTCTATGACCACCATTGTTATTTATCATTTTCCTTTTTCTTTTTTTTCTTTTTTTTTTCAATTTTAAATATATAATCTATTAAATAAAAGGACTTATAATGGCTTTTAATGTATATTAATATTTGAGTAATTATATTTTAAATTAGTTTTGTTTCTTTTCGTAGTCTATTGTTTTGTGCTATACATAGATTAGAGGTGTATCTTTTTCATAAGGTAGCTTTTAATTAGTTTTGTTTCTTTTCTTAGTCTATTGTTTTGTGCTATACATAGATCAGAGGTGTATCTTTTTCATAAGGTAGCTTTCTTAATCTATATATCTTGCTTTTAGTTGGATTGTTAGTATGTCATATTCTTTTTTTTAGAGTTAATTAGGGATAGAGATAATTTGATGATAAAATGTTAGGATTTACAAAATGTGAAATGTGATTACTTTCAAGAACATGACGAACTGATCAATTTGGATAATATTTTTGTTGACGAAAAGGTATCTTATTCCATGACTATTATTCCTTTCTATACATATTCTTTTTAAAACTTATTTAATTCTTAAATCACTTATGATTTTATCATATTTGGATAATTCGATGAATCGTATATATGGTCAAAAGAAATTAAGTTAGCAGGTTCAAATACAAGTTGATTGAAGGTTCTTTATTGATTATCAAGAACTTTAAAATTGTTGAAAGTATTGTTGTCACTGTCGCATGTGAAAGGTTTCAAAAAATTTCTTGAGAGAGGTAAAAAGTCAAAGATGACAAAGTTATGATTTTATAATACATGCAAGGAAGAAAAAGACTATACTGAAAATCATTCAAATTTTAGTTAGTTATCCATCATATATTGCTAATTACGATATCTTTTACCAATTCTCTTCCGATACTACTAATTAAGTGTTACCAAATATTCAATTTCTTAGTGAAGTATAAATTAATTTCAGGTATTAACATTTTTCTCTTTTTAAGCTACAAACATTTATCATCTAATTTTTTTAAAATAATAATAATTATGTTAAGGATAAATACAGTAATACTCATGGACATAAGAGCAGTACATGAACACACATCCACAAAATACCCATATGATAAAATTATTAGTTTGTAATATTATAATTGATAAAATATATTATTTTGTGGAAATACTTGTTTATTTTGAAATGGACCAGAGAAGTAAGGGCAAAAAAGAGGATGAGAAAAACGAAGGTAAAGAAAAGACAGATTAAAGCGCCGTTTCAGTGTGAAAATTGTGAATTTTTTAAAGAATAATTATTTCAAAGTAATTAATCGTTTAAATTTTTTATATGAACACAAATAAAATTTGTTTTTGAATTTTTATAAGTAATTTAAAGTGAAAAGGTGAAAAATATTTTTATTAATTTTTTAAATTTTAAAATTAAGCTTCGAAGTGAATTTACAAAAAAATAATTTTTTTTTACTGCCAACATCATTTTTTCAGAATTCAACTCTCAAGAAAATAATAATTCATGGTCAAAATGGTAAAAGGGCGATAGATAAAAAAGAAGTCAAGGGAAAAAGAGAGAAAAACAATTTAAAAATAAAGAAGAAAAAGGAAAATAAAAATATATAGCAAAATGCATATCAATTAAAGAGATGTTGTGAAAAAAATCAACTATTATTGTTTACTTTCACATGCTTAAGTGGAGTAAACACATTTTTATCCTATTTGACGGCATAAGGTTATATAAGGGATCAATCTTTCTTCAAATTTTATCACACTTTAAAATGATACAAATTAGTGGAAAGCAAATGTTAACAATAGATTAGATTAAAACTTGAATTATAATATATAGATTTGAGAGCAACTTTTTATTATTGATAACTATTTAAAAAATTATTACCGCGCGAAGCGCAGCTAAGTTGACTAGTATATTTATAAAGCTAGATTAAAAAAAAGTGATGTGGCACCTCTCAATGGCCTAGGATCCTTTTTTTTTTTGTGGTTTTTTTTGAGTTTTTTCATTCATTTTTTTCATTAATCAATTTATTAAATAATTAAAAAAAACAATCATATTCATCATTACATATAATTATATCATATGAAAGTTACAAAAAAACCTCCACCTATTTGTATTCTCTAATTAAATAACATGTCTCCTCAACTTCCTTCTACTAAATTCTTATGATTTAAATCATCTATAAATAGCAATCACCTATGGTGTTGTTGCATGTTCATTTATATTTTCTCCAACTTCATATTGTTAGTATTATTTTTTTTTCTTTTTCAGCTTTATGTAGATTGTAGATATATTTTTTAAAATTTCTTCTTGTGTTACAATAGCCAAACAAAAGTTTATCAAGATGAAGAAGAAAGTTTGAAGCCGGTGTAAGATTCGTCAAAAGAGATGATCAAAAATTAATTTGCTACAAGTCATCAAAATGAAGAAGAAAGTTTAATGGCGGTGGAAGATTCATCAAGAGTTGGTCAGATTATAATTTGAAAAAGTAGAAGTTTCAATAATTTACAAATATATAGATGCACTTATTGTTGCTTATATAATTTTTCAATTAATTATTTATCCATCAAGATATGTACCCTTCAAGAACAATATTTATATTACAAAGCACACTTTTTGTATCAAGGGCAACATGATCTTCAACTGACTATTTTGTTGCTTAATTTTTTTTTTAATGATATTTTCATCATGCAAACTTTTGTCTTTTGAAAAATACTATCCATACTCTATCGATATATATTATGTATATAACATGTTAATATGACATAATTTCTCAATCAAGATTCTATCATCTTTTGTTTAGCTTTATCCGCTTCTTTTCATTCTAATTTAGATGATATAACACATTTTTTTCTTTTGTGGATTTTGAATCGACTAAAAAAGAGATGAGATCCCCTCCATTAAGTTTTTGTTTC
>NW_006239002.1:1582348-1583744 GCF_000226075.1 Solanum tuberosum
GTAAAATTAGTCTATATATATGATTGTTGGATTCAATTTTCACAAAACATATAATTCTTTTAATTTAATGAAATTTGTCCGAATGAACCAAGTTTGTTCTGCCAATATCCAATTACAATGAACATATTTTCTTAAGTTAAGAAATACTAAAAGTAGAAAAATAATTATACATAGAGAAAATTGATATTTGTTTAATTAAGTTGATTATGAAACTGTAAAGATGAGTTTACTCTCTTCATTAATTAATTTGTTTGATAATTAAAAAAATTATAATATTTATTATATCTCATAAATTACAAAAACCTCCATCTATTCACATGCATTTTCTACTTAAATGACATATCTCCTCAACTCCTTTCTATGATTCTCGTCATTACCTCTACATTTAGTTTTCCCAAAATATAATGGCTTTAAATTTAGTCTATCATTTGCACATCAGCTATTCAAGGTTTACATGTAAGAACATTTTCACGGATGCATATGTTTTTTCTCTATTTGTGGTTGTAAGATTTTGGTTACAAGACATACTCTAACTTTTTTTAAAAAATAATAGGAAAATACTATTGTGTTGCGTTGTTCTTTTTATTAGTTGGTTGATCCATCTCATGACTTACAATTTTTTTTATCTATTTCTATTTTTTACTTAAATAACATGTCTCCTCCATTCCCTTTTACCTAATTCTTTCTCTCTCTTTTTAAGAGTTCTTCCCATTTTTCTTTCATTTACAACATATATTAAAATTACTTAAAATTAAGTCATTTATCTATTACATATATGAGCGCTCTAAATAACTTTTAAAATGAATGATTTATTTTCCTGATGACGCTGTGTACGTATTCCGTATTCAAAAGATCATTTCATTTATAATTATTTAATATTGTAAATGAGGGGCAAAAATGAAAGAATTTTTCAACATCTCCCTTAAACTTTGAACAATTCACTTATTTTGAACTATGAAAAATGGCTCAACAATTCACTTATTTTGAAATAGAGAAAGTATATACTATTTATTAACACTCAAGACTTTTAAAGTTTGTACTAAAATAATGAAATATATTTTTCTATTTTCTAACTTTTTAGTAATTAAATAAAACGACCATAACGAAACATACAAAATCCACACTAAAATGAATTGACGTACTATTTTAGTGAAATATATTGAATTATAAAGATAAACTTTTTTATTTGTGTGAAGATGAAAAAAATTATAAATAATTTCGATATGATATAAAAGAAGACAATAGCAAAAACTATTATATAGTAAGAGTCCTACTTATTCTTTTTCTCCTTTTCTTTTCTTTTATTTTTGCCTTTTGTCATTATTTTTAAAATTTGATTTTCTCTAAATAATTACACATTTAGTGAGTTTTGTAACTCCTCAAGAGTTAAACTATT
>NW_006239002.1:1584305-1650053 GCF_000226075.1 Solanum tuberosum
GGAGGTAATAGGTCCTCATGAAAGTTTAGTATCGCAACAACAAATTCGACCAAAGTTGGGGTATTTTTCACTCTTATCCCTATAAATTAAAACAATTATGATAAACATTTTAAAGTTTTTACCTAAGTATTGATCATATTTCTTCTTTTTTAGTATGTGCTACTTTATAAGAAAATTTTGTGTCTAAAATAGTTATTATGATCGCACAAATCGCAAACATATTAACTAGTTAACATATAATTTAAAATTTGATGAATAATGAACCTGTCTCTCAAACTTTCACTAAAAGAAAGTTTCAATAAATCAATCTAATACTAAGTACATTAATTTTGACTAAAAAATTGAATAAAATTAACCATAAAAGTATATGTTGCCATGCTTCTTTTTATTTATAATTATTTTTCTCTAATTTGGGAGGTAGAGAAGCTTGCAAAATGGCCTAATGATTCTCCACAAAAACAATTTTGGGAAAATTTGGAAATAAACCCAAAGTCATTTTAGACCGTTCACCATTAAAACCCCCTTCGATATTTCTATATATTTCCTTCTCAACCATAAACCCCATCTTCTTCTTCGCACACTTCCTTTCTCCTCAAGCCATCAATGGAGAGAGCGGTGCTTCTTCGCTCTCTATCTTCCACTTCCAGTCTCGCTTTCTCTAGAATCTTCTCACGCTCTTCACACAGATTCGCTTCTTACTCAGCTAGACGACACCGTTTACTCCAGAATCTTCACCGCCGCCGTTCACTTGTTCGGAGTAACGTTCGCGGAATATCGTCTTCAATCAACTTGAAAAGACAGTTTTACCCTCTATCTGTTCGAGCCATCGCTACTTCTTCCCCTCAATCATCTCAAGGTGAATATACACCATTGCTATCTTCTAATTTGACTCTTTCTTGTCTAATTTTGAGTCTTTCTTGTTTTAATTCTTAGAGTTTCTTGGTGCTGATGATGAAGTTGCGGAGAAATTCGGGTTCGAGAAAGTGTCTGAGCAGTTTATTGATGAGTGTAAATCTAAAGCTGTATTGTATAAACACAAGAAAACAGGCGCTGAAGTAATGTCAGTGTCCAATGACGATGAGAATAAGGTCTTCGGTGTTGTCTTCCGGACGCCTCCGTAAGTTTATCTTCTCGTATTATAGTGTGCTTATAAGGACTACCTATCTATTAAATGTGGCTGATGATTTCTTGATTTGTTACACAAAGAATCTGTTTCTTGATTTGTTACACAAAGAATCTGTTTCTTGATAAGTTCTTGATCTGTTAGAGTAATGAAATCAAGAAAGACAAAGACAGAGCTACATGCCAATGGAAATCAAAATTTTGAAAATTTTGGTAGATGAGTTCTTAATAAATTCTTGATTTGTTACGCTAAGAATCTGTTTCTTGATTAGTTCTTTATTCGTTTGAGTAATGAAATCAAGAAAGACAAAGAAGGAGCTACTTGTCAACGGAAATCAAGATTTTGATAATAATTACTTTTGTTTTTCTTTATGGAAAACAAGTAACAGCCCGTGCCTGAAAACTTAATGTTAATGCAGGAAAGATTCTACTGGAATTCCTCACATATTGGAACATAGTGTACTTTGTGGTTCAAGAAAGTATCCCTTGAAAGAACCATTTGTTGAACTGTTGAAGGGAAGCTTGAACACTTTTCTGAATGCTTTCACATATCCGGATAGGACATGTTATCCTGTGGCGTCCACAAATACAAAGGTTATGACAACATTACATGTTGAATATTATTATGGAAGTAAAAGTTTGCTTCCATCTAATACATGCTTATCTCTTCGAAACAGGATTTCTACAACCTGGTTGATGTGTACTTAGATGCTGTCTTTTTCCCTAAATGTGTGGAGGATTTCCAAACATTTCAACAAGAGGGTTGGCATTATGAACTGAATGACCCCTCAGACGACATAACTTTTAAAGGTTCCCCCATAAGCCTCTTGAATCATCCTTTTTTTTTTTTCCTGTTTCTTTCTTGTGATAACTTCTTTTTCTTGTGTTTTTATCGATGTTCTGCAATAGCTTCTTCGAACAATTCTTTTTGTCTTTTTCTTTAATCCCAATGGATAGTGGTGCATCCACAGCTTGTCCCTGCATATCTAAAAGTTTTTTATATAACTTCAGGGGTTGTGTTCAATGAGATGAAGGGAGTTTATTCTCAGCCTGATAATCTACTGGGACGAACTTCCCAGCAGGTATGGATGCCACACTTAAGATAGTCATCAAACATTTGTATAAGGGCTGACAAGTGATTAATTGTTGAAGTATTCTTATATTTTTGCGAGCATGTGGATAGGGTTGATTGTTATTGCTGAATGTTTGTATTAGATATAACAATTTTTATTGATCGGATATAATTAATGAAATGTGCTGTAGAAATGCTGTCAATTAATGGACTCCAATTTTTAACTCATTCAATAATTTAAAATCCTCCCGAATCCTGATTAAAAGGTACGCACTGGATTAGTGAATATCTTATCACATATCAAGCTTGTAATCACTATAGATGCTAACCAGGTTTATAGCCTAAAGACCAAAAAGTAGTTTAGTGCATGAGCTCAACAAATAAGGTGGACTCAGATGGATTTAAGAACACCGAATAACTGTATGTGTTTAAAGAAATGTTTTGTGCATTTTACAAGGCGAAGTACTTTGTTTTATATTGTCATATTTACTAAAGTAAATTTAATGCTTGGAAAGTAAGTTATGGAATGCTAAATCTTGTGTCAATTCAAAGAGAACATCACAAAGCTGTGTACATGGCTAATAATTCATGTAAGGGATTTGTAATTTGATGCTGCCAATACACTTCAGAGGTTTCTAGGTTTCTTTATTCAATAGCTCAATCCATGGGTTTCTTCCACAAAATAGAAGTAGTGCTATATTTTACCAGACTATTGTTTATTTAAGTAGTGACTTATGTCTTCTACAGGCGCTTTTTCCTGATAATACCTATGGTGTTGACAGTGGTGGTGACCCACGAGTAATTCCTAGCCTTTCTTTTGAGGAATTTAAGGTTGGTAGTCTCTTTCCCATTAGTTTTGCTTGTTCTTCAAGGATTGTGAACTTCAAAATATTCACATTACTCATAAAAAAGAACTTCAAAGCATTCATAAGTTTTTGTTAATACAATCATACAATGCTAATCTTTCTTCATAACATGATTATGTTAATTCTTGGATTCTTCCCATTGTCGTTTTGTAGTATTTCCCAATGTTTCTTGTCATGCTTGTTGTGAGGGTGTTTAGTTGAATTTGGATGTTATTGAAAACTGTGGGCCAGAGTTGTTTGTGGTTGTGTATTACTTGCTTCATGTATACAGATGCTCCATTAATGTATTATAACTTATAAGTGTACCTGTATTTTCAACTGCGAAGAGAAAACTTGAGCTGCTACTTTTTGGTGGCTGATAGATCATATCTTATCTGGTTAACTGTCATCTTGTAGCTGCCGAAGTAAGCTCGAAGCTAGAGTTATGATGTTCAATGATTCTCTCTTGCTTACAAGTTATGCAAAAGCTTGTATATGCTCCATGCACAATCAAATGGCCATCATAGTTGTGAATTGTCATCATTCTATGATCAAGTACTGTTTTCGTCTTGTTTTCATGGGTTTTGGACACATTAGAATCTAGGGACCGCGGGCTTTAATTTTCAAGGTGAGAAGCCATAAGCTTCTCAAATGAAGTGCTTAGCAACATGCTTTGGGCCATACAAGGTCGAGATATCACAGAAATATTTATTGAGGCTCTTAGAAGGATCACAGTTAGTAAAGGCGTGCATAAACCTTGATATCAGGCATAGTAAAAGCTGGATGTTTTGCTCCAGTAAGGTAGCGCTTCACTACAAGCATTAAGGTGAAGCGGCGTGTGTCTACAAAAGCTAGCTAACTAACCTATGGACCCTGCATTGAGATGGATTGGTATACTTATTCTTAATCAAAGTTATGAAAAAATTGCTAGAGATATTAGAAGTTATTATAAGAAATCTAGCCACTACATTTGAATAGAGGTTAAAACTATTTAATGCCGTCTAAGTTACAAAAATTAAAGTAGTTTTGAGTTTAACATGGTTTTACTTCACATGTTTTACTCAAGTAGTAGCTTTGTCGATTCTTTGGCCATATGGTTGTTTTTATTACAGTTTTTTAAGAATGGTAACAATGCTGTTTTTAACTTTTTTATTATAGTTGGTTTTAGCATTATGTGTGTGGTTGTGTGTTTGTTTTCTTCATGTACGCCTTTCTTCACTAACACTACTTTTGCCAATTACCAGACCAATACTAGCTAACCTCTTGGTGCTTCTACACTTTGCTTTTGACAGCACCTAGAAGGACATATGAAATCATGGTTTTTAGTGTAAGATGTCAGTACTTGGGTATCAGGAAGAATTACCTTGGCCATTGTAGTGATTCCATTGTTTTAAATTAATCCTGGTTTAAAGGTTATGTTGATTGTTTTTTTTTTTAAATGGTTGCAAGTTTTGTTGATTGCTAGAATGTTAAGTTTCAATGATAGATTGTTTAGTTATAATATATGAAGAGTTAAGTTCTTAAATTGGATATTGTGCTGCATGGACAAATTATATGTATTGTGTTCGGCCACCATACATAGATGTTTTGAATTCAATTAAAATCTTCTTTTCTCTCATACACATAGCTTTAGAATTTCTTCAATCTTTGTAGAGATTCAAGTAGCTTCAGCTATCACTAAACGGTCTTACGCTACTTGTTGGCCAAAGTCTTACCTCTCTTTCTCTTTCTGGTGGCTGATTTGATGGCACGTCACCTCTTCACCCGTGTCCATTCCTTCTGATCATTTTTAAGACATTAACCTTCCAATAGATTTCAACAATCAAGGGTTTTCCTGGAAGGTTCTGATGGTGACTTTCACCAAAGTTTTCATCATTTATCGTGGCGAATCTTTTGGTGTTCATGTATATATGTTAAATTATTGGATGAGTTAAGTCCTTAAATTGGATGTTGTTACACATTGGAAAAATATCGTGTATTGTAACTGAGCCGTATATATAGTTGCATTGAGGAATCAAAAAGAAAAGAAGATGCACAATGAGACAACTGCAATTTGAAACTATCATATCTACTGTATAGGTTAGTGATGCATCAATATTTCTTAATTTATTTCAAGCTACACTTATTACTTGGTAATGCTGGCAAAAGGGAGAGTAGTCGTGACTAATTAACTAACATGTCTGTCTGCCTCTAAGAGTTGATTCCTTAGCCTCTTAGTGTGACTGGTGTTTTCTGTTCTATATTTTTGCAGGAGTTCCACAGAAAATTTTACCATCCAAGCAATGCAAGAATATGGTTTTATGGAGACGATGACCCAAATGAACGTCTGCGGATCTTAAGTGGTACTTATTTGTTTGCCTCTTACAATTTCAAATGAACATGAACAGTGTTAATTCATGTGGTTTGCCTATACTAGGAATCCTTCTTGAACAGTGGTTTGGCTCGGATATTCATTACTCTCATGTACTTTTTAGATGTGTTAAAGGACACATGGATATTACAAAATCGTTGACATTCCAATCTCAGAAACTTTACCTACACCTATCAGAGGCCTTATTTTATTTTAATTTTTTTGCACATAGCTCAACAGCATATGGACATCATTACACACAATTTTAAAAATTTGGGGGACATGACACGTTTTACATTATTTATTTTGTGTCATTTCTAGTCCAACCAAGATTAACAAGGACACATTGGAAGAAGCATTTGTGACTTCCAAGATAATGAAAAGCACGTTCCCAATCTTCTATTTAGTTATTATGTGCCCCATTGTTAACTGTGTTCTTGGTTTTTTCCCTCTATTTTATCCCCAGATGTTATTTTGGTAGTGCCTATCATCAGACCCCTATGTGGTCAGAAATTGTTTCCATGTTCTTCTGTTTTCCTTTGATTTGAGTCATATGAAATTTGCGAAAAAAATATAATTGCTATGTCGCAGGTTTGCTTTCTGTACCTTTTTTTGGAGCTTATATTCATGTACTTGTCCAACTTTTGTTCTTTGTTCTCGGTCGGTTTTGAACAATATGCTGGCTGTCAAAAATTCCAAGAGTTCTTCAAAAGTTAAATGAACAGGAAATAGAAATAGAAATAAATAAGTATAACATGCGAAAATGGAGTTGGAAATTGGAATGTCATTATATTAATCACATGGCACACAAATTTGTGAAAATCTACATGGTATCCAGCTGTGTTTGTTCTATCCAGTAATGACTTCAGTTTATATTAGAACCCTGAAGCTTGTCTTGAAAACTGGTGCATCTCATGTTCCTATAATGTGTGTAATTACGTGCAGAGTATTTGAACATGTTTGATGCCAGTTCAGCTCCACAAGAATCAAGAGTTGAACCACAGAGGCTATTTTCGGAGCCGGTCAGGATTGTAGAAAAATATCCTGTTGGGGAAGATGGGGACCTGAAAAAGAAGCACATGGTGTGCGTTAATTGGCTGCTATCTGACAAGCCACTGGATTTGGAAACTGAGCTTGCCCTAGGATTTCTGGATCATCTGCTTTTGGGAACTCCAGCTTCTCCCTTGAGGAAGATCTTGCTAGAAAGTGGTTTCGGAGATGCTATTGTTGGTGGAGGGATTGAGGATGAGCTCCTTCAGCCTCAGTTTAGCATTGGGTTAAAGGGTGTCTCAGAAGAGAACATTCAAAAGGTTGAAGAATTGATCATGAGCACCCTAGAAGGCTTAGTTGAGAAAGGTTTTGATTTGGATGCCGTGGAGGCATCAATGAACACAATTGAATTTTCTCTTAGAGAAAATAACACTGGCTCATTCCCACGTGGTTTAGCATTGATGCTCCGCTCCATTGTACGAAAAAACTTTCATAAGTCTATCATTTGTCTTGATTCTCATCACTTGCATTTTCTTTTCCCTTTTTTTGTAATGGATGAGTGTTTTTTTTTTCTTTTCATTTTGATGTTTCTTCTAGGGGAAATGGGTTTATGACATGGATCCATTTGAACCACTGAAGTATCAAAAGCCTCTGGAGGCCCTGAAAGCCAGAATAGCTAAGGAAGGCTCCAAAGCTGTTTTTGCTCCTTTAATGGACCAATACATCTTGAGGAATCCACACCGTGTAACGGTTGAGATGCAGGTTATTATCGTTAATTCTAATTTCGTTTCTTTGAAAAGATATGAGCTTTTGATGTCTGTTAAATATGAGTGTTCTTTTCTTCAGCCTGACCCAGAGAAGGCATCTCGTGAAGAACAAATAGAAAAAGAAACATTGGATAAAGTTAAAGCAAGCATGACCCAAGAGGATCTTGCTGAGCTGGCTCGAGCAACACATGAGCTACGGTTAAAGCAAGAAACTCCTGACCCACCAGAAGCTCTAAAGAGTGTGCCCAGCCTCTCTCTACAAGATATTCCTCGAGAACCTGTCCTAGTTCCAACTGAGGTAATCACAACTTACCTTGTTCTTTTCTTTTCTTTAATTCTGTTAAATTAGATTCCATTTTAAAGTAACTTGTTTGGCCTTTTATGTAGATTGGAGACATCAATGGGGTAAAAGTTTTGAAGCACGACCTCTTCACAAACGATGTTCTTTATGCTGAAGTTGTCTTCAACTTGAGCTCATTGAAGCAAGAGCTGCTACCATTAGTCCCACTTTTCTGGTAATATGTTTCCCTGAACTGCTTAGATATTAATGTTTCTATCACAGTGACGGCTCTTGCTTCTCTAAAAAGAAAGGATAAAGAGGATTTTCTAATAGGGAGGTGAAACAAACAGTGGAAATAAATGAACTTAGAATTTATAGGTATGGCATAGTAAAAGTTACACTCATGAAGACCCTCGCTGGACCAGTAGTTGCGGTCTCATATTCTTTTGATTTGTTATTTGAACTTGATGATTGGATGTTGTATAGGCTTCTTTGGTCCTTGAGTTGAAGGGAGATGCATCAAGTTTCTGTCAGAAGCCATTGCCATCTTCAAGCATTATAGTGGTCCTTGTTCTCATAAAACCCAAGTCTTGTTTGCCTTCTTTCTTCTCAAGACTTTGTTCAGTAGATCGGTAGTGGATTTTCCCATCCTTCTGTCTATCCCTGTTTGTTTATGAGGTCTCCAGTTTCTTGCCTGCATTATTTGAAGCTTATGTATCATATTCATATCACTCTAGAATACGCTTTGTGGTTTCAGAAGAGTGTTCAGGTAGCTTGTTTTCACTTTAGAACTTTTTGACATTGTGCGATTGAAAGGACTAGCTATAGCTGATGATAGTGAAGCTCAACTTGAGGAGGAGCAGGATTATGATGATCTAATAGGCCGATGCATCTTTTAACCTTTGGTGTTGTGTAAATAAGTTCACACTTTCTACTTATCTTATGTGGAAAACCATTCCTAGCTTTTTTGATAGTGAGATGTGAGTTCATGAATTGAAGATTATTTGATTCTGATGTGCAAAATTTCTTGACAGTCAGTCTCTGCTGGAGATGGGCACAAAGGATTTAGACTTTGTGCAGTTGAACCAGTTAATTGGAAGGAAAACTGGAGGGCTATCGGTCTATCCTTTCACCTCATCCGTGCATGGCAAGGTGGAGCCATGTAGCAAGATAATTGTTCGAGGCAAAGCCATGTCACAACGTACAGAAGATTTATTTTACTTGGTAAATCAATATTTTGGTAATTTATAGCTTTAAATGGTCGTCTTCCACTCTATAGCAAACATGATGTGATGTAATTGTATGTGAATAGGGGTGGTAATTTTATGTTTCAAGGTCTTTGTAGTGATGACATTTGGAGCTAAGGACCTGTCAAAGTTGTGTTAAAATTTAACAGGAAAAGGTGTTTGTTAAGTTTGACTATTTTTGACATGCAAGTGGGCTTTCCTCAAAATGATCATGTTTGTGTAGATTTCCATTTAGTGGGTATGACTGAGTACAGTTTGTGTAGATTTTCATTTAGTGGTTTAAGGACTGTATAAGGTAAATTTTAGATTGAGAGTGCTTAGTTGGCTAGTACAGTGATGGTGTATGTTGTCCATAAACTTGTGCCGAGCATGTTGCTATGTGGAACTATTGGCCTTCGACAAACTCCAAACTCTATTCCTTAATTTATTTCCTTCCCTTCAAGGAAGCTAAATTATTTATGCATTTTTCCAACATGATATAACCCTACTTATCCCTTTGCATTTTTTGATAAATTTAGAGTCTCCATAAACTTGTGCCGAGCATGTTGCTATGTGGAACTATTGGCCTTCGACAAACTCCAAACTCTATTCCTTAATTTATTTCCTTCCCTTCAAGGAAGCTAAATTATTTATGCATTTTTCCAACATGATATAACCCTACTTATCCCTTTGCATTTTTTGATAAATTTAGAGTCTCCATAAACTTGTGCCGAGCATGTTGCTATGTGGAACTATTGGCCTTTGACAAACTCCAGTCTCTATTCCTCAATTTGTTTCCTTCACTTCAAGGAAGCTAAATGAATTATGCATCTTTCCAACATGATATGACTTATCTCTTTGCATTTTCTGATATATTTAGAGTCTCCTATTGGTTCAATTTATGAGTTCTACCTTGGATAAATTAAAGAGGAGATGCGGGCCATATTAAGCTCTAGAGGACATACCTTCCTTACTTTCAAGTCTTGAATTTAAACCTTGATTTTGAGCGAAGCATCATATTTCTCATACCAGCATAGGAAGGAAGACAATATCATAAAATCATAGTTGCAACCTGGATGGAGATTTCATGTAATTCTTGCTTGTATTTGGACCTGTTAATCATATGTATAAAGTATCGAACATGGTTTTATGATTTCCTTTGACATACAGTTATCTGGTATATGGATTTATTTGGTAGAAATTAGTCCGAGGTCTACTAATGGACCTTGTCAATCATGCCAACTATACTGAATGTAAGGTAGTATGAACTATTTTCTCGCTATGAGCTGATGCTCTGACTTGGTAGTAGATATCTATGAAGCTTGTAATTTGTCTAGCCATTTTCTTATTGATAAGATCTTGTCAATTTGTTTGTTGTAGATCAACCGCGTTCTTCAAGATGTCCAACTTGATGACCAAAAGCGTTTCAAGCAGTTTGTTTCTCAAAGCAGATCGAGAATGGAGGTATACATACATGCAGTCTTGGAACAGTAAGAGCTGTTGTAAATGAATGTGCATGGTGTATAATCTAACTTTTTTTCTCATGAACTTTTGGTTCTAGAATCGTCTAAGAGGCAGTGGTCATAGCATTGCTGCTGCAAGGATGGGTGCTAAGCTCAACGTTGCCGGGTGGATATCTGAACAAATGGGTGGTGTAAGGTTAGATGACTTTGTGCCTTTAATATTGAATGACTTTGTCCCAATGATGGTTGTTGGAAAAAAATTTCAAACTTCAATGGGCCTATCCCTCTGGGTACCTACATATTGATCCTGATTGGACAGCTTTGGCTTATTTAGATTTATCTGTCTGATGTTCTAGCTGTATAGGCTTCCATAATTTTTCTGTTTTGGATTGGCTTATGATAAATGTCCTCCATCCACGGGAAAAAGGAGAATGTAAATATTTGAAACAGCATAATTTACCCGTTCCCCTCTTTCTCTTTGTCTGTGTGTGCAGCTACTTGGAATTTCTGAAGGTTCTTGAAGACCAAGTTGAGAAGGATTGGCCCCAAATATCATCATCCCTTGAGGAGATCCGAAAATCTTTACTTTCCAAGAATGGGTGTCTGATAAATTTGACAGCTGATGGGAAGAATCTCAACAACGCGGAGAAACATATTAGCGAATTTCTTGATTTGCTTCCAAGCACATCTCTAGTGGAGTCAGCTGCTTGGAATGCACAATTGTCTCGCTCAAATGAAGCTTTTGTTGTTCCTACTCAGGTTAGCTGTCTCCTAAAGTTTTGTTGTTCGACCTTACACTATCTCACTGTCAAAATTCAGCTGATGATTTTGAGGGGATACTTCTTATAGGTGAATTATGTTGGAAAAGCAGCTAATCTGTATGAAGCTGGTTATGAGCTTAAAGGCAGTGCTTATGTTATTTCTAATTATATCAGTAATACATGGCTGTGGGATCGTGTACGTGTTAGTGGTGGAGCTTATGGAGGATTTTGTAGTTTCGACTCCCATTCAGGTATGGTTTTGTGTTCATCTTATCTGAAGATGTACTTCCAGGTCCAATGTTTCTCTAGCTAACATCTTAGATTTTGGTTCATCAGGGGTATTCTCATTTTTATCCTACCGAGACCCAAATTTATTGAAGACACTTGATGTGTATGACGGAACCAGTAGTTTCCTTAAAGAACTTGAAATGGATGATGATGCACTCACAAAGGCAATTATTGGGACTATTGGAGATGTAGATTCTTACCAGTTGCCTGACGCCAAAGGATACAGTAGGTAAGTGGATGACCAGTCCTATTCTGTGCTCTCATATTACTCTCCGAGTGCAAGGACATCTTCGTATGCTTCCATTCTCTAACTATTAATTCTCTAGGCTAGATCATTTCAACTAAAATTTCTTTCTTGTTTCTGTCAATATTGAACCTGATTCTGTATTTACCTTAGTACCGTTGGAGTGCTGAATGCTTTGGAAAGGGTTTTTAATTCCGTGAATGTTAGATGTTCTGTTTGGTAATACACGCAAAATATCTTGTCAATGTTTTTTCTTCACGACGTGCTTATGGGCCTGCATGTTTTGTGTTTTGTCAGATTAGTCAGGCTTGATCTGTTTGAATTTGTTGCGGTCTATAGAACTGTTATAATACAGAGGCAAAAAAAAAATTTGAACTACCAAAATGATGATTAATTGGCTTTGGTTTGAGAACAATAATTTTTTCTTTTCTCTAGGGATTTGATAATCAGCTTATTGTTTATTTGGAATTGCAAAAATTAATATCCATTGGAATCCATTGATAATGATTGCCATGAGTTAACTTATAGGAATAATTGGATTTCACTTTGTTACATGCAAGAAATAATAATTGAAGAAGTGCAACTTTACAACTTTTTTTTTTTTAATTTTCATTTTTATAGGGTTATACGGACCAATTTAGCCACATTTTCATGTTCCAATGAACATTGTCCATTTGTTATTATTCTAAAAGGATAAGATTATTCTCTTTACCAAACGTATGAGGAGGATCAATTTGACATATAATTTAGAAAAATCGTTGTATTTTACTATGACTTTGCTTTTACTATTACTTTATTTTCTTGATTTTAATCTTTTGACTTTTAGGATTGGATTGCAAGTTAGTAATTTCTATTTTATCCTTTCTTCATCTAAATATGCCAATGTCCAACTGTTTGTCAATCTATAATCTCTGGAGGAAAGAGTAATAGTTTGATCTTATATTCTGTCAAGTCTGTGTGCTAATTGAGAATTTTCTTGACATTGCTCATGATAAAATGTTCACTGGTTTGTATTGAACCTAATGATGTTCACTCATGGTCTCAGTTTATTACGATATTTACTGGGAGTAACAGATGAAGAAAGACAAAGGAGACGTGAGGAGATATTATCAACAAGGTAAAAGTGTTGAACCTTTCTGTATTTAGCTTAAATATTGATCTATAATAAGTAATAAGTGAGTGCAAGTAATGTTTAGTACATGATTTTCTAGCAACAGCAAATGCCATAGCCGCCTCTTTCCTCTCGGCTGATATGCATGAATTCTCTCTTTAGATATAACATAGTTTTAAATTTAAGTGCAATTTTGTTTCCATGATATGGTATACATATATATAACTGGTGTCTCTGGCTGATATGTATGCATTTTCTATTTTAGATTTAAACATAGTACCAAATTCAACTGAATTTTGTTTGCATATATGGTATGACACATGTATAGTTTGGTGCTTTTCTATGCAGCACTGGTGAGCTGCTGCAAATGATCTATTATATCATGAACTAGTGTGGTCTATTTGATAATATTACTATTTGCTGGCTGTTGAGTAAATTTACCCCCAATTTGATATGCTGTTATGTTATTTCATTTTCACTTGATAAGCCCCTTTTCCTTTATGACAAAATGTTCCAGTTTAAAGTTAGGGATGATGAGATCATTTAACCTTGTAAATTATTGAAGTATACAAAAATATAGATCAGCAATGCAGGACAACTCTTAGTCTAGATCAGCATACAATGCAAAGAAAGATCAATATAGAACGTTTTGAAAATTAGTAATCAAATTTGCAATTATAATCCTGTTGTGCAATAGTAGTTTCTCATTCTTCCATGAGTTGTATAAAGTTATACTAATCATGCTTCTTTTCGGGATAGTCTGGAAGATTTCAGGAAATTTGGAGATGTCATGGAGGCAGTTAAAGATAAAGGAGTGGTTGTTGCTGTAGCATCACCAGATGATGTTGAGGCAGCCAACAAGGAGCGTTCTAACTTCTTGGAAGTCAAGAAAGCACTCTGATTCTGATCAAGTCTTTCTCGGAAAATGCTTGTATGTATCATTTGATGTTAGAATCCTCAATCCCGGATTAAAGGAAAGGAAGCCAAGAAGGGGGAAGAAAAAGACTCTATAGAATCAGGAAGAATACCAATTCTTTTTTCTTGAGAACATAGTAGCTAGCTTTTACAGAAGCTTGGAAGGCAGAGAAATTAGTGTGCCAATATATTTATTAATCCAATGGCCACCTAAACTTTACTGGGAAGTTTCAAGATTATAGTTTTTTAACAGATTAGTTTTACAAGGCATTTCGACTTGTACTATTTCTAACTGCTTGAAACCGTTTGGAGAACTGAGTATTAGCATATGTCACGCTTTCAGAGTCTCTTTGTACCTTGCATTCCTTCAGCAAAAAACTTCTAAAAGTTTTGCCATTGTAAGGTTGCTCATGTTGTTGGTTTCGAGCTTAATTTGATAAAGGAAGAAGGTTACCGTAGGTACGCAACTATCATATATAATAATACTAGTCAATTTATGATGAATTCACATAGCCAGACTCAAAAATGCTTGGAATTGAGGTGAAGTACTCATTGTTTCAATTGTGGTTAAGCATAAATTTTCATGTTATGTTATAGCTTAATATTATTAGTATATAGCAAAATATTTCTGAATTGTAACATCTATTGTTGGGTAGAAATGAAGACAATAAGTTGAAAAATAGATGTAAAGAGACATTTACCCTTGTTTTTAGGGGGCCTTGTCTCTTCTCTACACATAACTCCTTTCATATTTGCCACACCCCTTAACTTATCAATATGGGGGAATCCTATGTGCCTTCCAATCTACTACAAATTCCTTTGCTTATACAAAAAAAAAATGTGTAAGATAATAATAATATCAACAAATTGGAAAGTGTTTCGACGAAAATTTTGAGTGGGAGAGACTAATATAAGTGTTAGAATATGTAGTTAAAAGTCAAAGCATTTTCTTCCTTTTGATGATTTTTTCCCATGAAGAATAACTTAACTATATATGTCATGTATCAAATACCAGAAAATGACTTCTCCATGAATACAAATTCTCTTCTTTAATTATTTGACTTTGGTCTGAATTATTTTTGCCTAACTATTTAAGAAGTATTAATGGAAAGGTGCAAGGTTGAAATGGGCAGTTAATATTGCGTAAAGGCATATATAACTAACTCAATACAGTTATAACTTGTAACGGGTATTATATTAGTACTTATTAATTGTCTTTTATGAGGATTGTTAGGCACTCTTTTTCCCTTTCTGTTAAAGACTCCCAATTAACTTATTTATAGTACCAATTTATTTGTATAGATGTTGGTGGGAGGCAATTGATAAATTAGTTAAAATATGTGTAAGCTGATCTTAACTACGATTATAAAAACTATCTTATCAAATGGACACATGAAATAATCTCTTGAAGTGCTTAAGCTAATTTGAGCCGAAGGTCTTTTGAAAACGTGGTAAAATTTGCGTACACTCTATATAGTACGTACCCTCCTCAGATCTCATTATATTGATGGGACTCTATTGTTGTTGTTGAGTACTCGAGTTAATAGATATTGAATATCGAGTAGATATATATACCAAAAAAGATATAATGAGAAGTGCTTTTTACTTCTATTTTTTCTTCTTTCTCCCTATTTCTCGAATACCTTCAAATTTAAACATTCAATAACGTCCTTCCTTATGGTTCTTTGTGTTTTTGTTATGTTATGTCGTAGTACGTACTATAAGTAGTTGAAGATTACAAATTGAATAAATAAGTTTTAGAGTAGGAGAATTGATCCATTTTACACACCTTGTCCTATACCAAAATTAATTAAGTGGCATAACATTTATGAGTCGTGCATGGAGGGAGACTTTTTGGCAAACCTAGTAACCTAACCTATTTGCCAATTATATATAAATTTAACTTATTATGATGTACCTACGTACTTGCCTAATTCCCATTACATCTGGTCGAGTCTTTTGAAATTACATTTCTACCTCTCGTCTAACTTGAGTTGCTCCTCTTATTTGTATAATATTGTTATTGATATATCGAAAGATCATGAATATTGTTATAGGAAAATGATAAGTTAAAAAATAATACATCATAATGAAATTTAAATAACAATCAAAATCAATATTATATTTAATATAACATTACAATATGATAAAAATAAAATAATTTCTATGGTAATACATGAATGGTGCCTAAGTACATGAACAAAATTACTTCCACAATTATGAGAGGAAGTTTCAAAATGCTTACTCGAAAAGTAAAGAAAAAGAGCTACTTTTATTTAAACGGAATCAGTACTTAAATTGTGAAAATGTGAGAATCTCTTAACAAAAAAACATAAGATGGCCCAAAACTTATTATAGGACCTTGGCTTAGGAATGAATAAATGAAAAAATTTCGAGTCTTGCAAGTATGTATGAATCATCCAATAACTCTCCAGTATTTAAAGCTAATAATTGTTTTTTGTCGTTATATTAAAATGTTTTGTTTGGATATATTATTGTTTGAATAACTTTTTCTCCCAATTTTACATATATATGTATATAAGAAAATATAAGAAGTGGTACAGGAGGATTCCAAAATTAAAGTATTCTAAAGTATTCCATTATTAGAAAATGTCATTTATCGACACTCCTTGTATTCTTTTATTTAATTCTTAGACTATGACATATTGACATTTATATTATTATATATTTTTTTAAAATGATATAGAAGTTTCTTCTGTTATACATTAGCACAAGATTTCCAGAAGGAACAATTTTGGAACTTAGCCCATCTTTTAGAGAGTTTGAATTTTGTGTGTCATCAACTTCCAAATTAATTCTCCCTCTTGAAAATTGTGATAGCATGCATGTATTCTATTATTTGGACCAAACAACTAAACATAAAATAAATAGTATATTATCGTAGCCTCCAATAATTATTTTAATACTATAATTACATATTTGAGCCGAAGGTAAAATAAGAATGTGCTTACATTTTATTCTTTTTAATTTCACTTATAAAATTACATTGAATATGCTTTTAATGAACATAGGTTCCTAAATTGTCTAAATGGCTAATTTAATAAGTATCTTATGCTCCCTCCTTAATTTCTGTGATAACTTTCAGCTTTGAAATTTAAACAAGTCTGTTTTTGACAATAATTTATTTTGAATTGTAAATTATTATGATGTACAATATTTTTTAGTTTACAAATTTTATTTCTAAAAAATTAAAGAGTTCATATTCGTATTCATAGTCAAAATAAATTGTTTAACTCTCGAAATTCTGATAGCATCACATTAAAAGATGAAAGAATAACTCCATCAAACATAACTAAGTACTTGAAATAGTACTTTGAGACTCACAAAAACAAGTAAAGTTGAAAAGAAGGAAAACTAATTTTTCTTTTAAAAACTAAAAAAATATAATTGATGAAAAAAGCACTGTTTGCTTTTTACCAGAAAGGCATTTTGGAAACAATTTGCATGAATTTTTTGTACCGTTCGGTTCTGCCTAATTGTAACCAACTTTCTAACCCGACTCGGTTTACTCCCGGTTACTTCGACCGGTATCACCCGGTCAATTTACTCTCTTACGTGTCACTCTCTGATTCGACAATCCTTCGGTAATCATTCTTCTACGAAACGGCCAGATCTTCTTAACGGCATTGCCATGTGCTTCTGCTGTCACCGTTAACGGAGCTAGGACCACATGTTTCTCTTCCCGTAACCGCCTAATTTAATCTCCACCGTTGATTAAATCTATCTACTTTTGAATTTCCTAATTTACCCCTACTCTGCTTTCTAACTAATTTCAGCTGTCACTGCTACTTGAGAGAGACGGAAAGAGACTGTTACTTTTTCATTCTAAGGTAAATTCATATTTTTATATACTCATATTTATTCATTGTGATGTAAATACATGAAAGCTACCATGGGAGAGTTTCTTAAGAAATGTGAGAATATCAGAGGTGGAATGAAGGTGACGGAGATTGGAAATGGAGGTTTGAGAATAAGAGATAATAATGTGGAGGAGGAGGTTATGAGTAATTGTTCTATGAGCTCTTCAACTAAGAGAAGAAAATTTGGTTCTGTTACAGACGTTGATTTTAGTGAGAATTCAGCTTCGCCGGCTACATCTGTAACGTCTGTTCATATTCCGACGATTTCGCAGTGTTCGAGTTGTTATGAGTCTGGTGAAGTTACAATGAAGAGTATTTTGAAATCGTTAGATCTGAAGGTAAGGTTAAATGCGGAATGCATTTACTCCAAATTTATTGTTTATTTAAATAATCGTTTTCTTATATGCCATAACTGCTTGAATAAATTCAAAAGATATTCGGTTTTAAATTTTGAATTGTGGCAGGCCGAGGAATTCGGAACGTACAATTCGGCTTCTTTTAACGGCGGTTTCAGGTAAACAATACGTTGTTATACGTTTCTTCTTCTTTCAGAATTTGAAGTGATAAATTCCTCTTTGGCTGTGAGTGTCTATTCATTCTTCAACTGGAAACCGTAACTCCAAAAATCTTCTCCATTACTTGAGTTCATTTCATCTTCTATATAATTGTTGTTTTTACGTATGTTTCTGTTTATCTAATTTTGTTGTAGTTGATTTCTCAATTTTCTTTTTGGAGCAGTGAAAATTTCAAGCCAATTGATCTGCCGAATCCACCTAGTGAGCATTGCGGAGACTCGGAAGATATGGAGTCATCATCCACGACAACCAAAAAATCATCTTCGTCTGCCAGTGCTCTCAGGAAACAGCCGTCTGCGTCGAAGGTTCCACCAGAAGCGGAGATCGAAGAATTCTTTTCAGCAGCGGAAAAGTGCGAACAAAAAAGATTTGCAGAAAAGTAAGTGCTAAAAGCTTCGGGTGCGCATGATAAGAAAACATACACCACACAGGCTCATTTTAGTGTGACCCCAAAAAGGTGAAAAAAAGAGGATATGCTAGTAATGATTTCCTTGTAATGGTGTTTGCAGGTACAATTACGATATCGTGAAGGATGCACCATTAGAGGGACGTTACCAGTGGGTTAGTTTGAAGCCTTGAAGAATAAATCATGAAGAAAAATAGAGATGAGAGTACAATTGCTGAAGGGGGTTTACACAGTGGAATCCAATACTCTGATCCTTTTAAATTTCTTTCCATTTCTAGTTTTAGATCAGCATTTACTATTTACTGTTTCAGCTTAGTTTAGCTTTATGGGTGTACAGCCATTCGTCTTTCCATATTTGTGTAAAGAAGCTATTTATGTGAAGCCTTGTTGGTTTTAGTAGTGCCATAACTGAACCTTGTTTCTGCAATTTTGCAACCTTCCTCATGAGTAGGAACTATCTGCATTAAAAAATGTGTGCTGTTTGGTTCTGTTTTTGGATGGTAAAAAGTACACTGAGACTGACTGTGCGAGCCAGTGATTATCTATCTGTGTTGGGCATGAAAACATGGTGACCGATCTGGAATTTCAATTTGAATATACAAACTAAAAATTACTAGCATTGTTGTGTTGTGTGTCCACTTTGTTTGTTTTATTTGGGCGTATTTTCGGCTTTTTTTTTAAGGGAAAAGGATAATGAATTTGTGTAAATGTTGAATGCCTGTGTTTTTTTTTTTTTCTGTGGTTGGAAGTGCCAATTGAATTGTCTTTTTTACTTTTTTTGGTTGGAGAAGGAAGAGCGCGTCTTTCATGGAAATGTGGGCATGCATATGACTATTTCGTCGGGCAGGTGATAGGACTTGAGAGGATCGATCCATTTAAAGATTTTTGTCATTTAGTTTTTCTGAAGAGATGGGCATACTATTTTGAAGGAAAGAAGTAAATGATATTTGCCCACCGGCCACAAAAATATGAATATGTCTGGATTGCTTAATTTGCTAGTTGGTGAAGTGGGGATCTAGTTAATTTCTTTTGTCTTCTAATCTTGAATACATCTCCAAGTATTTAGCTTTGTTTTACTCTAGAAATATAGTAGTTGGAAAAGACGGTTAAAAAGGACATAGTCAACTATTGATATTATTGAACGTTTTATTGGGAGATAGAAACTGCCAAGGTACAAAACAAAACAGAGAAAGGTAGTCAAATTTTTCCAAGAATAGAGAAAGACGGAAGCTAGTTTATAGAACTAATTGGGTACTGTTGGGCTTGCTGATCTGTGTGATTGTTGGCATAAAGTTTTTCTTTGATACTTTATTCTTTTTCAAAAGAAACCCCATAAAAGGAAAAAAAGAAGAGAAGTACAGAAAGCAAATGTATGTACCTTTCCATGGGACCCTTGTGTTAAGCAAGAAAAATCCACCAATCACATGTGAAGTGTACCTTTTAATAAGTGAGTATAACAAAATACATGAACCAATATTCTTGAAACTATTTACTATTTGGTAATTAGAGTTGGATAAATTTGAATTACTAGTATATAAGTATAGGGGGAGGTGTGCACGTGCCGTGGAGGAGTGGGGGTGAGCTGACTTCCATGTGCTTTGGATCTGATGCATTCAAAATAGAGAGGGAATGTTGTTAATATAATAATGTATTGGATCAATCAAATGAGAAGAAGAAGAAGGTTGGTTAAACAGTTTAGTTTCGAATTTCTCACTTTAGTAAGTAGTATGAATATATATGATCATAAAAATGGATTTCAGTGCTGGTGGAGAGTGGAGAGTAGGAGACAAAAGTATAGGGGTTGGGGACCATGTATATTAGTGGAGTGAGCAGTAAATAAATTACATATTTTATTTACTTTTCGGCTGAGGGTAGTGGCAGTAACCCTGCGCCCACACTCCTCCCTACAAATAGACTAACACACTACAATGGTGGTTTATTTTTTCTAGTCCAATAATGTGTCACTCTCCCCATCCCATAATAATCTCCACCTCAACATTTTTTTTTATATACCATTAAAACATAAATCTTCTAAGATTTTGTACAATTAGAAATTTCATATCAGTAAAGTATTAGAGAATGTTTAAGAAATTGTAATTACAACAACATACACAATGCATGTATCCCATAGGTCAGGTCTAGTAAAAAGTGTATTCCAATTTTACTTTTATTTTGTGAAGATAGATATGCTATTTTCGATAAAACTAGGCTTAAGTAAAAACTTATAAAAAAACAAGTATGAAAACAATATGAAGTAATAAATAAAAAAATATGATATGCAGGAGGGAAATTATAACACTACAAAAATTAGACAACGCATGACTATCTACTGATTAATATTCTACTTTAATCATCAACAATTCTCCTATCTAGGGTCATGTCCTCGGTAAAGTGTATTTGTATCATGTCTTGTCTAATCACATTTTTTCCAATACTTTTACGGCCTACTTCTACCTCTTTTCATGCCCACCATATTCAACTTCTCATAACTCCTCACTGAGTATCCTTTTTTTTCCATTGACATACATGAATCACATCAATCTCGCTTACCTCATCTTGTCCATCACGAAGGCCTCCCACCTAATCTTGAATATTCGTTTCAATCATATCCTTCATAATATGCCCACATATCCATCTCAACATTCTTTTGAATTACGAGTTTTTGACCAGTCAACACTTCATCCAATCAAAATAGTTGGTCTAACAATAACTTTATAAAACTTACTTTTAAGTTTTGTTGACACATTTTTGTCACATAAAAAATCAATGTGAGGCACCATTCCATTAACCCCACTAAAATATGATGAGTAATATTATCGTCCATCTTTCCATTTTCTTGGATTACAAATCCAAAATATTTGAAACTTCCTCTCGCTCGGATGACTTTTGTATCCATTTTCACTTTTCCATATGCCATGTGAAAGTGAAACCTCCAACCTATCGTTCCACCACATATCTCGACATCAATCAATACTATATAATTTGCAAATAACATACACTATAACAATTACCTTTAAATGTGACACGTTAATTCATCCATTATCATCGATAAATTATTTTTTCCCTTGAATTTCATGTCTAATTAAACAACATCACCCAAAATTGACATAGAAAGATAAGTAAAAATATCACATTTCCACGTACCGGATAATAACGAAAAAGGGAGGGAAGATGTAGGAAATTAAAATTGACATTACAAAATTATTAAGGAACGAGTTTGACAGATCAAATTGGATATTGGAGATACACATGGATTAATATAACTTTAATTTGATAGCAACTTGTTCTCACACAGAGAATATACTTAATTTGATACCTTGTTATGTATTTTTCTTAATTCTTAATTATAAGACTAAATAAAGTGATTATCTTTTGACCCTTCGTTCATTCAGCCGCATTTAGGGAAGTATAATACTGAATCATATCCAAATCCTAGTATATACTGATTAGCGTAATTTCCACGTCATCATATGATACACTTAATTATCACAAGTTTATTCCAATACGACGGCGTTATAGGCTTTTTCTAGTAGTGTAAAAATCGGAGGATAATCATCCTAAACGCGTGCTGACAATCTGAGGTGGCACATGTGCGATATTGCACCAACTACACCACCCACATTCTACCTTCATCTCTCTCTACTCTCCGATTCACCTTCCTCCTCTTGCTTTTGTTATCGGAGTTTTTGTTGTATCGGCCATGTCAATCGACGGTGGAAGATTTTACTGGGAGAGGAATTCCGATGAAAAGGTCAAAGGAATTGTGATAATCTTCGCTTGGGTTTCAATTCAGGAAACTGAATTGAAGAGCTGTGTTGATCTTTATGCTTCTCTTGGTTGGAGCTCTCTTGTCTGCCTTGCCGATTTCGCTACCCTGTAAGCTCAATTGAACTCTTTTTTCGAATTACGAGTGTGATTGTGCATATTTTGACCCATCTGTGGTTTTATCATTCCATTTATTTTGTGTTTTTGCTTGGAAAACTCAAGCTATATTAGGAGAATATCTAATGACTAGAACTAGCTTAACGCAAGCCTATTAGTATGGACTATGTGCTTAAGTTGTCGTATTTTAGTATTGAAATTGGTGTTAGTGGTTATATTTTGTGTTAGATTAAATTGGTTTAAGGGCTCATATTTAGTTATTGAAAATTGAGTCTGTATTCATACAGTGGTAAGGTGTTTAAGATCTGATTGTTTAGTGAGTTCACATAAATTAGTTATCTTCCTGATACAGGGAACATTAGGCGCATTTTGTATTTGACTACTAGTCTTTCCTTTAGAGTATTAAGTAGCTTAATTTAGATTTGAGTTTTACAACTGTGGCTGTGCAAGGGAGCATGCTGGAGTTTTAATGAACATCGGCAATCCCTGTTGTTGGTAAAGTTTAGTGGCATGACAATCACATTAAACCTTTCCGAGGATAGGAAATAGAGAGTTCGATGATGTACATGAGCAGATTAATCTTTTGCAACTTTCTTCAGATGAAATCTGTGGTTCTTTAGGAAGCAAGTATATTGTGTCTTGCCATTCTAACTTCCCCCAAGACTATTGTTGGTTTGGAACTTCGAAAGTTGAGATGCACTTGGTGTTGGACTGCTGAAGATTGATTCAGGAATGCCAGTTTAGGCTAAGGATTATCTTTATTTTTTATGTGATTGAAGGAGACAATAGAGAAACCTTGGGTCAGGAGATGGGGCATGGTGGAGATGTTATGTGATTCTCGTGTGGCAGCAGTATGATTTAAACCTACTAGTATGAGGCACTGTGTATTTGGTAGTGATGGAAATTTTCAACAATTGAAGCATCAAGAAGGCGGAAATTTGAGTGTAATGCATCTCTGTTCTTGATGCTTATATAGCCATTGGCATCAAGCTGATTTTGATCATATATTGATTTCTTTTCTGGTTTCCTGTATTGCAAATATATCATGATCTGGATTTGTCTCGTTTTAATGTTGCATCATTAACAGTGTACACCAATGAATATTATTTGTTCCTTTTTTTGGTTGGTAGTTCAAAAGTTTGAGCAGTGAATAATCTATGCAGATACATACCTGAGAAGGCTACATCACTGGCATATTCTCTTCTGAGAGAGCTTGTCGAGGTCAGCTGTTTACCTTTGCTTTTGCTAATGTTGGTATACTTTGTCCTATAGGGTTTTGTTGACTGTATGAGACAGAATCTGTGAAACCTAATTTGTGAACGATGATGGGATTATGATGATATAGTCATAACATGCAGTTGATTAGTAATTTGTTGGCCCAAATTTCCCATTTTCATGTCCTAATATTCTTATCTTTAAATATCTAGAAGCTAAGATGTCGGCCTTGTCCAGTTGTTGTGGCAGCTCTTTCTGGTGGTTCTAAGGCCTGCATGTATAAGTTTTTTCAGGTATAGTGACTTCGACAATCACTCACAAGACTTTTTGATGTACACTGTTTCACTTCTGGTTGAATGCATCCTTTTTTTTGTGTGTTTGCATCCCCTATGCTGCCTCGTCGAGGTGTCTTGTGGGTTTGACCAGCAAATCATGTTGACCTAAGGGTAAAGTCCTTGGTCTTTGGTTATTGGAGAGCAATGCGTTTAATACTTTCCGCTTGATGCAGATTGTTAAAGGGAGATCTGAAGCTCAAGTTAATCTGGTACGCAATTCTTTGAATCTGCTGTGAGGTTGGAATACATATATTGCTATGTATTCAGAGATCCATATTTTCCCCTGTGATAAATTATTGATAGCATTAACTATTTGTTGAATCTTTCACTCTTTTGCAGGAGGACAGCCAATTGGTCATTAACTGCATCTCAGGTCAAATTTATGATTCTTGTCCTGTTGATTTCACTGCAGACTTTGGAGCACAATTTTCTGTGCCTCCCACAATTCTAAAGTTCCCCGGCTCCACAAAGCTACTGTCTCTGGTTGCGAAAGGTTTTACTTCTGGATTAGATGCCCTATTCATAACTAGGTTTGGATCCCAGCGTTCTGAGTATTGGCGAACTCTTTACTCCTCAGTTGTAAGTTTCAACTAGCCGGAAGTCATTTTGAAATTCCTAATATGTTATCCCTCCTAGTTGATTTATCCTGTTCCCCTGCAGAGTTTTGGGGCCCCTTTTCTCATTTTGTGCTCAGAAAATGATGATATTGCACCATATCAATCTGTATCTAAATTTGCTCACAGCTTGCAAGACATGGGGGCAGATATCAAAATGATAATGTGGAAGAGTTCCTGTCACGTAGGTCAGTTGATACTACAGTAGTCTCTTGCTGTATTGTTTTCTTGTCATATCATTACGGTGTTTCAGCATTTTTGTTCTTCGGACACATTGTTTTCTGTATCTAGCGCTTGTATCCCTTTTGGTTTTCTCCGGTTACTCTGCGCATATACTGTTGGTTCCAATTTTCTCTGAGTTCCATGTTTTTGAACGTGTGCATCAAACATTTATCGTTATCTTGCAGGTATGTACAAGAGTGATCCCATCCAGTACAGCATTGCTATTGATCAACTACTTGCTCAGGCAACTTCAGTTTTCACTAGCAGAATTAAGAAACTAGGAGAGAGAAATGGCTTGGATGATATGCATGATGAGATATCTCACATGATTTGTGACCTCCAAAATGCAGCAGCTGACTCGAATGGAAGTTTTAGAAGAGTTGCAGGGGGACCAAATGATCATTTTTTCTTGCCAAGTTCATCTGACCGTCAAAATGTTAGTGATTCTGGCTCTTCCTCCGAAGAAAGAAAAGATCTGCCTATTTGGCCAAATCCCAGTTTAAGTGCACACACTGTCCTTGGCCAAATCCTTTTTGATGCTTGTGTTCCTAAGAATGTTGAAGGTTGGGATGTTAAGTATACTTCTTCCTTAAAAGGCCAACCATTTTCCTCAGTGCGTAAGCATTCACCACTAAATGCTATCAAAAACTTCTGCCGTTCACGGTTATGAGGCCATTTCTTGTGGAACTCACTTCAGCTTTTCACATTTCTTTGAGATGCACTGTATGGTTAATATCATAATTTTACCTCCATGATTTAAGAAGTTTATGATGAAATATTGGAGGTCACTTTTCAAGGTGAAACTGACTAATGATCTGATTTGGCTGGCTACTAGAACAAAGTGTACAGGTTAAATGAGGAACACATCTTCTATCTTAATGGGATGGGCAGACATGATGTGGTGTGTATGAGAGCTGTTAATATATGGAAAGCAGCATGTACCATTTGATTGGTCTGGGAAGCGTTTGAGCCACTCTTCGGTTGCTTCAGGTGATGTGATGATAAGAAACTATTTGGAAGCCTTTAGCAAGTGGTGATTTTATATATTGTTCAGTAACATGTACATAAGGCACTTTTACTTGCTTCTGGGAATCTGACGTTTCTGTCTTCCCACACATGTACATAACGTATCTATTCTGCCAGAGACTCGTTAGCATATGAGATAAATACTGTAGAACTTTGCTGTATAATTATGAACCTGGATCAGCTATGTATTCTGGCTGTGTATATATCTGGAAATTTTGCAATTTTCTCGAACTCTGTTATAGGTCGGAAAACGATTCCCCTCTTTTTAGTTGGTTGATGACTTCAGGAAGGTGCAAGATGATAATATTAACTGAGAATGCTGTAACATGTTGCGGGGTTACCTTACATCCTTTGATGAGTAGCAGTTGCATGCCACCTACTGTCTCAAGTAGGTAAATAACCCACCAAGGCATATAATACCGTGACACTTGGTTGAGTCTTTGATTATAGGTATGATATTCAGTTTTCAGAGTCTTCATTTTTCTTCCCCTTTTTCCAAAGGCGGATCTAAAATTGCAATTTATGAGTTATGGCAACCCCTTGTTTCACAGAACCTATTTGTGCAATTGGTTCACAGTTTTCATATGTACATTTTTAGTTGATTTTTTAATATATATATATACAGAGTTTGGGTCTAAGTTACTAGATTCTGATGTACCCGTTCCTTATATTACGTTCTTTGCTAATTTGCCCTTTCTTGTCCCTGAAATTAATGGTACGTATATTTGTAGACTTATTATGCCATAATATTGCCCGTAAGGTTAGTGATCACCATTCACGGTGGAATAGTTTAATTTCACTTTAATTTTTTCAAGGATATTACATTTACGAATTTGAAGAAAATCTAAAAAAAAAAAAAAGACGGAAATTATTTTTATTATATATAAATATTTTAACATATTTTCACCTTTGTTCTATTTATTATGATGATGATATATATGATCAGTTTAGATGACGAAATGAGAATTCATATAGCCGAATTCAACTTATTCTCCATAATATTCAGAAAAGTTTTAACAAGGTTTCTTTATTTTTGTTTTTTTATAAGAAAAATAAAATTCTTCTTTAGTGATCATAACACATGTCTGTATTTAGTTTTCAATTTTCGAAATGGAGAAAGAATAAATAGTTGAATTATTGCTTATGATGTAGAATTCCAAGAATGCGAGGACAAGGAAGAGTGGGCTCCCGTCAAGTAGAAAAACTGAGGCCAACCAGTTAATTTCTTATCATCACCAATAGCCACACGCCTCTCTTACCCATTCATACTCCCAAAAGGGTACCCTTAAATTTACTAAATCACCCACCAAATATGCTTCACTTGCCACAACTTTTTCTTACGAGGCCTAAACTATTAGCTATCCAACTCCACTGGTCTAACTAATCTAATTTCGCTCCCAATAAACCTATATTAAGAGGGGTAAACTTCGAAATCTTGATTAATAGTAGAGAAATTCTAGAAGATATATTTTGTTGTCATATAGTTCAATTTCAATTCTCAACTCATGACTAGCAAGGGCGAATCTAGGAGAGAGCGAAAGGGTGTTCATTTGAAATTACTCGACAAAAGTTTAATATATATGATATTTTAAAAAAATAATTAATGGATATATACAAATTTTGAATCTCTTGAATACAAGATTAGAGGTTGCTTCATTGATTTAGAATTCAAGATTCACCTTAAGGTTCTAGCTTCAAATCCTATGCCACTAATAACTAATACGAACTCGAAATTTCCTTTTATAATTCCCAAAACCTTTTTCATAATCACTCTCTTAATTATATCATTTCTAAGAAACCTAAAAAATGACTATTTCATTATATTTCACCCATATCCAAATTGTTTATTAAATAACCAAACTATTTTATGTTGTTTATACTCTAATATTCTTAATTAATTCAGTCATTGCGATAACACATTATTTATAGATTTCACTTCACCGCATCCAATCCCTTTTTATGGTCACCTGACACCAACTTGCTACAATGTTTGAAAAGTTTAACGGTAAAAGGGACATTCTTGTCCAAACTTTATTTTGACATTAACGACCCTTTGCAACAATCAAGAGTCCACTAAAACGTTTTGCCACACATTCATTGACTCCCACAGCTCTACAAAATGGTCTGACATCTTTTTTGCAACTTCCAAAATGGCATCTTTTTCTATCAAATTTTTGGCACCTTCATTGCCAAATCCAACTAGATTTTCCAAGAGTAGTATTGTCAAGCTCAATGCAACTCCGCCGCAGACAGTGGCTGCGGTGGGGACTCCAGAGGTTGCTGCTGAGAGACTAGAACCAAGAGTTGAGGAAAAAGATGGATATTGGATACTAAAAGAGCAGTTTAGGCAAGGTATTAATCCTCAAGAGAAGGTGAAGATTGAGAAGGAACCTATGAAGTTGTTCATGGAAAATGGTATTGAAGAGTTAGCTAAGATTCCAATTGAAGAGATAGATAAATCTAAGCTTACTAAGGATGACATCGATGTTAGGCTTAAGTGGCTTGGCCTCTTCCATAGGAGAAAGAATCAATGTAAGTACTCAACCTCAACTCCACACCATATGTAATAATAACTAACTCAACTATCAAAAGCCGATTCAGAATTTAAACTTAATTTATAGATTCAGTTTGTTTATGGCAATGACACTATATGTTATGGCAATGACACTAAAGGATTCCATTTTTTCATTTTTTTATAAGTATTTTTAAATATTAATTTGTGATTAGATTTGATATCCAAATTCATAAAGAAGTTTTACTCTCGAAATCTGAACTGTACCACAGGTGAGTATTGGTTTTCACATGTATATCTATATTCCGTGTCAAAACTGATGCATTCGGTTGAATCCATCATTTGTATGGTGCACCCGCCTCTATCACATACATCTCATCCGCCTAACCCTGTACTGCATAAAACGCCTTTTTAAAACACTGATTTTCATTACCAAATTTGTGTGACCAGATGGGAGATTCATGATGAGGTTGAAACTTCCAAATGGAGTAACAACGAGTGCTCAAACTCGATATTTGGCAAGTGTGATAAGGAAATACGGGGAGGAAGGATGTGCTGATATTACGACAAGGCAAAATTGGCAGATTCGTGGAGTTGTGCTACCTGATGTGCCTGAGATTCTGAAGGGACTTGAAGAAGTTGGCTTGACTAGTTTGCAGAGTGGCATGGATAATGTCAGGAATCCAGTTGGAAATCCTCTGGCTGGAATTGATCCTGAAGAAATAGTTGACACAAGACCTTACACTAATTTGCTCTCCCAATTTATCACTGGTAATTCACGAGGCAATCCGGCAGTTTCTAACTTGTAAGTCTTCCATACAGTATATATGTCGTTGATTCGTGCTATAATCATTTTGTTGGTTCTCTTGTGTGAGAAAATTAAAGTGGTTTCATTAACAAGAATTTTGCAATGTTTTGATTTTATTGTAGGCCAAGGAAGTGGAATCCGTGTGTAGTAGGCTCTCATGATCTTTATGAGCACCCTCATATCAATGATCTTGCATACATGCCTGCCATAAAAGATGGACGATTCGGATTCAACCTGCTTGTGGGAGGGTTCTTCAGTGCCAAACGATGTGATGAGGCAATTCCTCTTGATGCATGGGTTCCAGCTGATGATGTTGTTCCGGTTTGCAAAGCAATACTGGAAGCTTTTAGAGATCTTGGTTTCAGAGGGAACAGGCAGAAATGTAGAATGATGTGGTTAATCGATGAACTGGTGAGTGATACATCGGTACATTCACTGTTGTCATGCTTGTTTTGTCTCAAGTTTTAACAAATGGCCTCAACAAAGTTTTCTAAGTTTGATTTGATAATGTTCTATAGCAAGTCCTACTTCATGTAATGGTGAAAACTGATGGATTGATTTGAGATCAGAATTTTCGTTAGATGGTCTAACTTGCTCCAATTTCAACTAATGCAGGGTGTAGAAGGATTCAGGGCAGAGGTCGAAAAGAGAATGCCTCAGCAAGAGCTAGAGAGAGCATCTCCGGAAGACTTGGTTCAGAAACAATGGGAAAGAAGAGATTATCTTGGTGTACATCCACAAAAACAGGAAGGCTATAGTTTTATTGGTCTTCACATTCCAGTGGGTCGTGTCCAAGCAGATGACATGAATGATCTAGCTCGTTTGGCTGATGAGTATGGCTCAGGAGAGCTACGGCTGACTGTGGAACAGAACATTATTATTCCCAACATTGAGAACTCAAAGATCGAGGCACTGCTAAAAGAGCCTATTTTGAGCAAGTTTTCACCTGATCCACCTATTCTCATGAAAGGTTTAGTGGCTTGTACTGGTAACCAGTTTTGTGGACAAGCCATAATTGAGACAAAAGCTCGTTCCCTGAAGATCACCGAAGAGGTTCAAAGGCAAGTATCTCTAACGAGGCCAGTAAGGATGCACTGGACAGGTTGCCCGAATACGTGTGCACAAGTTCAAGTTGCAGACATTGGATTCATGGGATGCCTGACTAGAGATAAGGACAAGAAGACTGTGGAAGGCGCCGATGTTTTCTTAGGAGGCAGAATAGGGAGTGATTCACATTTGGGAGAAGTATACAAGAAAGCCGTTCCGTGTGATGAATTAGTACCACTTATTGTGGACTTACTAGTTAAGAACTTTGGTGCAGTTCCACGAGAAAGAGAAGAAACAGAAGACTAATAAAATTTGGATTAGATTATAATGATGGAATGTGCAATTATGTCTAGAGATTATGGAGGTATATAGTTGAGAACTGGTTTGATTTATCAGAAATATGTTGTGTTCATATCATTTATTGTTACGATAAATCAACACAAACATTCCTACCTACCTGAGAATTATTACATACTATATTCTTTTGAAGCAGATTGCATCCATCCTCCTCTATTGAATATTATTAATACCGTGTTGTTCCTTGTAACTGCAATATCATTTTTTTCAGATGTCATGCTTCTTTGAGTCAGTTCTTGCAAGAGATTTGCTCGCAAGAACTGATTCTCTGAAATCACTATGCATCGCGATTACATAGTTTCAGTCTTTGAAATTGCAAAACATGTTGTAGTGACTAGTGAGTACCAAGAGACAAGCAAGAAAGAACAAAATTTCCTTGTTTCTTCAACTTCCTTCCTTCCTTCAAGACCCAATTTTTTTTTCTCCCTGAAAGAATATACTAGAAAGATAATATATCCCTTTTATTTTCCTCATTAGTTTTTGTAAAAAAAGGAAAAGAGAATTCCGTTTCTTTACAAGATATGGAAAGGATAAAATTGGAGAATTTGGTTTCTATAAAAATAAAAATCAGTAAATTTCTACCCAAAAACTATATAATTCTAATCCTAATCAACTTAGGAAAGATGTTAGCTTCTATAAATACAGTATCTTTTTCACGTCTCCTCATAGTTTTGCCTTACAAACCTAATCTCTTTTGTTCTCCTTAATTTCTCTCTCTTTCTCTGCTTTGATGGCTTCCCAATGCAGCAGCCGCTGTTTATTGATCTTGTTTTTACTCTCTTCCTGTCTTCTTCTTGTTTCTTCTTTCTCTCTGGCGAAAGAAGCTGTACTACTTGGTCCCTTTGATTCCATATACAATTTAGGGGATGCTGATTCTTCTTTGTCATCATCAGCCGCTAATCATATTGCTGCGACCCTCAATTTGCCTTCTCCACAACCCTACACCCAAGAAGGCACTGAATTCGTCGAGTCTGGTCTGAATTTTGAGACCCCTGGAGCAACCATCATGAAACCCTTTTTCTTCCTCAAGAATGGCATCCCACCACCTCCTCAGTCTCATGACCTATCACAGATCGTCAAATTCATGAGGTTCTTTTATAAACATTGCTTCAACTTTCATGACTCTGGAAAAAACAAGCTTCTTCAGAAGGCACTCATCTTTATGGATCAACCAGGCATCAACGACTACAAGCAGGCCTTTCTACATGGAAAATCTATTTCCGAGGCATCCCATCTCGTGCCTGAAGTGGTGGAGACCATTAAGAATTCAGTTGAAAGACTCATCAAAGAAGCTGAAGCTAAAACTGTTATGGTTTCTGGAATTGTACCCATGGGCTGCTTTCCAGGTTATCGGACTCTGTTTCCTGAGGGCGATTCAATTGACAAAAGCAGATGCCACAAGGGACTGAATATGTTCACAAAGCTTCACAATGATCACCTTTGGCAAGCAATTCTGGAGCTGCGCTTGAAATACCCTGATGTTCACATCATATATGCAGATTACTACAAAGCGTTCATGGTCCTTCTAAAGAACCACGCCTTTCTGGGGTTCAAAAAGAATACTTTGATGAAGGCATGTTGTGGCAGTGGCGATGGTCTGTTCAACTTTGATATGCAGATGAAGTGTAAAGATGACGGAGCTGCTACATGTTCTGATAGGGCTTCTTATATACATTGGGATGGATTTCAACTGACCCCTGAGGCTTTGGAGAACCTGATTGATACACTCTTCAGCCAAAAAGGGTTCATATTTCCAGAATTCAAGTTTGGAGAAGATACAGCAGCAGTAGAAAGGCATCATTCCAGGAATCATGGAGGAATCAAAGACATGTCTTCTATTGTTAGGCATTTACTCTTCGTCTAAGACAGTTGTTTATGTTCAGTTACGTCTCAGTAAATAGTATGGGTTCAAAGAGTTCAAAGAGTAGGCCCTGAGTGATTCATATATATGTACAGGGGAATGCCCCTCTTAGCTTCTGTAACAACTAACTATAATTTTGAGTTTTATCAAATAAAAGTACCCTGATTTAATTCAAACATTATTCTAGAGATGATTTAAATGTTTATTAAGTACTCTGTTTATCTTGTTGTGTTATCTTTCAACCTTATTCTTAAACCTGAGATTAACAACTAAGGGTTTGACTGTTTGTATTCTACCAAACTTGGGCGCTCAAATAATCTATTGAATCTTCTTTTACTGTTCTGGTGTACTGTTTATCACATGCTCCACTTCAATACTCACCATCAAGGTTCCAATATATCTATCTAAGATGACGTAAGAGACTCAACACAATGTCACCTGCAAACTTGCACATATTTTCGTTATTAGTTCAGGTATGCTCTACAATCTGAGAACATCTCCTTCTCATAAGGAGCACTTTACTGTCCTACCATGCTCGACGCATATGATAAATGTCACCTCCCAATCGAGAGAAAACCTCAGTCATGCAGGGGCATCAAGTCAATGGCAATAGATGGTCTTTTTTCCAAAGGGAGAACCTCAAAACTCATAGGAATCCAATTACAGTGAGAACAAAGTAAAAGCAATACAGAAGAGATACACTTCTTTGAAAGGACGTGTACATTAGGGATAAATCTAAAAATGTTTACAATGAATATTATTAACTGCGATACCTATTTTTTGATTGCAAAGAAGCTTTCACTTTCTGCACAAGAACTAAAAACCAAAGCCCCCACTGAAGCGAAAACCAAATATCTTCGAACTTGGTTGATCCAATAGCCAATCAATTGATTGCTGTAGAAAAATTTGCCAAAAGTAGCGATTCGTCCCTAATAAAAATAATTTCATCAGTCAACAATACTGGCTTGCAAATATCTTGTTTTCTAAACTATGAAAGAAACTTCCAATGGCAACACAGTGATACCCAAAACAAAGAATCACTTGCATTGCTGTCCTGACTACATTTAACAGCTTGAATATCAAAGGCAACTGGTGTTTCTATTAACAACATTTTAGAAATTCATAATTGAAGAATTCCACATCAAAAGGTTAAGTCAATTACTTAAATGGTCAAATATCAAAGAGAAACCTTAATCACACAGACTATTATAAAGGGATTACAAGTATACTTAAGCATAGTTAAGAAACCACACATTATTGGATGACTTTGTCATCATAACATTTACATATAAGTCTAAATGTATTTCAAACAGCCTTTGAAGTTGGAAGTTCAAATTGTTGCTGAAAGTATTCAAGAGCTGTCAAGAGAAACCTCTTGTCTGAGTAAGCATTACAATCTAGACCTTAGCATAGAGGACTTTCATTTAACTGGAAAGGAAGTAAAAAAGGGCACAAAATCAGCTTAATGCACTGCAGAAGGAATACGAGTTTTGACTCTCAGAACTATTAATCTATTATCATTAATGGAGTACCTTTTATTCGGGAGACCGAGATTCAGTGCAGGCAGACTTACTACTACCAAGTACAAAAGATTGCATTCAAGATTCCCTTTGACCCTTTAAAATATGAAAAGAGCACACATGCACCTTACAATAGACAAATATGTCTAAACAAATAAAACGCCCAGCAAAATTTTCTCCCTTTCTCATTCATAAAACACCTTTTGCCAAGTATTGGCACCTGTATTATTTTTTATTGATAACCAAAAGAAAGGTGCCTGTATCATTTTTAGGGCACAAATAGCAGCGAGTTTCAATATGGAAATGAATCTAATATTAGGAGAACAAATATTATTACCAGTTCAAATACTTGTCGCCAAAAAGTTACAGTCCATTCTGTTCAGGATCAGCAACTACTGAATCAGGCAGCGTCGTTTCTACTGACTTCCTAGGCCTTCTGTACCAGAGGAAAGCAAACCACAAAGTTCTGAACAATGCCCCATTTGCAAGGTGTGGGATAAAAATTCGACCCCAATATGGATAATATGGTCCCGGCAACTTTAGCAGTGTGAAGAAAAGGCCAGTGACAATCAAATGCCAAGGAACATCTGCATTCTAACATTGTAAACAGAGCAAGAAACATGTCAGAATACAACCAGAATCCGTTCATATTGTTTTATTCTTGGACAAAGAAGCAGAACAACTCTAGACATATAGCACAAACATGTGGTCATCATTGCAAAAAGCCAAACCAGGATAAGTTGAAGTTAGCGGGAAAAAGTAACAAGGATAGGCAAACAGAATAACAGAGATGGAAGAGTCTGTTACTGTAGAAAATAATTGCGAACATTTTTTCAATCTAGTTTCGAAGTTCTACCAACTAGGCAGTGAAACTCTAGAGGCAATCTAATAGATCACTTTTCGTTTTGTTTGAGAAATGATCTAATAGATGCATTTAAATTGGTAACATTTCATATATTATTTATGTAGAAGACATAATTAAGCAAAACGAAAGTGTGCTTTCTCTTACAACTCAAGCTTTTAGATGAGATGTTCACACACTTCAACAATTTACATGAAACACAACTGTATCAGCAACATGGAATTTAACCATCAACAGTCTTCTACTGGAATTTCATGAACAATGTAGAGCAAAAACGATCACCTTGAGATATGGAGATGACTCCAAAGCTGCTGACTTTAAGATGCCAGCAATAGCAACACCAGCAAGAAAAGGAAGCAGGGTGATATAAAGCTTCCTCTCATGTGCACAGTAAGACAACTCACTGATTGAGGTAACTACAAGTACGGGTACATACAAGTATTTGGTAACTGTCAAAACAATGTCAAGAATAAGTTGAACAAAATGGTCCAGAGCTCTATTCCAAGGGAAACTCTTGACTGGTGCAGGAGTATTGTCCCACAATTTCCTTGCCTGGTCTATTACGTTCTCCAAGTTAAATTTGTGAGGTTCATCTGATCGTCCAGCTGCTATGTTCATATTGCAGATTATTTTTGGTCTTGAAATTGGACGTGTCCCGTTTGATCTGATGCTCAAAATGCACATATTAGACTTAGTCAACGATGGTAAAATCTGCCAAGATAGAAGGAGACTGTCATCCAGATTGAGTAAACAGGAGAAAAGAAGCAAACCAGGAAAAAAAGGAATAACAAGAACGACAACCATAACAATAAAGTAAGAGCAACAAAAGCAAGAAAAGAACCAAAACAATGACAACAGAAAAAAGAAACAACAATAGTAGTGGGTACTAGACAACAACCAACCACTAACCTAGTAATCCAAATGAAGGGCTACAAACTTTCTCAAATTAAATTGTCAAACAAAAAAGGAATGAAGTAAGTGGCATTCCCATATGGATGTAAAATATAGAATTAAATGGTAGCTTGGTTTCAAAACAACAAGAACCTGAACAAATGACTAAAAGAAGAACAAAGAGAAGA
The DNA here is from genome assembly GCF_000226075.1 of Solanum tuberosum. Lineage (NCBI taxonomy): Eukaryota > Viridiplantae > Streptophyta > Magnoliopsida > Solanales > Solanaceae > Solanum > Solanum tuberosum. The sequence continues at coordinate 1,619,942 of NW_006239002.1, forward strand.
TCCTATCAAGTTTCAACAACCAGCTCTACATGGATATGAGAATATATCAACAACAACAAGTAGGGTCTGGGAGGATAGCGTGTACGCAAACAATACAAAATTTCTCCGTGCCATAAGTAAAGAAAAATTCCAGTAATTGTCAAGAAACCCAATTCTTTAGATCAAGAATCACATACATGCTTAAATATTTCAAGAAACGCATAAATCCACGCTAAGAATTTAAAGAATAGAGTCTAATAATAATGGAAAAACATAAAAGAGGGTAATGTTGGTCACCTGAAAACCATTGGCGGCTGGAGAATTGAGTTTGAGAGCCATCATAGCAGGGAACTGGGTTTGTGTAACTGCCATGAAAGATAAGGTCTTCTCCACATGAAATTGAGGGGTTTAAGGGGATGGGTTCTTGGAGTTTGGAAGAGTGGTGCCGGATCCGGGTACACCCACTGCTTAGATTATCCATGGACCTCTAAATGGGCCGTGTATTTATAGGAAGTTGAAAATGGGGTGAAAAGACAAATATACCCCTTAATTTTACAATTTAGAATCGGAATGATTTTTTTTTAAAAAAATAATTGTAAATTTACTTTTTAATTTCAAAAAAATGTCTTGCGGTCTTAAAAAAATAGTTTATCCATTTTTTAAAGTTGGGTAGGGTCGGTCCCGAGGGTAAGCATTATAGTGGCATAGCTAGAAATTTGGCGAAGAGTGTATCCTTTCGCCTAAGGTGGCTCCACCCTTGAAGCAAAACAGGCGAGGTAATCTTTTAAAGAAACATGACATTTTTGGAACTAAAAAATCAATTTTAGAATTATTATTTTTAATTCAGTAAATATGACTCTTGTTACTGAAAAGAGTAAATATGCTCTTATACAATAGGGGTATATGTACACCACTTTTTTAATAAGGAATATCATTCCTAAGTCACAAAGTTGAGGCATATATTTATCTCTTTTTCCTTGAAAATAAAAGAAGTTGTCAACATTATCTAGTTCATTCTTTGCAGAATTGAATTGGCATTTTGAGCAATATTTGAGATTGTTTTTACCAAAAACAATATTTGAGTTGAAGTTAGAATTTTTTTCGGTGAATATTGAATCCAAACTGTTTTACCCTTCGTCCTATTCTCTTTAACTTTTCCTTAGATGTTATATTGTAGAAGGAACTATTGCTTGTTTTGGACTTTGGTTTTGTTTACGATTATTTAGATATGATTATTAATTAGATAGTTAAATTTAAATTTGATTAGTTTCATTAGAAAAAAGGTAGATATTTGCCAAAAATAAGACAAACGACTTGAGTACAAAACTCCAAAAAACTTTATTAAAATGGGCACTACTGTCCATACTTGACATTATTTGGTTTTATTCAAATATGATGCCAAGTTGCCAACCCCATGGGGTAATGCTTTGCATGAACAAGACTAAACAAAATGAGAAAAGAAAAAGTGGATACAATACAGCACCCACATCCACCCCCTGTTTAACTTTATCTATGACACATAATTTCCTTCTGGGTGATTTGGCGTACAACAAGCAAATAAATATAGGATACAACTGATAACTAAGCCGGGAGCCCAAAACTTCTACAGCAAGCAAAACTCTTCCACAGCAAATCTTGAAGCACTCTCTACTTGTTGGAAAATAATAAGACTTCACAAATACCTGCAAGGAAGACTGGATACAAAATAAAACAGAAATGTCAAGGATGATCATATACACATTCCGACATATTGCTCAACCGTGGGGCGGGAGGGGGGGGATAATGGTAACTAAACCAAAGAGTTTATAAGGCTCTTTGGACCATCATTTGCTCTCAGTGACTAGATTAGCTAGAAATTAGAATCAGGTCCAGCAGAGTATGGACAAATTGTAAATATCTGAACTTGATACTTAAATTTGAGCATCAGATGCATAATTTGACACATCAATATTCTTTTTTTGGGAAGAAATCACTTAGTGTTTAGTCTTTGCAGGGAATTGAATCTAAGACCTTATGGCGCTCAATCCACTTCATAGACCATTAGGCCACACCCTTGGGTACAACTCAACAATATTCTACATAAAACCTAATTCAAATTGCAAGCACAGGAGAAAAAAAAGATCTAAACGAGAAAAAAGATTATTTCGTTACTTACAGAAAACAACTTATGCAGAACAGCGGGCAGGATTTAACTAGTGCCAGTACATACATACTCATGTTGCGTCACAGAAAAGCAATTGCAAGATGGAAGAGCTTTACCTTATGCCATCAGGAGGATTGAACCACAAAAAATATTCTACGGAAACAGAGGTAGGCAACCGAGTCCCAAGTTCTCTGGAATTCCCATCATTAAGTTAAGATTTTGTAAGGCTTGACCAGAAGCTCCCTTAACAAGATTATCAATCTACAAAAAGGCAATTGGGAGTTCAAATTTAATAACCAACTCCTAATCTAACCAAATATCAGATGCAGTGTATAGAAAAATGCTACAAAACTTACAACAGATATTATTATTGCTCTCCCAGTAATCCGGTCTGGAAATACATTCATGAGGCAATAATTTGATCCTCTAACATGTCGAGTATGGGGAACTTCTTTGTTCTTCAGCAATACCACAAATTCTTCATGCTGGAGAAGGTGAAATACACACATATATCAATCATCCTAAAGAGAAACATAAGCATTTTACTTATGCATATGCAGATAGAATGATATATCATAACTACTTTTTGGACTCTAGAAATGACAGGATAACTGCTCTACTCGCACAAAGATATATATCTCAAACTCTTATGTGGGTGGGATGAAATGTAATGTACAACAAGTCAACAACATCCTAATCCCAGTTACAACTACAAACGGTATCTAAGAATCACAAAGAGTAGAATAAAGCCTTCTATAGAAAATGAGAACTCTTTCAAATTTGAAAAGGAAAAAAAAAATTGGGATGTCAATCGTAAGCAACCTCAGAATACATTGAAAACAGAATCAATTGAGGAATATACTAACAGGAGAAATGGAGTTCTATTGGTCAAGGTGCAGAAAGAAAAATGGTAATGAAATCCATGAATAAAATGCTGCTCTGGTAATGCGGCAGAAAGTATATACCTCATAGTAGTTACCAAGGTGATCTTTCAAATCCTGAGTTGTCACTCCTGGAGCCATTTCCACATAAATAGTCGATTGCATACCACGGCTCTGTAGCACAAAAAGAACAGATAAAAAAACATCCTAAGAGAATGACCTGCTGAGCAGGGCAGCTAGACAAACTAGAACTGGGTTCAGCTATTACCATTGGCATAAGATGTGGAGTGAAGCTGACAGTAACTTTTGAATTTGCAGCTTCTGATAAGCCTTGTTCAATCTCTGGCACTGTAAATAAAATTAGAACTCTCACTAGTAAGATTACACTTGATAAGAAATTCTGAAGCAAAACTCAGGTGAACGGAAATTTTGTCAGTATGAACTACCCGTTTCGCTAGCTTCTGAAAACTTGAGGTACATTACATGATAAAAACAGGCACATGGAAGAGATAAACAAATGAACTTCATGCAGAACCAAAGTCACTCAACTGGTACCATTAAGTTAAAAGCTTTTGGGTTTCTCTGACATAAGATTAATTCTAAACTAAGGTCAATTACAAAATAGATAACCATATTCATCAAATAATGAGTATTGTTATATGATCCTAGTGTATTGGCTTAATTATAGTCTTACATTTTACAGCAAAATACTATTTCTACCCTTCTAAGAAGGAATCATGTTATTGCTATTTGAAAAGGCAGATAAATTTTGCCTTTATTTTTTTTAATGAATAGACTTGTAATATTTTGATGTTTAACTTCTTAAAATATTTTTTATCCATTTCTGAATTGGTTCAACCTACAGCTTGGTCCGATAGAGTATCATGTTAAGGTGAGATGAATTGTCAATTTTTGATACTCCCTATGTCCCAATTTACGTGCCTTACTTTGCTTTTTGGTCTGTCCCAAAAAGAGTCCCGTTGTATATTTACTATTTAGTAAGTTTTTCAATTCCAACATTCTACCTAGCAAGTTTAAGACCATAAAATTTAAAGTACTACACACATCTTTTATTTAAGACCACAAGGTTCAAAAGTCACCCTTTATTTCTAACTTCGTGCTCAGTCAAACTAAGACACTAAAATTAAGACGGAGGGAGTAATTCTAATTAGCTCTTAAATTTGTAAATTTTTCCATTAAAAAAATTAAGAAACAATAACTTAGACAATTTGGATTAACAAATAAAGCTTCATTATTTGCACAGCACAGCTAAAATGGATTACTGACCATGTCGATGTCTGGTTATACCATAAGAATGTATTCCTTCAGCTATTTCAGTGTATAAATTTGCTTCCTTTGCACCACGACCTGCAAGATAAAGTTTGAGAAGCCGGTTACTACTGCTAAAGTACTACCAGTGGCAGTCATGACTAGGAAAGGGTACAGAAAAGTACAAAACCTGCTCCACTGACACCAGATTTTGAGTCAATAATTATGTTTCTTACTTCAATGAGGTTGGACTGCAAAAATAAAGAAAGAATCATCCAAGAGTGAGCCATGGACAAAACACAAGAAAGGAAAAACTAAATACATTAGACTGATACAGATGTTTGAGTTCTCAACCAAAAGGGAACGTCTTAAACACAAATTGCTCCTCCAGTGTATGAGCACTATAGCATTTGTGCATCAAACACCTTAGGCTGACGGCAAGCAAAGAAAATCATGCCTCAAAATTAAAAAACACAATTTTCAGTCATATTTTATAAAATGAGCTGGCATATGGGATAGCCATTTTTCTGAGCAAAAAAAAATTGCATCCCTAAGCTTACCGAGGAATCTCTTGCTAATTCAGAATCAAGACTGACACAAGGAAAACCATTTGTTTCAAGAAAGAGGGATCATAAGATTTTCAGAACATTGTAGCAGAAACCCATGACTTCAGATATAATTTGTGATTGGATCAACTTCAGATATTAGAAACCGGAAGAAAAAGAAAACCTCTAGTCAAAGACACTTTCAAAGTCACAATACAGGCCGTTGAGTTCAACTACATTAGAACCTTAGAATTTAGCCAGATACTTGTTCAATTGGAATATGTTTCCACTAAATTATATATAAAAAAAAAAGGTGCTTGCCTAGGATGTCTGAAACTAGCTTTTGATTAAAAATCAGCTGAATATTCATTGTAGACAGGATAGTTTAAAGGTTAAAAGGGGACAGATAAAACCATGAGAAGCTGGTCAAATGAAAGGTTATTTTGAGAAGATTTTTTCTTCTTATGAAGGGATGAGTCATTTAAAATTCAGATTTCCAATAAAGGAGGCCTATAGGTAGATCCTTCCATTTTCAAGTAATCTTGACAAACTCACAATGCATGCAATAAAAGATATGCTTGTTTTTCAACTTAGACGCAAACCTTTATCAAGGGTATAAGAGGAAGTTGAACAGATGTTGGATAACAGCCAGGATTTGCAACTAGACGTGCACTTTGAATTTCTCTCCTTGAAATCTCAGTCAAGCCATAGACTGCTTCTTTCTGCATCAGTTGAAAAAATTCAATATGGTGAGCTTACATTGGCTACAAAGAGATATAATAGGAATACTAAAGGAAAAATTCTCTCATTTTCTCATATGAGACTCCAAATTTTCTGGTTATGACTCTTGGATGTACACCTTCACATAGCATTTATATTCATATATATATATATTTATTTATTTATTTATTCGTTCAATGGGTGATATAACATTATATATATGCATCAAACATGAAGTTCTTTTTTTCTTTTTCATTTTTCTGGAAGAATTAAGGAGGGAGAAAAGAAATCAACTACTCTACCTGTAAAGCCGTTGCTTTGTGAGGCTGGCCATACCATTCCTCGTACTCAGCAATATCTTGCAATCTGAAGTCCTACATGACCATCATGATGACAGCAAATATAGAAAATGTATGAGATGCAGAGTAAAGAAACTATTTTAAGTACAGTGGAAGTATAAAGTCTGAACTGAATGCCTACCGCAGAAAGATCGACAATTTTTAGATTTGTTGGGAGACTTTTGATAATTTCCTGCACAGGGCAAGTAATTAACAAAAATAAAAACATTAATGCAAGGCTCCGAATCTCCTTTAGAAATTATGATAGACAAAGTGAAACCACTATTCCTTCAATAATATGCTGATTGATTTTGGGAAATCCAAGATGTGGAATAGCTACAAACCTGAGTTGTACCATGTGGTAAACAACAAAAAACGGCATCCACAGCAGAGAAATCTGCATCTTTAACAGCGACTAGATTTGGTAGATCCTGTATGGGAATAATAAAATTAATACTTCACGAGCTAAATTGAAGTGCACAATCCTTTCCCTCAGAATGAAAAGAGCAGGATTGAAAATGATCTTACAACATTCTAATAAAAGAGTTAGATATAGAAGAGACTCAATCTCCTTCATGATACTTTCATTTTGTCAGAAAGTCGAGCAAAAAATAAAGATAGCAAAACATATCCACAAGTATTTATCAAATAATATCATACTTTGGAATCCTATATCAAACCAATTCAAAATTAAAGTCCAACAAGAAAGAATACAATCGTGCAAATATGAAGATACATACTTGTGTGACCAGGTGAGGGAAAACAGATTCGATTGATTGGCCAGCTTTCCTGTCAGCCGTCATCAAAGTAATCTGAAAATGTGGATGATTTCGCAGGAGTCTAATAATCTGCAACAAATTTTATACTTGTCAAGTGATAATATAGAACCAAGGGATGCGCATGATATGGCTAACAATATGTGAAAACAAGAACACGAAGCAAAATTACCCGAAATGACATGATATCACACTGCAGAAACAGAAGATTAACTTAATCGGAGAAAGGGTACAGAAAAGGGCCATTAACGTTCTAGCCACATTTATTTTTTTAGCCATAATTAAAATTATAATGGGAGGAAATACTATTCTCTTATTCATCTTCCAGAATTTTTCATCTCATATACAACGCATAACTTCCAATGCTGAAAATATCCTTATTGAGTCATGAATTAGAATAATAAGTATATCCTTCCACTATGTAAAATCTCAAAAAAACGATTTGACTATCCAGACAAATGTTTAGAAGAAATGGAAGATTCATTTTCCATATTAGGAAGTATTCAAACTCTCTTGTTTGTTTTAACAGAACACAACAATCAGTAATGTAGTAGCAAAGGTTATTTCCAGTTGTACCTTAACCACAAACCTCTCATGGGCCAAGTTCAGAACAACTGCATCTGCAGAGTCTCAAACAATGATCCAGGTTCATCACTATTACCAAAAATTGAAGTTTGTTGTTTATTAATATTATTTTTATTTTTTGGGTTTACATCTACACATGTTTGTTGAGCTTAGTTTTAAAAGTATTAGAGCAACTTTTTGAATGCATCTTAAATTTGTTCTCAGAAGAAACAATGAACCACTCGAATTTTTATTTTTATTTTTTAAAAATGCAACTAAAATGAAACAATGAAACGCTCCAAAAACTAATTTTTAGTGCAAGAGCATTAGACATTTATTAGACATCATCTGTCAAACATAATAACTGGATTGCTGTCAAAAGAGTATAACTTTAAAATCTTATTTTTAGGCTTATTCTTTTCAAAGTTCACAGAACCAAAAGCAAATCTTATTTTATTTTTAAAAAAAAAACAGAAATTGAATGTAAAGCTAAAGCTAAAGTGCGCCACTAGCATCGACAAAGGGCTCGTACTCACCTCTGAACCAGTGTAGCCACTAGCACCTAGCACACCAATACGCAATTTTTCCAATTTGTTAGCTTTACCATCCGCAAACTGCAAGCTTTGCGCTGGTGATGATGACGCCAAGGAAGTAATTCTAATTCTGAGCTTACCAGCCTTAGAAACCTTCAGTTCGTCCTACAAATCACTTGTCTAATCAGAAAGAAAAATTGTACGGTACATTTCATTTGAACTATCTAAATATAGATATAGAGAATTCATAAAGCCTAATTTTGGGTAAAATAATACAAAAGCGGGATTCAAAATTGAGACTTTGGAATACATACCTGGTACTTCCAAAGGCAACCTCCATTGAAGAGGTTAGAACTGAGCGCAGCCAAAGAAGCCATTGGAGATTCAGAGTTTGAAGTGTGAATTTTGCAAAATGAGAAAGAGAAGAGTAAAGGGTATTTTAGTTCAATATGAAGAACAGAGCAGAATGATCCGATGGATATATGGTTTGACCCGACTCCACCTACTCCTATTTTACGCAATGATTTATTGAAGCAAATTTGAAATAAATTATTAAAATAAGTTTAAATTTATACATGCAAAGTTACCAATTAAATTATTAAGCATGTACATCTAAATTATTAAGCATGTACATCTACGGTCTACGTCAAGAATTGGGGCCTTATTGGCATACAATAGATGCCCACTTATTATTTTTATTACTTTTTTGATGGTGGTGTAGGTTTGTATTGGAATCGGCAAATAAATCATGTGGTAAATTTATGTTGGTGAATTAAGTATATAATAAATCAACATATCTTTTAACTTAGCTTCAGTTGGAATTTACATCCTCTAACTTTGAATGTGCACAAGTAAACACTAAAATTGAACAAATAGACACATTCGTCCTACGTGACGTTCTATAGATGTGGGTGTTTGTTTGTTCAATTTTATATTAGTTTAAAAGTCTACATGTGAACGCCCATAATTGAAATGTATAAATGTCAACTTAAAATCAAATTAAAGGGCATATTTATGTATTATGCCTTCATTTTATTGTTCAAGTTCCAAGTAGTGTTTGTTAAAGAGAGAATCCACCTTGCACCACTTGGTGTAGTGGAATGTGGAAATATTACAATACATATGGAAAAAAAGAGCAAAAAAAACTTTCATTAGTTGAATGAACTAAGAAAACTTGAAACTCCCGAAAATATAAAGACAAGTATTGTCTAGGATGGATGGAGGTCATAATATTGGTTTTAATTGTTGGGAATAAGTACTTTTATTTGTCAACCTTCTTTAAAAGATTTAAAAAAAAAAAAATGAATTTGGTTTATGGCAATGAAAAAGCAAAAGTTCTAACCGCAGACTCAACCATAATTTCAGTGCTGTAAACATAATCAATTGTGACAAAATTGTGATTGTACAACAACATATGCCTTTGTAGACGTTATACTGGTAAATTTACAGAATAAAGAATTACACATTGCACAAATACTTTCAATTAAAGATAATACAAAATCATGGATTCACTATTTACAGATTTCCATGATTTGTGTACAGTGTATATAAAGTACAAAGGGATATATGAACAAACTGCTAGCCAAAAACTAACACCATGTACAGATGATAACTTACTCTTCCTCCTTAAGTTGGTAAAAGAATCTTCACCGATCAAAGACGGTTAGAGGGGAAGATGATCCTCTGTTTGAAATATGTCCATTTTCATTCGTTCTTAGAGGGGAGGATTGTGGCATGAACTCAGACAATCGGAGCCGTTCGTTAGTCATTTTGTTCTGTTGAAGAAGGAACTTGTTAGTGACTTAGCGTCGCTAGTTTGATACATTCAGTGTTCTGAGGTTTACGATCAAGCAAAATGATTGAAAATAATATGGATATCTGTTACCTTAAATTTGGCATCTTGTAGTTCTCTTTCCAGTGAAGTCAATCTGTTTTTGAGCTGCTCAAGTGCTTCTTCAGCTGCTGAGATCCCCATCTCAGATGTTGGTTTTGTTAATCCAGCAGCCTGCAGTATAAATTTCAAATGATAAAAAAACCGACGCCAAAGAACTAGAGACTACAACCAACATTTCCTTTGATATTATAATAAATAAAAAATGAATAGTAAATAAAAAATGAAATTTCCTTACCTTTAGCACAGTAGTGCACAGACCAAGTAACTTCTGCGCCAATTGCAATCTTTCCTCTTCCTTTTCCTGTTGGACAAATTCCCAACTATTTAATTCCTAGAGACACACAAAAGAATTCTCCTCTTCCTAACATAATTCATGTCCACAAGTCACATTGTGGAATTCCTCCTAGGCACATAAAATGATTAACAACTAAAACATACAAACCTTCAACTTGTTCTCCAGCGTTTGCTCCTTGTCAAAATTAATGTAGGGGCTTCTTCCATTAGTTTGACGGAAGTGAGCCAGCTCTTCCCTAACTCGAGAAAGAATTGATTCAGTTTTCCGCAGCTTTACTATAAGGTCATCATTCTGATTTTTCAGTAAATTGTTCTCTTCCTGTGACACAGACCCATGGTGGATTAGTGCTGTAGCGAAAAATACCAACTAACACTTTTAAGATGTCAATCTTCAGTCTGGAAAGTCTGGTAAAAAGGTACCAACCTTAATTTTAGCATGATGGTGGATGCGCTGTTGAAGGTTTTGCTGACCAGACAACTTCTTTATGTCTGCTTCAAGTTCGATGACCTTCTTCTTATGATTCATGTTCTCCATCTGAGAAAATTTCCGGTGTATAAGTGATTTTTTAATACAGTAACAACCTGCCGAGGTGTAATAGAAAAAAGAGTTACTAACATCTCTTACCTTTATCATTTCATTTTCTGTTGTAAGCAAGTGATTCCGCTGGCGCAGTTTTTCAAGTGCAATCTGTGCAACCACCATCTCTGCTTGTTTTCTCTCAATTTCCTCAATCCATCTAATTATCAATAAAAAACAAATGAGAAACGCAACAACAACAAGATGACTCTCGAAATCTAATTGACAATTAATACCCTTTCCGCTCCTCTATAAACTCATTTAGTTGTTGCCTCAGCTTACAAAACTCGTCCTCCTGCAAGCAAGCAGTTACTAATATTAGATAAGTCCAGACTATGTTGGTTATATCATTATATCCTTACTAAGTTTACCTTGACCTCAGCATCAACATTACGGACTCGAGCCATCTCCATCAACATTTTTATTTGAGGATTATCCAGCAGATTCTGGTGGGGTAACCCACATAAGCCAAACAAAAACATACGTGAAATTGTCAGGTTCTAGAGAACATAAAAAAGGAAATGGCCTTTGGTATTAACATTCCCTCCTAACAAAAAATATAGGTTTATTTAAATTACCGCATAGTTATTCATGTCCAGTTTCACACCCAATAGATCGCGCATTACATCATGGGTCATGCTATCAGCAACAGCTAATTTTGAGTTCAACATGAATATCTGCGATGAGTGTATGATCACAATTGAGTAGAGGAAATTTTACAAAAATAAGTCATTGTTTTAGGATGTGAATTACCTCTTTTTGTCTACTAGCAGCTAGAGCCTCAAGTTCTTGGATGCGATGTCTTTCTGCACTATGCTCCTCATCCCTCTCAGACATCAATTGCTGAACCAAGCCTATGCCAATACATTTGAAAGGGGAACCAGAACCCCTAGGCTTTGAAGAATTTTTTTCCAATTTGCTTGATGATAAAGCTGGAGCTTGGGTGGTGGCATGGGGATCCATCTTCACTTTCTGTGCCAATGCTTCTAATGCCTTAAACTGTTTTGCATTTTGATATTAGGTTAAACCCACAGATTAGCAACCAACACCAACTCTATCAAAATCAATAGAAGGAATGAGAAATCACCTTTTCCTTATACTCGCTAGCCTGTGCCTCAGCATGCAAATTTAGTTCTGATATATGAGCCTTGAAGTGGGCTAGCTGTTAAAGAAAATGAAATAAGTTAATCTAACAAGTTAATGAAATTGAACGTCAACTGGCTGACTGAGCTTAAAGAACAAAAAATTATAGTGAAGATACAGAGGACCAAACTCACTTCAGCATCTCTAGAGATGATTTCTCCCTCAAGAAGTTGTATGCGCTGACAAGCTTCTTGAAGACTCTTTCCTTTTTCCTCTTGATGCCTGTATACATAGATATCAAAACATTTAGAAACCTAAATGAGTCCTATTTTTGAGATTTCAGGTTGCATGGTATAGTTGTCAGAAACCTTCTCATGTCAGCATCACTGCCTTTTACATTGTTCATGTGTTGCTTGATGGCATGAAGTTCCAGTTCCAGCTCCTCTCTTTGTAACCGCTGTCGCTCAGCCTCTCCTCTGACAAATTCAACCTATAAAGTGGGAAATCATGTTATTAAATGATAAATAAATCGATAAGTACATTTAGCTTTGCAAGAATGAGTACCTCATTTTCTAGTACATTCACTGTGCATTCCAGTTCCTCAACAGACCTCTCTAACAATTTAACCTCCTCTTCTTTCTCAACAGCCTGGAGTTTTGCTATATCGGCCACCTGACATGAATAGAATATTGTTGTAAGAAAAAGGGGAGTGAGAAAAAGAAAACAAAAAGAAGGAAAACATTAGAGATCAATACTGAAGAAAGTAGTTTAAAACACAATTCCACCTCTTTCGCTTCTATGGCAATTGCTTCATTTTCCTCCGCAAGAGTTTGTGTTGTCTCTAGTTTCTTTTTCAACATGAGAATTTCTCCATGGAGGTCTTCCTTCTCACTAGTAACACCACTGAGATTTCTCTTCAAGCATTCAATTGAGTTGCTCATTTCGCCAACGATATCACCAAAGTTGGTAATTTCTATCTCTAAGTTCTCACAGACTTCCCTTTTCTCTAACAATTCCTCCTCGATGGAACATTTTTCTTCCATGGTGTCCTTGGCACTGGCAGCCAGCTCCGAGTTTGTGTGTGAAAGCAATTCTATGTCCTTGCACTTTTGAGAGATATCTGACTCCAAAATTGCTGTCTTACTTATCTTTTCCTGCAACTGAACTTCAAGCGCTTGACCTTTGCAAACAGCTTCATCAAGCTCATTTTCCAAAGAATTTATAGAAGCCATCAGATCATCAATTTCATCTTTTTGATCCTTGTGGTTAGATGCCGATTCTTGTAACAAACTAAGGTCAAATAGCATTCCTTTGATGATGTCATCCTTCCGTACTAACTCAGTTTGCAGGGAAGCACTTTGTATTAATATCTCTTCAGCAGAATTCTCCAATGATTCAAACTCTTCAAAAAACTTGGATGCCCTTTCAAGTTCTTCATGTATGTTTTGTAACATGGCATCTAATCCAGCACTTTTATTTTGTAAAGCATTAAGCGCTCTACTCCCAACGCTGTCTACTTTGAGCATCATATCAAAAGTGTCATTGTTACCCTTCTCACAAGATGTGAGTTGGATTCTCAAGAAAGTATTCTCTGCTGCCAAAACATTGATTCTCTCGATCTCTTCTTTCTTTACCTCCAACTCTGAGAAAATTTGGCAACGTTCTCCTTTTAACTCTGCTATTTCATGCTGCAGTTCTTCAATCACCTTTTTTAGACAATTCATTTTCTTAATTTCTGCTTCTTTCATTTCCATATCTTTCTGGAGTCTGCATGATGCTGCTTCCAGCAAGCAAGTTTCATTCTGCAACATCTGATTTTGTTGGTCAAGGACAAAGATGCGACTTGAAGAACTTTCAAGGGCTGAGTCCTTCTTTTGCAATTCTTCAAGCAACTTCTCATTTTTAGAGCTAAGTTCCTGGACCTGGGTTGTCAGAACAATCTTTCCTTCCTTTAATTCACCAAGTTCATGCTTTAATGTCTCATTCAAACAAGAAGCTTCCATCAGTGAGCACACATCTTTCTCAAGAGCATTTTTTCTGGAGTGAACTTTGGCAATCATGGAATCCATTACACTAAGTTCAGCCAACAAATTCTGCTGCTTCCTTCCTGCTTCTGCAACTTCCTCTTGTAGATTAGAAACATCAACCTCCTTGTCATGTAAGATGGATGCGGTTAATGCAACATCTAGATTGTCAAAAATTATTTTTCTCTTCAAACCTTCGGCAACTTCATAGAAGTGCTTATTTTTTCTCTCCAACTCAGATATTAATATGGTCCTCTCTTCTAACTCAGATGACAAAATTAATGACTCAAAGTCTTTTGCAGAAAACTCCATAGTCAAACTATCTTCCAGAGACTTCACGGCTTCCTCTTTTTCCTTCAGCACCCTTTCTTGATCTACAAGAGATGCCAAGACAGTTTTGTTGCTGAGATCTATCTCTTTCATTAACTCAACAAGCTCAGATCCCATTTGCTCGGACCTTGCTAACATTGACTCTTCCTGGAACTGCAAATCAAATATTTTTTTCTCGAAAGAGCCAAGTTTGGAAGTAAGATCCCCTGCATCAGACTCTTTCCTTAATACACGATCAAAGTTGTTTTTAATGTCGGCCAATAATTTCCCCTTCAGAGTTCTGCACATTTCAAGCTCCTTCTGTGCTTTGAAGTTCTGCTCCTTCAACTTAGATATTAATGAGTTTGATTCACTTAGCCCATGATTGAGTAGCCCATTTTCTACATTCAATCCGGTTGCAGCTTCTAAGAGAATGCCCATGTGACAAAGATGCAAGACAGACAGAGCACAGTCCTTGACAATAATATCAGACCAGATCTCCTCAAGCCATGACTTCATGTACTTAGTTGATGCATGAAGTTGAGACTTTATGATAAGGACATCAGATGTTACAGACTTGAGCTCATCTGTGGAAGTGGTTGCTGCCTGTGAAACTATATCCTCTAGCTCCAACACCAGCCTTTGCATCATTGCTAGATCTGACTCAAACTCATTTTCCAGTCTTTGGTAATGCATGTCCTTTAGATCATTAGCCAACTGCAAGCTTTGATTTTCATTAACAAGGATGTCTCTCTTTTCAGTTAAGCTGATCTCCTTCTTCTTACGCCTTTTGATGTCAAGCTTTAAGGATTCATTTGCTATCATTAGCTCATTTATCATGATGTCTGCTTCTTTCATGGTGTCTTGAACCTCTTCAAATTTGGCTAGAATGCAGGAAGCTTCAGTAGATTTCTGGGCCGCCACTGCCTTAGCATCACAAAGTTCAGCTTCAAGTAGCTGCAGACAAGAATTTCGAGAGAGCAGATCAGACTGAGACCGTGTTATTGATTCTATCATACTTAATTTAGTGGTTAGGAACTTGTCCTTTAAATTGAATTCTAATCTTATATTTTAGAACGCATTATTTAATCCGTCAAGATGATTGTTCTCAAGGATTATAAAATTGTAATGAACAGTCAAAAAGAAGGATTTCAGTATTGAAAGTCATGAGCAGTAATATATGATGTGTTTCTAGTGATATGGGCCTACCTTTTTTTGCTCATACCAGGAGCTGGAGGACTCCAGCACAGCACCTTCAATTGTTCGTAATTTATTGTCTACTAACTCCACTTTAACTACAAGTTCCTGTTCAAACTTATCCATATAGGTCTGTAGAGAAGTTGCTGCAGCCAGAAAATCTCCAATGCTCTCTTTACTCTTTTGCTCAGATGACCACAGGGCTTCTTTCTCAACATGTAATCTGGCCATTTCAGCTTGCACTCCTTTTAAGCAATCAAGAGCAGATTCCATTTCTTTCCTTAGTAGAATAACTGTAGCATCTATGTTCTTATCCTTCCAATTTATTTGAAAAGTATCCTGCTTGCTAGCTGATCCAAGCATATTATTACTTTTGTCGAAGGAACAGTCTGGTTTTTCAGCTGTCCTATCTTGAAGAATAAATGACTCTAGGTGCTGGCTGTGTTGTCTTGTCTCACTACCTGTCTGCAACAATACGTTAAAGTTGGATTACATAATAATAAAATCCATCACGAAGAATCTACCATTCCACTTAAAAAACAGATACTATAAGATATGAGTTACTTTCAAACATAACGGCACATAACTTACCAATGTTTCAAACTTGTCATCACTAGAAAAAGAAGCATGAGTTTCATTGCTTATATCTTTTCCATGACTTCCACTTCTTTCCACACACTCACTGAGGTGCGAACGTACTGTTGAAACACCTGCTTTCAGCTCTGTAAGTTTCTCAATCGTTTTCAACATATCATTTTCATCCAGCTTTTGTCTTTGCTCCTCAAACAGCTGAAGTCTCAGATCACTGCATGTCTTTTCCAGAGTATGTAGCTTCGTTCTCAGAGACTCATTTTGATTCTCTGCAGCGGCAACTACTGAAGCTTGATCCCAGAGAATAGCATCCTTTTGTCTGCTTGTTTCTAGAGATTCCATAAGTTGCATGTCCTTCTGGTTTAACGCATCAACACAGTTAGAATTCTGTTCCGACAACCAGTTAACTACCAAGAAAGCGACTGTTGCACTGCTTGACACCTTTCTGAGTTGATCCTCCCCATGCTTAATCTTGTTCTCAAGTTCTGAGATGACATGTGCCTTTGAGCTTAACTGGGATGTCAAAGAAAATAGCTCAGCATCTTTTTCATGGCAATCTAACTGGTGAGCCTCCGTCATAACTAAAGCTGCCCCTCTAAGAGATCTCAGCATGGACTCCATATCATTTCTTCTGTTGAGAGCATTCTCCAGACTCTGGTTGAGCTCTTCAATAAATAACTCCTTTTCAACAATGTATTTTGTCATTCTGCCAAATTGTTCAGATATCCTGCTTCTCTTATCTGGAAATGTACTGGAAATAAAATCCAGTTGCTCACAGGCATCTTTGAGAGCCTCATGCCCCCCACATACAATAGCTTCAATCTCGTTGTTTACCTGCTCCCATTCTTCAGACATATTTATTAACTCTTTTTCTTTGTCATATACACTTTCACCAAGTTTTAGATTTTCTTCTGTCATCAGAGATAATTTTGCCTCCAAATTTTTAACTTCAGTTTCCAGCTCAGCTAACCTCTTTCTGCTCTCCATCTCTTTCAAGCTGCTATTTTCAACTTCCTGCTGAAGAAGGAGGAGTTCTTCCTGCAAGCATACAATCACTTCAGCAGTTTCTGCCTCAGCCTGCCTGCTTATTTCATCCATCGCTTCCTCATTTGACACATGAAATTCAGAGTCATTTTGGTAACGCCGATTCAACATTTTGGCCTTCTCAAGGGAGTCATGCATCTTTTTAAGCTTTGCTTGCAAAGGAGAATCATCACTTTCCAAGAGCTTAGATGATGAGAGATCTCTCGATCCTTGATGAAACATTTTCTCCTTCAAGGAAGAGATTTCAAGCTCCAGTTTCCGCACTACTTCAGCATAACGACTGTTACTGTTTCTTAGATCGTCTACCTCAGTGATTGCTAAGAGATGTTGGGATTCAAGAGCTTCAATAATGGATTTGGCTTCCCCAAGTTCTGCGTGAACATCTTCACATTTCTGGGTCACTAACAGAAGCTGTTCTTTTGATGAGTCTCGGTCTTGCATCATGGATTGAGCATGTTGCTGCAATTCATTGTGATGCAACCTTTCTTCTTGAATTATAACCTTCAGAATGTCCAACTCAAGTTGCAAATCCATAATTTCCTCTATGTGCTCCATCATTTCTTCTTTCCTCGTATCTTCCTTCTCATTCTCAGCAGAAGTTTCTGATTTGCCATTAAGAGCCAGAGCTTCTGATGTTGACTCCTGAAAAATCTTTCACATCAAGAACATGAACAAAGTAGAGTTTTTGCAAACAAAAAACTAAACCGTACAAAGAATATTCGGTGGGATTCTATACAAGCAATATGAATGGTCAAGAATCATGAGAAAAAAGTACAAACTCAGGCTGATTATGCTCTAATATCTTGTGTATTTGTTTTGGCAACTTATGTCAACAGCTTTAATAACTGAAAATTAGGTTACCCAAAAACTTTTGTGGTCTGAGCTATGAGCTACTTCAACACAAGTTTTTTTTTTTTTTGATAACCGAGAAATCCGTCTGTGACCCGCCCTTTGGACCAATCACAGCCTTCTAAACTCGGTGGATAATGAGCCCGCCTCTACCCTTCTCCACTTAAATACCGGGCTTCGCTTTGCATGGTGTGGGGCTTGAACCTGCGACCTAAGCCACAAATCCTCCACCTTTTGCCACTCGAGCTAAGCCTTGGGGGGGCTCTTCAACACAAGTTTATTCTGTTATTTTGTGGCAATACTTTGCACTAGACGAATTGGGAAATATTCTTATTTAAGATACATTACCAAAGTCCGGAAAAGCATCAGTTAAATTCAAATACCCAAAGCAACTCCCTCAATCATGATAAAGGTGTCGTGTTCTCCCTTATCTTTCTTCCTCTTCTCTTATTTTCAGTTATATAATGACAAAAACATGCTTGTTCAGAAGGAGAATTACCTTTATGACTTCAACCCCGCCTTCGCGATCATTGTCAGCAGAACTGATGCTATTTAATGAACCTCGTAGTTCATCTATTTCCCTGAAGAGGATTGAGAGCAAGTTAGAGGAAACTAATAGTAGCAGCAGTTATAATTTCAATATGTTAAACGTCAAGAAAGTCTGTATAACCACAGTTGAAAAGGGTCACTAACCTGCTGAGTTTTTCATTTTTCTCTAAACAACAGTTTAGGTTAGTCTGGCATTCCTCCAACTCATATAAAGTCTTTTTTAACTGAAACATTAAAATACATATGAGACCAAGTTTATTCAATTTCTTCAAGTTAAGGGGGGGTCACCAGAGACCAACCTCTAAATGTAGTGTAGTTTGTTCGTCGCAAACATGTTCAGGCTCCTGCACCATGCAAAAGATGCTTGAACATAAGAAGGCTTGAATTTGTATCTTTAAAGCAGCTGAAAGAGGAAAGAACACACCGTACAAGCTGTTTTAAACATTACCTGAGATGGAATATTCATGTCCAAATGGATGTGCTGCTTCAAGTTCCCATCAATATTGTTAAGTAGCTGTACACATATATTGTCTTGACATCATACTCTTATACAAGTCAAAGAGCTAGAAAAGACAAAAGGCACAGAATTTACCTGATCCCGCAAGTTAGAAACCTCATTCAACAGAATTTCTCTCTCTCCTTCTTCATAAAAATCTTGAAATCTACAAGCTCAGTAGAACGAAAAATTGTTGAAGAATAAAAAGTAAACGAGCTTCAATATTTAGGTTATTGGATATGTATGTACAACATTCTACCTCCGCAGTTCTTCTAAAAGCCTAATGTTTTCACATGCAAATCGAGTTACTTCTGGATTTCTATCAACCTTAGCATGAAGCAGCTGGATTTCTTCAGTAAGTGCACTGTTTTCCTCCAATAAATAACTATCTGCTGGAATTAGTCCATTGACAAGTGACTCCATCCTTTGAATTCTCTCTTCTCTGAACTTTAGCATCATCTTGGTGCACCGATTATCTTCCTCCCTTTGACGAACCTAAGAAACAAACATGCAGGATAACCGTGTATGGAAGTTAGTATCTTATTGAAAATGTCAAACCTAAACAAAGAAATGGGATAGAAGGCAAGAAAGTGCGAAGAGGGTCACCAGACGGTTAAGCTGCTCAATTTCAGCTTCAAGTTGTTTGATAGAAGTTTCAGCCATCTGCTCTCTCCTTAAAGAACCAGCTAGTGTGGTCTCTAGTGATTTGAACTGAAAAATAAAAAAATAAAAGCAAGAGGAATCATTGCACAGCAGAGTAGATAAGCATTTGGATGAAGAAAGTGAGATCAGATTCTTTAGCCATGAAGATGTATGAATGTAAGAACACCAGATCTCCTAGATGAAAAAAAGTGAAGTCTGATTTTTACCCATGAAGATGCAAGAATGTAAGAACACCAGATAGAGATGCAATAATCAGAGTGAACCAAGCTGGGGCAAGCAACAAAGCAGAGTCTGCTGGTGCTAAGATACTATGAGATGTAACTGCGTAATGAAGGTTTTGAATAAAATCAGAAAGAAGAAAAAAACAAATATTGTTCAGCATAGTTCCTTTCTTCCTGTATTCAGCATACAAATATAGTTCTTTTCTTCCTGTTCTTATACTTGTCAATTAATCTTAATCGACTAGTCCGAATCAGTTGGTGTGGTTATATGAATTCTCTAGTCCATTCTGCTTAATTCGAGTACACTTCATACTGACATTGAGTAAACTTTCCTTTTAGATAGAACTGAGTTATCTGACCACACTTATCCTACACACTGTGCGTTAACTAGTTTCTTCCTAACTAGTTGGTATCGCCTATATGGAACCTTTACTTCAATTGTGTTTTCTATTCTCCTAACTAAGTTTCATTGTTTTTGAGAGATCTTAAGTCTAATGAAGCAACTTTCCTCTATGTGATTTTTAGGTACAACTCATCCTGTTTTATCACCCTCAATCATCATATTGTCACACCCATGAACTGATGTATTTAAGATGTCTATGTAGGACAATGGACATGACAGAAGTATTTCAAGCTGCCTCCCATTTTTCTCCTCCATGTGTGCTACTTGCACCCTCTTTCAGATATGATCAATTTCTATTATTATCTAATTTTGTATGACTGCATATTTATCTTAACATATGCAGTTTACGACATTCATCTTTACTATAATATAATATCAATGGTCCCACAACTGTTCCATATATCTTTTATTTACCTTGTTAGGTATCTTTCTATCACATAACACATTGTAACAATCTTTTATTCAGTCATTTTATTCTATTTGTATATGTTACATCTTCATCTATCATGCTATTCTCCTAGAAGACTTCTGAGTTGTAGGTATTTAGGCACTAAATCTGCTACCTCCCACTAGCACAAGTACCGGATGATTGTGTCCACTAAGGCTTGGATAAATGAGAAGAAATCATCTAATGTTTCTGCCTTCGCTGATATTTGAACCTAAGATCTCATGGTTCTCAACCCCACTTCATTGACTTCCCTTGAGTGCTTATGTTGTAGTAACACAATCGTGCAACTTTAGACCTTGATTAATGTAAAATGGAACTGAATTAAACACAGTTGTATTCTTCAGTGTTTGTACATCAGAAGGTGCTGTAGCGCCATCTGGAATGATTACTTGAAAGCTTATTGAAAGTGTTGAGTCATACTTTTGACTTGCAAACTTTCTTTGTGAAAGAAAAAAGAATATATGAGATAAGCAATGTAAATAAAAGAAGCCCAAAAACAATATGATATACCTGTTTAGAGGATAACCTTATAATGCCCTTGGCCTCCTTTGCTATCAAACTACCATGCTGATCTGTCTCGAGTGCCTTTTCATCATTACTGCTGTCATCTTCCAGTCTAGAGTCTCCTGAAATAGTTGTTTGACCAAATGATAAAGCTCTAGATATATTCTGACGTTTCAAAGACGAAAGCTCCTCCTGTTTCAAAAATTCCACCAATCTTTTCCATCAGTTTTAAGTTCACACCAACTTCTACATTGCATAGTAAATATTTAAAGAGGCTTTCTACCTTTAGAAGTCTTATCTCATGTTTAAGAGCAGAGACATCTGCTGAAGAATCTTCATTGACGACAGCCTTCATATTGCAAAAGGAGAAAAGGAACAAAGTTAAAATATTGAGGCTGAATGATGGCCACTTTGTCATCAGCGAAGTTATATGCTTACATTGTTCTGAATAAGTTTTGCCCGTTGAGCAAACTTTAACGTATTCAGTGTTTCAGCTGCACAGCTGAGGATAAAAAAATCAGCGTAGTTGAATAATTTTTCACCAAAACTAGTCAGCATAAGATTAA
Source organism: Solanum tuberosum (assembly GCF_000226075.1). Lineage (NCBI taxonomy): Eukaryota > Viridiplantae > Streptophyta > Magnoliopsida > Solanales > Solanaceae > Solanum > Solanum tuberosum. Next base: position 1,641,402 of record NW_006239002.1, read on the forward strand.
GAAAGTTTAAAATAACACCAACCAGATAGAAGGGCTGACGTTTGATATAATCATTGTTTTTGAGTTTCCACCCAGTGAATCCTGCATTTTATACTGTAAGAAGGACGCTGATATACTCGAAATTTAAAAACTGGGTAGAAAAATGTGTTTTAAAGTTCACCTGAAGTAGAAATGTCAACTTTGAATCCCTATAAGGAACATGCCTTGGCCTTCCATTGGCAACATCAACCAGAACCATTATTACATGACTGCAGAATGAAATGCTCTGTCAAGTGAATGTGAAAGGCCAGGAGATGAAGCAAGAGTTATCAGGGAAAATCATCAAGGAAAAATACCCTAGAGTTGATAAAGATCTGTTAATGCTTGCAGCTTCTTTCAAGCGTTCACCCTCAGCACCAGAAGCTTTTTGCCTGTAATAGGTAATGGCCACATAAATGATGTGTCTGAAATTTTTTTGTAGTTTTTTCTTTCCTGAGTAAACATAACATATTTGCTCTTATCAATCAAAGAATTACCTTTCTGAACCAGCAAGGTCAACAAGATTAAGCCTTGAAAAACGGAAGTTATCAGCAGAGTTCTTTTCCCACCTACTCTCAATTATACAGGTAAAGACACTGTGTGAGCGACTGCTCTCTCTGTTCATGTTTGTTGCTGCAACTTTCCTGTTTAAAGAACCCTGAACAGATATTGAACTTTATTCAAACTCATGAGAATATTTTTATGCCACTTACAAAACTTGCCTCATGTGTGTGCTCTGCAAAGTGTAAGATATTAATGAAGAAACTCAGTATCTACAGATATTGTTACCTGAGTCAAGAGCTTAAGAATGTCACCCACAGTCTGGACTTCAAATTCGGACAGATTTTCAACATAAACACCTTTTGTGATATCCTCTCGCAACTATAAGAGAAAAATATGAGTGTGAACCAACAGCAGTAAGTTGCATCTAATTTTAGGTCAAGTTCAGACACGGGATAGACAAATTACCATTAAATTTGAGGATGAAGGTTCAAGGAGATCAGTGATTTGTTCATTATAAATCTCTAGAAAAGAACATTTGCAGCTGTATTGTAGTCTCTCATCCCTTCGACTTTCCTCTTCCTGAAAAATAAAGATCAAAAGTGACTTCACCTACAATTCCTAGATTAGAAGTTGTATTAGGAACAAAAAGCAACAAAACATCCTACTTACTGCTCTGATCCTAGCAAACAAGAATTCAAATATGCGCGGCGTCATTCCTCGGTTGGGGCTCGGCCTGATTTCCAGTTCTTCAATCTCACCAAGCATTGTATGTGTCTTCCCACTACCAGTCTGCAAGAAGATATCCGAATGTGCTACTATTTTTTAGTCAAACTTGGCAATTAAAAACTTGTGACTGGAAAAGAATCAAGAATAGGTGTCACTGATTTGAGAACTAGAAAGATATGTGGACAGTTATCATAAATACATAGTGCTCAGTTGCCTTAGCATCCAAACGTTGCAGATTATTTCAAAAAAGAATTGCATTTAGAGTAAGGATGACCCTCTAAACTTTAGACGTCTCAGGGAAGCTTTTTTTATTATTAAAGGAGTTGGCGGATATCTCGAAATTCAATTGATCAAGCAAATCACAGTTTTCAGTATTTGCAGAGAAAAATTATCTACAAGATTTGCATAGACAATGAAAACTTAATGAACCTTTTACAGTAAACAATAAGTTTTTTTCCATCAACAAACTTTGTTTAAGCATGTGGTGTGACAACTTTTAACATTAGTAGTGCACAAGTTTAGAAGCAGTCACACCAATAGCTTTTCACCAAATATCATGCCTAACCTGTCCATATGCAAAGATGGAGCTATTATATCCAGATAAACAGTTCTCCACCATCGGTAAACCGACCATTCTAAAAAGTGTTTCCTGCACAATGAAATTGCATAATTTTCAGTATCTTGTAGGACCACACATAGTCCAACCAGAAATGATCATATTGCTCCAAGTTAAACGCTAATTACACAGACCTGATTGATTGTTTCACATGCCACGTGATCAAATGTGAACCGAGTTTCAGGCTGCCCTATCCAAGTGACACATTGTGCACTTTCCTGCTTCAAGCATCTAGTGTACCCTTGAGTATTTCTCTCCATGCTGTTGAGAGGACGCACTCGTATCAAAACCTGTGGTAATTCAATGTAGTTTAGTACTTGATCACCAAAGGATCGGTTAACACAATAATCACCAAATAAAGGTCCACCTACCTGTACATTGTGCTCCAACCAGAATGATGGATTTTCCTTGAGGTCAAAATGAGGAATTTCAACTGTATCAAGAACAGTCGGTGAATTACCACTGATTGGAATTCCCCTATACAATGCTGTGTAATTAGCCGTCCGGGAAGCTCCACTCGCTAAAGGCCTAGAACTACTGGCTAAAGAAAATGAAGGATTTGGAGGCTTTGTTACACTTTTAGATGGTGTGTTTTGATTAGAATGACTCTCCGAATAGTTAGAATTTGCCCTCCCTATCGTCCTAGTGGACCGTGGAGTAGCATTGACAGCTACTATCCTTGATTGATTCCCACAAGTACCTGCATCCATCTTTCCTTCATCCCCCATTTCCACAGAATTCGAGCTGGAACCCGCTTTCTGCACCCATCCATATCGACCTTTTGGAAGACTTACCGGTTTTTCTGGAGTTCTATTAATGTCGGAATATCTACTAGTCTTAGGTTTAGTGGGGGTCTTATCAATTTTAGTAACCCTAACACCCCCTTGTTGATCTACTCCGCCTTTCAAATTCCTGGTGGTTTCTTGAATTGCGTTTAAAGGAGGCCTTGTTGAGTCTGTACTAGCCGGAGGACCCATTGAATCCCTCGGATTCACCGGTACATTCTCAATTTCCTCCGGTTGGGTATTATTCTTACCACTGTTCCGTCGCAAGAATTTGAAATCCCTCAACATTCTGTGTATCAACAAAACGATTCAAGATACAACAAAAACACATACAATGTAATTCCATACAAATCTTTAAACAAAACTCAAGAAAAGAAACAAATGGGGGTTAGTACCTGAAAGAAGTGTTGAAGAAGAGAATACCAAGTCCTCTATATGTTGAAATTGTAAGTTACTTTCTTGAGCTGAACTAGGAATTCAAGAATCTTGATTTTGAAACATCAAATCTTGAAATGGAAAATCATTCTCGAGTAGAGAATTTCTCTCTCTAGATTTTTGGAGAGTGAAGACTGTTGAGTTGTTGAATCAAGATTTTCAAATTATGAATCTGCAGGGGACAGAGATGGACGGTTATGATTTAATCAACGTTTGAAATGGCGCATTGGGTTTTGAAATAGAGAGAGGGGTTTATTCGGGAAATTAAAGGAATAGGAGGGGGAAATTTTGAAATAAATTATAGTCCTACTAATGATTCCTAACGGCTACAATTTAAATTTTTGCCATAGAGTGGGGCCTTCGTTTTTTCAAATTTATTCTTTTTTGCCCTTCTTTTTTTCTTTATTACCTTTTGTTCCACACTTTTTTGAGTTTTTACTCTAATCAAGAATGATTGGGGTGCCAAGATTAACCCAATTTGAATGGTGCACAATGTTATTATGCACCTTTTTGTTACACAAAAATATGAATTCGAATTTATAGACCAAAAAATATAAGATTTGTGTCTACTACACAACTAAAGTTATTAGTGTGGAGTACGTAGTACAAATTCTCATTTATAGTATTTTTATTGGGAAACAATTTAAATATATTTTTGAACTATTAAAATGAATCAGTTTTATTCTTCGTTATGTTTTTTGCTTGATCAAACAAACTAAAGTCATGATCTTTTTTTTCTTCTTTTTTTTTTAACAAAAGTCATGATCAAGCATAACTTATAACAATATATATAGTATGATACTAGGGGTCGTTTGGTTGGGAACAAGTTATTCCATGATAAGTTTTCTTGGGATAACTTATCCCACCATGTATATGGGATAACTTATCTCATCACTATGATATAAATGGTGAGATAAGTTATCCCAAACATGGCAACCAAGCAAGATTAAAAAAAATTATCCCATCAGTATTATTTTTAATCCCTCACACCAAACGACCCTAAAACATAAATTTATGACCCACAAGAAAATTATTTACTATAAGGGGATAAGTTATGTTGGGATTATTTTTTACACCAAATGCCCTTCGTTTGGTTTGAAAATGAGTTATGATGGGATAAGTTATGTTGGGATAAGTTATGTTGGGATTAGTTATGATGGGATAAGTTGTGTTGGGATTATTTTTTATTGAGTGTTTGGTTTGTTATATTCAAAATAATAAATTTAAGAACAATTTATTTATTTACAAAAATGCCCTTCATTAAGGTAAAAAGTGATACAACAAAAGGGTTGAAAGAGACATTTTTGTCATTTACCTATTTTATCCAGGGATAAGTTATCCCGGGATTACTATACCACCCAAGGAGAGGGATAACTTATCCCGGTACTAATTATTAATCCCGGGATAAGTTATCCCGAACTTGCCAACCAAACAACAAAATAAGCGGTACTATAATTTAATCCCGGGACTATTTGGTATTATCCCTTACACCAAACGAGTCCTAAGGGTATAAATTAAAAACCAACACAACATAGGACAAAAATGTAAATGATCCCTTTAAGAAAGAGTTATATTGGATGATTAAAAATCAGCCCAATATGAAATTACCTTGCACCAAATTCATAAGATTTTGGGCGAATTGGGAGAACATCATGTTTTGAATCATATTTGACGTCCCTAAGGGTAGAACTCATATCACCAAAAAATAGTTCTTTTTCCTTCTTCTCAAATCTTTATTTTCAAATCATTTTGAACAATAATAGTAGGAGAAAATATTATTACTTTCTTTAAGAAAGGTATTCTCAAAAACTTCTTTTTTTCAAACTATATGATTTCACATGCATTACTATTAGTAACACAAAAATTATAACACTTATTGTTAGCATAAGCGATTAACATACAACCAAAAGTCTTATAATCTTCTTCTTCTTCTTTTTCCTTTCACGATTAAGTATTATAATTTATAACAATAACAAGATATTTCCATACTTTCAAATATTTCAAATATAAAAGGAATAATCTCTAATCTTCTCTACTCATCAAAAGAATAAAAACAAGTATAAATAGATGAGGAGAACTCAAATCAAAATAGAAAATCAAGGAGAGGTTTTCTTGCTAAGGTTATTAAAAGGATTAATAGCAAATAATGGGCTTGTTACAAAGGGATTAAAGGAAATAATTGGCGTAAATACCTAAAAGTGATCCTATACATAACTTATTCTTTGAGATAATTAAATATTTTTTTCAACATTTTTTTAAAAATTAATAAATATGCATACCTAGACCTTATAATAACCTTTGGTTTTTGCAAGTAGAGTGCATCATGCCTCTTATTATATATTTCGTTTATAGAAGATTATCATTGAGTGATTGAGTTAGCTAGAGCTAAGTGGACAAGCATACTAATTAATCTCTACCTAATCGGAGTTTTTATAAAATCGAATACATGCATGTTTGATCTCGAGAATCTTTTTAAATTAAAATTTCAATAATTTACATGTTATCAATTTCAAAACTTTTACTAACACATGTAACTGTTTATTTATAAAATTAATTTTAATATTTAAATGTGCTCATGATCCACATATAATATTTATTAATCACTTATACTCATCGTTAAAATATAACTTCATTTATTGAGACTGTTAAATTAGGTCCACACATTTCATGAATCACCAATATGGGACCTTTGTGCTTTAACACCCCACCTCACCTCACGCCCAGTGCGTAGCATCTGGTGCGTGGGCAATTTTTGACCCATCTCACGCCCAGTGCATAGCAGTTGGTGCGTGGGCAATTTTGGGCAAGTCCAGTGCTTAGCATCTGATGCATGGGCAGTTTTTGATTTTTTTGGGCCCCAACATTAGGTGAGATGGGTCATTGCTCTGATAGCATATTAAATTAGGTCTTAGGTCTAACTCACACCCCAAAAACTAGTTCAAAGGGAGGAAAATTGCGCAAGCTTTATAAGGAGTCTACTCACCTCATTAACCACCTGAAACTTTTTTGCTTTAACAGAGACTCCTTGTTTTAATATTTTTTATTTTTTTTAAGATGTGGGCAGTGTATAGAAAAAGGGGAAGGGGAAGTGCTTTGTTAGATTTAAATCTTCAACATTCGATAGAAGATGAAGTTATAACAATCACTAGTACTCTACAAATTTAGATCACCTTTTACATTTTTATTCAAATTATTTAATTAGTTTGATCTAGGATTCTTGCGATCTCGTATAATTATAAAACTCAATTAGTAGATGTCTTAGTTCTGGATTACTTTTCAAATGACCATATAATTAGAACGTTAAAGGAAATAATAACTTGCAGTAAAATCATGAGAATGCCTCAAATTTCATTTTATTTTTAAACTTAATTTCTGAAATAGTCAACAAACTTGAACTATGACGTCAAACATTTTAAACTTTGAGTTTATTAATATTTTGCTGTCTGATACTATTTTTTTTTTTAATGATCTGGACAATTTTGATTTTTAAAAAATTGCTACAGCTACTATTATAGTATTTATATTCATAGGCTAGAAAATCAAGAAGTAATACTTAAATTACGTTGTACAAGAAACATGATGCGTTTTAGTTGGAATTTTATGATTAAAATAAATAGAACTCCATTACTAATTATTCAAACCTCTATACTGGTGGACAAGTCATTAGGCAAGTTTGTGAGCTATAAAATGCCTGTTTGATCCAACTTTATTATCTCTATATACTACTTTTAGCCAACTTAACTCCACAAACCATAATAATTAAGGTAAAAATCCAATTTTTTAGCTCTTTCTTTTCATTCCAAAATTTTGTATACAACTTCAATTCTATTTTATTTTTGTATAGTTTGGTGGTGAGACAACAATGGCAAATAACATTAATGTTGCATCTTTTGTGCTAGTTCATACGGGAGGCCATGGAGCCTGGTGCTGGTACAAGATTGTCGAATTGATGAAATCTTCAGGACATAATGTCACAGCTCTTGATTTGGGTGCTTCAGGAAACAACCCAAAACAGGCCCTCGATATTCCAAGTTTTTCTGATTATTTGAGTCCGCTAATGGAGTTCATGGCTTCACTTCCTCCTGATAAAAATGTAGTTCTTGTAGGCCATAGCCTGAGATAATATCTCATATAGTCATTCAACTTTGAATAGCTCACTTAGAAACTCACTCAACTTTGGATTGTTTACTTAGAAAGTCACTCAACTTTGTTTTTTAACTCAAAAGTTACTCAACTATTGATGTTTCACTTAAAAAGTCACTCAACTATTTATATTTCACATAGAAAGTCACTTAATCAATTTAAATAATCTTTTCATTAAATTTTCTAAAAATACAAAAAATAAGATGCTTATTTTAATTATTGTTTTTTTTACTACCTTTTCATTAAAAATATAGTAGAAGATCGTTACTGCCTCTTTTTTTTAATTACTTCTTATCAATTCTAATTTTTCTTTTTGGTAATCTTTTAACAATTTATTTCTTTTATTATTTCCTTAAAAATAGTTTAAGATAAAATTTAATTAAAAAAATATTTAAATTGATTGAGTGACTTTTTAAGTGAAATATAAATAGTTGGGTGACTTTCTAAGTGAAACATCAATAGTTGAATGATTTTTGAGTTAAAAAACAAAGTTGAGTGACTTTCTAAGTAAACAACTTAAAGTTGAGTAACTTTTTAAGTAAACAACTCAAAGTTAAGTGACCATCTGAGATATGCCTTGGTGGACTCGCCATTTCTAAAGCTATGGAAAACTTTCCAGAAAAGATTTTAGCTGCTGTATTTGTCACTGCTCTAATGCCTGGTCCAACTCTCAATGTAACCGAAGTCTACAATGAGGTATCAATTTTAGTTCTGAGATGATTCTGTTACGATTTGTTTTTGCTTTTACATGTTTAAAACTAAATATACTTTTGTTATAGTCCTGCAGTGCAGTACTACCTGAACTTGATAATCGCGTTACATATGACAATGGACCTACCAATCCTCCAACCACCCTCATCTTAGGTCCCAAGTATTTGGCAACTAATGTTTACCAATTGAGGTAAGCAAATCACAATATTGTATCAAATCACAAATTAAATCTATTCAAGTGCTTATTTGCAACATCAACGTAACTTGTAATTGATTTAAATCAGTTTGTTTATTTCTTTTTTGGTGTTAGGATTGGACGATGGCTACTAAACTAGTGAGGTCACTATATTTATATCGTGCTGAAGATGTTTCTAAGGAGGTAGTTCTTGTTGGGTTTTAAAGGTGTGAACAGGAAATGAAGGGTTGTGACTCTCCTGAAGAGTTGTGACTATGCCGAAGGGTTGTGAACTTTATGAAAGGTTGTGTCCTTTCTAAAGGATTGTGACCGTTTGAAAGGTTATGCCTTTTCCCAAGTGTTGTGACCTTTCTGAAAGGTTGTCTTCTTTCCAAAGGGTTGTGACCTTTACCCTTGTTGGCTATAAATAGAGAGGTTTTCTCTCATTTTTCTGCATCGAATTCTTCCCTTCTTTTGCATACATTTCTTACAAAACAAAATCGATCGATCGTGTCTGTGTGTGTGATTCGTTGCTGTCA
>NW_006239002.1:1650393-1653506 GCF_000226075.1 Solanum tuberosum
TGCCTTTTCCAAAGTGTTGTGACCTTTCTGAAAGGTTGTCTTCTTTCCAAAGGGTTGTGACCTTTACCCTTTGTTGGCTATAAATAGAGAGGTTTTCTCTCATTTTTCTGCATCAAATTCTTCCCTTCTTTTGCATATATTTCTTACAAAACAAAATCGATCGATCGTGTTTGTGTGTGTGATTCGTTGTTGTCATTTTGAGTTCGTTGAAATTATCGAAGTTTGAGGTACCGCTACTTCTTTAATGGTTAATCCGTTTTATCTTGGGAGGAATTAATCTGCAACCTCGGATACTTGAGGGGATTAAATTTTTAAGGACACACAGTGGGTTCTGTGGACTCGGATAGTTCTTTGTGTTTTTCTTTTTATCTTTTATTATTTCTGGTTTGTTAATCTGAATACATGAGATAACAGTTCTTTCAAGGGAAAGGTATGGATCAGTTAGGCGAATATTCATTGTTGCTGCTGAAAATAAATCTTTAAAGAAAGAACTTCAATATTGAATGATTGAAAATAATCCACCTGATGAAGTGGAAGAGATCGAGGGCTCTGATCATGCAGTCATGATGGCTAAGGCCCAACAGCTTTTTACTATCCTTTTGCGCATTGCCAACAAGTGATGACTCTGCAAATTTTGTATCACCTTTTACATTTTTATTTAGGCTACTCTTGGCTATCATTCGTTTTCTTATACTAAATTAATCTGATCTAAGATTCTGACTCATGATTTTCATTAAGAGGATTCAAATAAAGAAATGTAGTACCTTGGATTTGAATTTAGAAACTCATGAATCATGATATTGGCTTCTTTTATGATACGTACGATCTGATTTAAAGAACTTGATATTTATATACTACTATATTCATAGGCTACAAAAAAATATCCCTTTTTTTTTCAATAAATAAATACTACTTATATTGGCCTAGGCGATATTCTTTTTAAAGAAAAGAACGACAAATTAAAGAATTCTTTATCTAAATTTGGACAAAAGGAGTTAGGACCATCTAATTTCCTGACAAAGTTGATGAGCTATATATAAGATGCCTCCTAATCCAATATTCATTCTTCTATCATCTCTTTTGGCAAATTTAGAGCACTCCACAGTCCACAGGACATCACAATCAGGTAAATATCCAATCATTTATCTCTTTCTTTTCCAAGATTTTGTACAAACTTGTCACAACTTCACTTTTTTTTTGTATAGGTTAGTGGTGAGACAATACAATGACAACATTATTTGCAGCAACAGTAAATTCAGCAGCCAATATTGTAGGTACAAAGATGTCATCCAAGATCAAAAGAAACAAAATGAAGTACAACATTAGTGGATTCAACTCATTTAGAGATCAAAAGGCAACTAACCATGTTGCCTCATTAAGCCTCCCTTTGTCCACTGCAAACATTGTTAGCTCATCACAACCCAAAGGTGGAGCTTTGTCCTCTACCTACAATGCACGTTGCTTTTTAGATTTTCAAATCATGCATTTAGAGTAAATAAAATGCTCAAACATTGTCAACAAGTTGATATCCCAAATACATCAAAAAATACATGTCCAAACATATTTGTCAATTCCCCTTCAGTACTCACAATTTGGCTACAAGCTTACCATAATCGACAATTAAATAGTTCTAATACTTATGTTTCCATATGCAGATGCTATCCTGTCAGGGCCAAATAACTTTGTGCTAGTTCATACGGGATGTCATGGAGCCTGGTCATGGTACAAGATTGTAGAATTGATGACATCTTCAGGGCATAATGTTACAGCTATTGACTTGGGTGCTTCAGGAAACAACCCAAAACAGGCCCTGGAAATTCCAAGTTTTTTTGATTACTTGAGTCCACTGATGGAGTTCATGGCTTCACTTCCTGCTCATAAAAAAGTAGTTCTTGTAGGCCATAGCCTTGGTGGACTTGCCATCTCTAAAGCCATGGAAACATTCCCCGAAAAGATTTCATCTGCTGTATTTGTCACTGCTCTAATGCCTGGTCCAACTCTCAATGCAAGCATCGTCTACACTCAGGTACCAATTTTCCACATTGTATTTAAATTCTTAATTACATGTTTGAAACTAAATATACTTCGTTATAGTCATGTAGTGCAGTACTACCTGAACTTGATAATCGCGTTGCATACGACAATGGACCTACGAGTCCTCCAACCACCCTCATCCTAGGTTCGAAGTTCTTGGCAAGTAATCTTTACCAGTTGAGTCCAATTAAGGTACGTAACCAAATCATAACACATATTTAAGTGCTTAATTGTAACATCAACTTGAAATTGATTTAAATCAGGATTGGACGATGGCGACTAAACTAGTAAGGCCACTATATTTATATCATGCTGAAGATGTTTCTAAGGAGATATATAGTTCTTTCAAGGAAAAGGTATGGATCAATTAGGCGAGTGTTCATTGTTGCTACTGAAAGTAAAGCTTTTAACAAAGAATTTCAACGATGGATGATTGAAAATAATCCTCCTAATGAAGTGGAAGAGATCACAGGCTCTGATCACATGATCATGATGTCTAAGCCTCAACAACTTTTTACTACCCTTCTGCGCATAGCCAACAAGTAACAACTCACATATTTGATGCATTTTCATGGCAATCTCAGTGAAGTTCTGTTGTTATTTCTTCATTTTCTTTCCGTTGTAATTTTCTTTCATTGTAATTTCAGTGTTTGAAATTGACATCGACATCTATTTTCTTTCTTCTGATTCGTCCAACTGTTCAATATATAAAAAGCTTCCTTTTTACGAAACAACACAAATTTTTTAAATCAAATAGTCCATTTCATAAAATTAGTCAGTATCAAACGAAAATAACTTCAAGTTGAACAGTAATTTCCTAGGATAATGAAGATCAAGTTACTCATCAAACTCTTCTAAAAATTTATACTTGCGAAAAAAAAACCCCGACTATAATTGAGTTGGTTTGGTTTTAACTAAAAAAAATCAATCCGAGACCAAACCAACCCGACATTATATATATAATTTTAAAATTTTATTTTATACATAAAAATATTTACTTTGATATATTTTTTAAATATTTCTTATACTTTTTCATAGTTTTTATCTTTTAATATATTATTTCAAGTTTGAAACTTAGA
>NW_006239002.1:1653586-1670586 GCF_000226075.1 Solanum tuberosum
CAATAAAGATTATAGTCCACATATGTTGGTAATTATAATAAAGCTTAAATCAAAATCAAATTAATACTAATGCAAAAAGAAAATCAATTCAACACTAAGAATGACAATAATATTGAATATTTGTTCTTTGGTTTTACATTGGTTTAGACAATTAAAGTACATAATCTAATTTGAATTTCCTTTAATATTTAGTCATGTAACTAATACTTATTAAACTTATTTTAGCATGATTTAGTACTTTTAAATTATGATCATTTTCATTATGACTTGTTAATTTGCAATATTTGTTTTACGCGATTTCATTATTATTATTTTATTTTTTTTGGATATTTTAGTGTCATTAATCATATCATTGTTTGTGTTGTATTCTTAAGAAACACCTTAAATAGTTGTATTTTGGTAGGACTAAAGAAATATTTAAAGTACAAGTAAATTATACGTTTGTATGAATACTTTGGCGGAAAAACCTGAAAACCCAAAAAAATCTGAGGTTGAAAAACCCGAGTTTTATTGGTTGATTTGGTTTATAGATTTAAAAATTCGACACAAATAATTTGGTTTGATAATTGAAAAACCCGAACCAACCCGACTATATACACCCCTACACAAATGTATGGTGTTTATTAATCGGAAAGGGAACTGTCATGAATCATGTGATTTTTCTTCAGAGTTAATAATTGGAACTACACATAATATAATATTCTCTATGCCTTTTTTTTACTAATAATTTGAGTGATAAATACAACATAACTAGTATTGGGAAAATGAAACTAGGCCCTAAGCTTAAGTGTTTAGATGATCACAATGAAAGTTGGGGTGTTTAACTATTAGTCGAGCTAAGTTTAAGTGTTTATCTATATATTTTTTAAATATAAATATACATAACATACATTTTGTACATATTTTATAAATTAGTTGGTCAAAGATATGCTTAATACCGTTATTATCTCTTTAATTTTTAGATAACATTTTCCAAGTTCGACTTCAAATATTTTATCATTGCGTATAGATTTGAATTGTCGGAGATTTTATGAAAAATCTCATTGCTTGATACGTATTAGGAACACTATCTTTAAAAATATTTCACGAGTAAAAAAAATGAATCCCAGCGAATTAAACGACTAACTGCATACAAATAAGGAACAAGAGGCGATTATTTGATGTAGGTACATACGAAATTGTTGGAAAAAAAATAAAGATCAGAAAACATGCAGATCACATGGTTGTCTATAGGTAAGGATTTTAAAACGCAGAGAGGAGGCAGAGTAAAATTTTAGAGAGATAATTACTTCACACTAATCAATACATTTAATTTTGTCATCTTCATTATAGAGCATGGGTCTGACTCTGATAATTATGCTAAGGTCTTTTAAGGTTAAAGTTGCCCTTTCATGGTTTTGTTCCCATTTTTCTAATGGATTTTCTCCATAAGATCTTTGTAAATTTTCTTTAATCTTTTCTAGATTAAGACACTTACAAGTAATTTTTCTTAGATTTTCTAAGTATTTTCTTTTGAAATTACCATTATCTTTTTCAAGATTATAAGGATTTTGTTTTCTTGGGACTTTAATAAAATGTCCGCTTACATACTAACCATAGTTATGATGCAATAATATTTGCAATACATGAAACGAAAATGTATAGAATACAAGAATATTTAGAATATAAAAATGCTCTATCTATCTTAAAAAATTATAGAGTATTCACTGCATAATTATCCGCAACCCTGTTTTGAAACAGAATCAAATCTGTTTATGCTTCCAAGCTCTTTTTCTTATGCTATGCAAAGATTTTTGAACAAATTTCATTTTTATGCTACTAGCATGAATGTAAACAAAAATAGCATGGATAAAATCTTATGATTCTTTTATTCCCTATAGGTACTAAGTATTTCTTTCTATGTCTAAGTATGTATATAATCTGATATAGTATGACTTTTTATATATAAAATTTACGTGTTTGATAAATATTTAAAGTATTTATAACTTGATATTAGTCAAAAGTTATAAGTTGGGCATTCCTATGTAATTTAAGAATTTTCAAATTATAAACACTTTGGCTTGACCAAGGCTTTTATTATTTTATTTTAAATATTTTTTCTTATTCTCAAAATATCTTTTTCGATTCCAAATCAGAAATATAACAAAGAGGTTATTTATGAGTATCGATGTCAATTTCAATATTTGAAATTGCCATCAAAGAAAATAACAACGGAAAGAAAATATTTAAGGGTGTGTTTGATATGGATGAAAACATTTTCTGAAAAATGTTTTCCAATTTTTTCATGTTTGGTTGGCTTAAATGTTTGGAAAATGTTTTTCAAATCAACTCATTTTCCTCAAATTTAAGGAAAATGACTTCCCTTCCAAAATTAAGGAAAACATTTTCTAAAACTCTACTTTATCCTTTAATTTTTTTTCTCACCCTATACATACCCGGTACCCGACCCTCCCCATTAAAAAAAATTAATTTTTTTTAATTTTCTTATTTTTAAAATTTCAAATATATTTTTATCCCTACTTCCAACCCCCTCCCCCCCTCCTCAAACAAAATAAAGTAAAAATTTAAAAATTATTTTTGAAAAGTGTTTCAAATTTTAAGATTTTTTTTACCTCACCCAACTCCTACCAAAATATTTCAAATTTTAAATTTTCATTTTTTATGCCACCCCCTCTCCCCGGCCATTTTTAAGAATTTTTTTTTGAGAAATATTTCAAATTTAAAAAAATTTCATCTTTTTCACTAACCTCACCCCTATCCCCCCCCCCAACCCAGGCCACCCCATCAAAAAAAAATTAAAAGTCAATTTTTTTTTTCATTGTCTTTGAAATTGTTTTCCTAGGTCAGGTCCTGGGTCAAATCTCAGGGTCGGATTTTGGAACGGTCATCGGGATCTTATCCTAGTTTGGGTGTTAGGGTCGGGTCCTAGATTAATTATCGGGGTTAATTTTTGGATCAGAAATTATTTTTCTAAAGAGTATTTTTTAGTCTAAAGCCAAAAATAAAGATATTTTTTGAAAAATATTTTTCATTTACCAATCAAACATTAAAAAAAATTCCAGAAAATATTTTCTACTTACCAACCAAACATGAAAAAATAAGTTAGAAATTCATTTATTTTTCAAGAAAATATTTTCTAGAAAAACATTTTCCACGAAAAAATGTTTTCGTACCTACCAAACACACCCTAAATATCAATTCCAAAGACCAAAAATGTTTGATCACATCTTTGAAGCGCAGCAGTGAGTCAGATAGTAAGGGGTAATGGATCTGTTCACGTGGATGACTTATTAAAAATTCTTTTTTAAGTAAAACAAAGGACAAACTATATAATTCTTTATCTAAATTTGTATAAAAGGAACATGGTCTGTTTTAGATTCCATTTGGATGGTCTTAAAAATTAGTCAAATTTATTTTAAAATCTTTGAAAATATTTGATAAGATTTAAAATGAGTTTAGAATAACTTGAAAAAAACGTTTAAAAGGAAAAGTAGGTTTTTTCTTATTTTTTATTTATTTATTTGATTTTAAAGCTTTTTTTTAAAAAAAATCAATCCAAATGAGCTCTGGCAAGAAAATTAGTCAATTTATTTTTAAATCATTTTTAGTTTTTGAAAATATTTGATAAGATTTAAAATGAGTTTAGAATAACTTGAAAAAACGTTTAAAATGAAAAGTAGGTTTTTTCTTTATTTTTTTTTTATTTTTTATTTTTAAAGCTATTTTTTAAAAATCAATCCAAATGAGCTCGGGCAAGTTGATGAGCTATGATAAGATGCCTCATTATATTATCCAAGATTAGAGCACTCCACAAGCCATCACAATTAGGTAAAAATGTTCTTTCTTTCTTTTCCAATAAACTTGTAACTTCAATGATTTATTTATTTTGTATAGGTTGGTGGTGAGGCAACAATGACAACATTTTCAGCAGCAATAGTAAGTCCATCAGCCATTATAGGCACAGGAAGAAAATCTTTCTACAAAAGAGCCAAAGTGACGAACAAAATTAGTGGATTGAACTTATTTGGAAGTGAAAAGGCAAATAAGCATGTTGCCTCATTAAGCCTCACTATGTGCTCACTGAAAACCCCATCACTAGGTGCAAAAAGCTTGTCACAACCCAAAGCTAAGAAGCACTTTGTGCTACTTCATACGGGATGTCATGGAGCCTGGTGTTGGTATAAGATTGTAGAATTGATGAAATCTTCAGGGCATAATGTTACAGCTCTTGACTTGGGTGCTTCAGGAACCAACTCCAAACAGGCCCTCGAAATCACAACTTTTTCTGATTATTTGAGTCCGCTAATGAAGTTCATGGCTTCACTTCCTGCACATGAAAAAATAGTTCTGGTAGGCCATAGCTTTGCTGGACTCGGCATCTCTAAAGCCATGGAAAATTTTCCAGAAAACATTTCAGTTGCTGTATTTATCGCTGCTTTAATGCCTGGTCCAACTTTCAATGTAACTACAGTCTACACTAAGGTATTGCACTCGTTTTACTTGTCATTTTTTAACAAATAAAAATAATAATTATTATAATCTCAATTTATTTAGAAAGTTACTCCCTTTATAAAAAATGAAAAGTAATTTGATTCGACATGAAATTTAAGAAAGAAATACACTTTTTTTTGTTATAGACATGTAGTGCAATAATACCTGAACTTGATAATCACGTTACATACGACAATGGACCTGGGAATCCTCCAACCACACTCATCCTAGGTCCCAAGTTCATGGAAACTAATCTTTACCAGCTGAGCCCAATTAAGGTAAGCAGATTAATATTACAAATTTATTAATCAAGTACTTGATCGTAATAATAACTTGGAATTGATATAAACTAAGTTTTTTGCCTTGTTGATGTTAGGATTTGAAGCTGGCTACTAAATTAGTAAGACCGCTATATTTATATCCTGTGGAAAATATTTATGAGGAGATAGTTCTTTCAAGAAAAAGGTACGGATCAGTTAAGCGGGTATTCATTATTGTTGCTGAAAGTAAAGCTCTGAACAAAGAATTTCAACATTGGATGATTGAAAATAATCCACCTGATGAAGTGGAAGAGATTTTAGGCTCTGATCACATGGTCATGATGTCTAAGCCTCAACAACTTTTTACTACTCTTCTCCATATTGCCAATTCACATGCCTGATTTTAGTCCTAGTTAATTTGATAATTCAATCATTTTATTTTCGTTGTTATTTCCTTTTATTGTAGTTTCAGTGTTTGAAATTGACATTAATAAATAATCTTGTTGCCTTGCTTCTGATAATTTCCAATTATTAGGCGATTCGTATCCATACAAATATTTTGCGATTTTTTTTTTTTATAAAACAATAGCAACTTCTTTCAATCATACAAGTAGTTCATATCATAAAATCAACTAAAATCATAAGGGAAATCATTTCAAATAAATTCAAACTTTGAAACTTTTGAGGTTATAATCCAAGAATTTATCTATTTGAGAAGCTAAAATTTAAAATAATATAAATTTTACTTGTATCTCAGAGTGGCATTTTCCCGCTTTTTACTTCATAATTCATGGCAAAAGTATTTTATTTTATTTTAAAAAAAAACTTTAAGAAATAGAGCCACAAGGATCCTAGATCAAATTAAAAAATAGTTTTTTTTATTTGTCTTGAACATCCTGGCTAGGTGCAAATTAAAGGATGAAGCATTACTCATATTATTACATTAAGAAGACTCAAGGGATCAGATTAGGCAAAGATTAACTTAAACTAATGCCAACATGTGTTTAAACTTAAAATCTCAGATTAGGCAAAGATTAATTATGCTTGTCAGTCAGCTAATTCAATTCAATCAATGAGAATCTTCTATATACTATACTAATTCAATTAGGGGTGTTCACGGGTTGGTTTGGATCGGTTATTAGGTAAAATCAAAACTTAACCAACTTAATCGGTTTTAAAATTATCAAAATCAAACCAAACCAATTATAATATATATTTATCGGTTTGGTGGTTATCGGTTTCAGTTTGGTTTGATTTGGTTTGGTTATTCGGTTATTAATCATACACAAAAATAAAAGAAACAATTTATTCAAAATGTGAAAAAAGTGACAACAATCCATTCAAAACGAAAAATAGTTAGAATGACTGACATTACTGAACTTTCTATCACTGAATTTACATGAATACAACTTTAAAATTCACTATTTTGTCCTAGAAAGAAGATACAGTAACATTTTCAATCCCACAAAAAGAATTGTCATAGACACTCATATACATGAAATCAATAACATAAATGTTTTCACCTTAGGCCTTTTTGCTTTCAATAAGTAAATTTTAATTATTTTTTTGATGAAAACATATATAAGATCTTTAAAATTGTTTATAGAAATAATATATTAAGTATGTATATCAATAAAAATATTATGTATATAATTTATAGGTTTAGTTCGGTTATTTCTTCGATTTTTTCGAATAAAATCATAACCAAACCTAATACTGTCGATTTTTAAAAATCTAAAACCAAACAAAATCAAATCTAAATAAAATTGGTTTATTTTATCGTTTTAATTCGATTTGAATCGATTTTTAACCAAACCGTGGACACACCTAAATCCAATGATATCAGGGAAGAATATGCACTTTAGTTTCAACGATTAGAATTAGTGGTTTTTTTATACGGGGTCTAAATAGATACTCCCTCTTTCCCTAATTACTTGTCTACTTTTGAATTGACACACCTATTAAAAAGTAATTATTGACATAGTGAGTTTACCATTTTTACCCCTATTAATTATGAAGAGATAAATTAAAAACTTGAGATTTTCAAGAAGTTCTATCTTTTTTCAAAGTAATTAATTGAGGGTATAATAGGTAAAAATATTTTGTCCTTTCTTGATTTGTCAAAAATGGACAAGTAATAAGGGACAACTAAAAAAGAAAAAGTGGACAAATAATTAGGAACAAGGGAGTATATGATAAATTACTAAAATTCTAATAAATATCAAATGTTGAACCTATAATGCAAAAATCAATCATGACCGAAAAAAACATAAAAGATTAAACTCATGAAATGTAAATCCTGACCTACCACAACATATGGTATTTCATTGTCCTAAACCACATACTATTTAACAATCAATTTCATTTTATTCAATATATAGACAGTAGACCTAACATTGATGAGTAAACGGCTAATTTTTATAATTAAAAAAACATGAGGTTTATTATTTTTTTTTTTGTCTTTCTGATATTACGTACGTTGGTTTAATTGTTATAATAATAATAATTAAAAATAAAGTAGAAAAGGGTCCTTGACACTCCTCCTATGTTATTTGAGAGAGAAATATTTAAAAAAATTTAAAAAACAACGGTTGTTCTATGATCTACAAATCATGAACGTATCATATATATATTTTGTAATAAATTTTTAAAAGATTACTTGCTTATATTGTAAATAAATTGAAATTCTAATTTTGAAAATAATTTATTAATAAAATGATGAATCAATTTTTTTAATTCTGTTATCGTTTTTTTTTAATCCGATCTAATAAAATGATGAAATTTTTATATCTTCAAATTGGGTGATAAAATAAAATAGAAAATGACATGGATTTTATCTCCAAAATAGAAATAGAAAATTACAAAGGTTTTAGTTTCCTCCAAAAACAAAAAGTAAGATGAATATAGAAAATATTAACATAAAATAAAAAATTTGAGCACAATTTTCTTACGTGTCTTTAAGGAAATTAATTCCCTCGCTATTGTTGGAGATTTTGGATCAATTAATTTCACCAACGATAGAACAAAATAAGCTATTTGTAATAGCGGCAATTCAAATTAAAAAACTTTAGTGAACTCAACGTATAGAATAAATCACGAGACTTAACTAAATTTTATGTTTTTTTTAAAACAAATGCAGATAACAGTTAGAGGGGAGAAAGAATCCAAATTTCGGTGCTTCAGTGTATCTTTGAATTTATTTATAGACAATAAAAAGAATAAGATGAAGAGGTATAATCTAAAAGGTGTTTTTAAGTGCAATTCAAAAGTATTTTTTCTTATTTTTCATTTTTTACCTTAAAATTCCAACAATCGACACTATATCCATAGAGGTTGCATGGTTGGTAAGGTAAAAATAATAATTTCAGAATAAAATGAAAAAAAATTATTCTATATTTGGTTATAAGTATTAATTAATTTTGAATTTATTTTATCTCACTATTTATATTATAAAATGATGAAATTAATTATTTCACGTAAAAAAAATAAGATTGAAACTCATAAAATATAATTTTATTTATCTCATCTCACAGATCAAACAACAAGAAAACTCGAAACATCCAAATGTGCTCATATGTAACTTTTAGACCATTTAAAAATGATTTTGAGTTAGTCGGAATTAAAAGATTTCATTAACTACTAAAGCTTCTTCAAATATTCATTGATATACACTATTTATACGATATCAATACATTATATATACATAATATATTCTATTATGAGAAAAGGGTCTGATATACCCCTCAACTTTGTCATTTGGAGTTGATATGCCCCTCGTTATAAAAGTGGTTCATATATACCCTTACCGTTATACAAACGGCTCACATATACCCCTACCGTTACAAAATGAGCTCACATATACCCTTCATTTAACGGAAGTGAAAAAATTAGGGGTATATATGATTCTTCTAGCAAAGTTCAAGGTATATATATTTTTTTTTCATACATAAATTATTTTTTGACTTCTTTGATTATCATTATTTGAGTTTCTTATTCTGATTTTATTTTTTCTTTCATTCCTTATTGTAAAGAGAAAAAAATTAAAACTATTTTTTTGTGGTTATATTATAATTTAAAACTATTTTTTTTGTCTATATTGTAATTTAATTTTTGTATTTGAAGAAAAAAATTGGTCATCTATAATAAGTTTTACAAGAACATTAGTGAAATATAAATAAATTTGACTATCAAAATAATAAATCTAAATTAGTCATTGAAACAAAAAAAAGTCAAAAAAATATGTTTGAGGAGGATTAAATATACCCATATGGGATTATATTTCTTTAAAAAAAAAAAAAAAAAAAATTAAACTAAAATTAATTTTTTTCCATTTCCGTTAGAGAAAAAGGGTATATGTGAGCCATTTGTATATAAGTAGGGGTATATATGAGTTACTTTCATAACAAGGAATATATCGACTCTAAATGACAAAATTGAGGGATATATCAGATCATTTTTCCTTCTTTTATATATCAGATATACATGGTATACAATATCGATGCATGTACATGGGACCCATTCTTTTTGTTCCAATACATATCGGTAGTTATCCCATTATTATAATTTATCCTGCCATACATACTAAATAATAAAATTAACTATACAAATCCTTTCCGAATATTCTTGTCTATCTGGTTGCAATTTGCACTGATCGAATGACTCGTAGGGTCTACCAGCTGATCTCTCTGCATCCTCCATAGCCCAATGTCCCACCATCCTCTCATTGCTAGCCTACCCTAGCCCCCACTTAGTGTTCGAATTTTTTATATATATATATTAAAAAATTACATATTGTTTTGAAAAATATATTCTAAGAAAACTTTGTGAATAATATTTTCCTTGATACCAAACTCTAATCAATGACTTCTCAAAATTCTATCGTTTTAAATTAGGACAAAAGATACCAAATATTCTCTTTTTTTTTAAGCTGATAAAAGATACTACCAAATATCGATCTTATCCTGTTTTTGCTTTTGAACAAACATTTTAAACTTTAAAAAATGTCTTGATCAGTCACAAATCAAGTCCTATAATAAAACTCAGTATTTCATTGTCACCATGACACTTTTCTCACTTACTACAGCCAAAATATATTACTATTATATATCCACTTTTCCACGTAATTACTACACTATATTCTATTAATTTTTTTAATAGCTAAGTAGCACTGTCATGAAGCTCCAAAAAGAAACATAAAGAAAATGAGATAAAAGAGATGTTTTTGTTCTATGCGAATCTGAATTATTTGGATAAAAAAGTAACTACAACAATTTTGTGTTCTTACAAATTGTGTCAAATTAAAACACTTGCAACCTTTGAAGAGACATACAAAGTGCCTCTTCACCAAAAAGTAACTTAAACAATTTTTCTTTTATTGGTACTCAAAAGTAACTTAAACAATGCCATCATGTCCCTATTTATATTCACTTTTAAAATTTAAAAAGCTCATATTAGGTGAAGATTAGTCACTATGTTTGTCCTCTAGCTAACGCAATCAGTGAGAATCTTCTACGTATCTAATTATCAAATTCAGATGCACTTTAGTTTCAAAATAATTCGAACTGAATCAAATACTTTATAGATATAATATCATTAAAACTATAATTAAAAATAATACATACTAAATTTTGATTTCACAACTACAAAAATATAAAAATATTAAACTCTATAGATTTTAATTTTGAATCCATCTCTACTAATAGTAAGTATTTCTTTACCCCGAAATACATAATAAAACAATTCCATTATTTTAACATAGACCAACGTTGATCTGTGTGCGGCTAATTTATTTTTCTAATTAAAAGCGCTTTTTGTTTTTCGTCCTTGTATAATTAATAAATATACATCGTTATTTTAAGAGAAAATTGTATATAATAACAAATTATTAATTCGAATTAAATGCTATAAATATAGTTTGATTTAATTGTACCCTACAACAAACTGTTGCTATTTCGCCTCTCTCCTCGTGAATCTCACTCGCCTCTCTCGCTTTTTATACAAACGCAAATGTATAAAATGTGTTTGTGTTTGTATAAAGTGAGAGAAAATTGTATATATACATATATTTTCGTTTCCCTCTCTCCGCTTTCCCAGATCTCGCTCGCCACTCACCCATATCTAGCTCGCTAGTCTCTCCCTCGCCTCTCTCGCTTATACAAACAGAAATGTATATATTGCGTTTCTGTTTGTATAAAGCGAGAGAAAATTGTATATACACATGCAAATACATATATCTCCGTCCTATACACTTATGATTATACAATATAAATATTTCTCTGCCCAGTTTTCTTTTGCCTTTCTCTCTTTCTCACTTTATACAAACACAAATTATACAATTGATCTTTTGTATATGTATAACGAAACAGAAAAAGATTATATGCAACTGCTTTCTTTTGTATATGTATAGCGAAATATACATATTTATGTTTGCTATGGAGCGCAATTATGCAAACTATAGCTATAGCATACAAATATGATTTTTGTATTTGTTATATGTGAAAGTTATTCTTATTTTAATGCCAACACGATATACATAGGATAAGGTTGTCAATAAATTATTATTGCCAATATCACCCACAAGTTGAAACCATTCACAACGTTACATTGTTCCATGCCATTATTTCAATCATCATTATTATTATATAGTCCCCGCCTCTTGGAGGGTTTTCAAAAGCCATATTTAGGTCAAGCTTTTTATATGTTGTACAAATTATGAACATATGTTGAAAACTATAAATAGAACAGGTACTAGTGTTGAACCACAGAGAAAATAAAAACGCGAAAAATAGAAAGAGGAGAAGAATACGTTGATTTCGAGAATAATAATGATGATTCAAAGGTTGAAGATATGCATCGGAATGGTGAAATTGGCATTTGAGTTTGTTGCGGTGTTTGTGAAAGCAGTTGGAAGTGTCATCTCGGATGAAGAGGAGAGGAACTACGTTGCTCAAACGCCATACATCGGCCTTCTTCCATAATTTTTGTCATTTCATTTATTTACTGGTCCAACTTATTCAGATTTCATAGATATATGATAACCGTAGTTTAGCTTTTTTTCTCCATCGTGAGGCTTCATGTAAAAAAGAGCTTTCTTTGGGAGAGAGAGAGAGAGAGGTGTTAGAGGTTATTAGTTCCTTTTCCTTTTCTCTGTTGTAATTTTTGTCTAGTCTGGTCTAACAGTAGTCCTTTTGACTTGTTCCCGGCCTTCAGGATATAACAGTCTAATCATAAAGTGTAACTCAATAAATTCTGGACAAAAGTTGAGTCCAAAACTCCACAAAAAGAACACCTCCCTCCACTTAATAAAAACTCTCTTTTTGACTAACTTTATGCACTATATATTTTCTGTGTGTAAAACAAATGAAGACCACAACTATTTATAGTAGAGGAAGTCTTTCTAGTAATGAATAGGATGATAATGAGATAGTAAATAGTAAAGATAAAAAACCTTGAGGTCAGGGGCGGACCCACATGCATCCGTGAGGGTGCACGTGCATCCGGTAACTTTTAAAAAAAAATTGTATATATATATATATGTATAGACAGTTGATAAAACGATAATATATTTAATTGTGCTCCCTAACAACCAAAAATTTCTATTGGTGCACTGGTTGTAGTTGCCAACTCGCTGCGCGCCGAAGTTAACCTTTTATTAACTTTAAATTCATCTTTTTCTCTTAAAATAAACCTTTTTAAAAATTTCTTTTATTAAAACTCGTTTTTGCTACCTCATCTGGCCCCATCCCCTTTCTTAACCACTCTTTTTTGGCATCCGGTCCCGTTCCTTTCTTAATTGAATTTAAAAATAAATAAAAGCTCTAGCACAATTCTAAACAAAATATAAGACTAATTTTACCTAGCACAATTCTAAACAAAATATAAGACTAATTTTAAATCTACAACTTACAAGTATTCTTCATTGCATAATTGAACTCCTACTTCTATTATCTCTGCGTAAATTGGTAAGTTCTTCTTTTTAAGCATATTTTTTTTCACTAATTTGTTGTTGATTCTTGTGGTTTGAGATGGATAGATTTTTTACGAAACATAATTCTTCTCAACCAAGTGCTAGTTTTAGAGACAATTCTTCGCATTTTATAGATGAGTTTTATTAATATGAAGATTTGAGTTGTTTATTCAAAGTTCTAAAATATTTTTGATAAAAAGTAGATAGATCTTTGTTTTTTTAAAATTATAATGTTCAATATTGATTTAAGTGAAATAAAATAATAAATTCACTATTAAAATTTATTGGGGCCTCAAATTTTTGGAGGCCTAAGAAGGCTTTGCTAAATGCTAACGTTACTCTTGTGTCACTCCTAGCCTTACCCTTGAGTCACTCTTAGTAGTGCCCTCCCTATCTTTAAATTCTGGATTCGTCTCTTGAGGTTACATAAGTTACGATGAATAAAGAGGAATGAAGAGTGAAATAATGTTAATAACTAATGTCAACAACGGACAACAAATATATATATGCTGCCCATGACCAGTCCACCAACGTTTATTTCCACCAAAATAATGAGCAATTAAGCCCAAATACCCTTGAGTCACTCTTAGTAGTGCCCTCCCTATCTTTAAATTCTGGATTCGTCTCTCTTGAGGTTACATAAGTTACGATGAATAAAGAGGAATGAAGAGTGAAATAATGTTAATAACTAATGTCAACAACGGACAACAAATATATATATGCTGCCCATGACCAGTCCACCAACGTTTATTTCCACCAAAATAATGAGCAATTAAGCCCAAATACCCTTGAGTCACTCTTAGTAGTGCCCTCCCTATCTTTAAATTCTGGATTCGTCTCTCTTGAGGTTACATAAGTTACGATGAATAAAGAGGAATGAAGAGTGAAATAATGTTAATAACTAATGTCAACAACGGACAACAAATATATATATGCTGCCCATGACCAGTCCACCAACGTTTATTTCCACCAAAATAATGAGCAATTAAGCCCAAATGAAATGCACATAAAGAGAGGATAGTAATGCCACATATGTCACTTAAAACAATATGTAAGAAACTGCCACTAACGGATGGCTATGCAAATGATGGATTTTATTAATTTAAAATGCTAAGTAACCAACATTTAGTTATTTTAATTTAATGTGATTCCTTCAAGCTTCTTGTTATAAGATTGCAATTAGTGCCAGCAAAATAGCCCATTTTGGTAACCCACTCAACTCGCTCATATTTAATGAATTAGGTGAGTGACTTTTTACATGGATAAAATATGGATTGATACTCATATTCAATATGGGTAAAATATGGGTAAAATATGGGTAATATGGGTAAAATATGAATTAACCAAATGAGTTAAGCTTCTAACTTTTATTCACTCAAAACTCATGATATTACCAAATATATTGTAACTTCTCTTCCTTTTTATGTTCTTTTATAAAACTAATTATTTTTCTCTATAATTGAAAATGTGAAGTCTTTGGCCCTCAAAAAATATCTATTTTAAATGTACATTTCTTTTGTTAATTCTAATTATATTTTATTTATTTATTTAATTTTATATTGGATAATAAATAATAACATAAACTAAGCAAATCATGTACTAGTATTGACATTATATTGCTTAAAGTGTATTAAGCATGTTTTAGGGTGTGTTTGCTATGAAGGAAAACATTTTCACCCTTACCCTCGACCCCCTCCCCCACCCATCCCTTACCATCCCCAAAAAATAATTTTAAGTTTATTTTTAAAAAATATTTTGAACTTCAAAATTTCATTTTTTCACCCCTACCCTCGACGCCCCACCCCCAAAAAAATATTTTAAGATTGTTTTTAAAAAATATTTTCAATTTCAAAAATTATTTTCTACTCTAGTAAAAATAAAAGATATTTCTCAAAAATATTTTTCCTTCATAAACCAAACACTACAAATCTTTTCCGAAAAATATTTTCTACTCACCAACCAAACATGAGAAAATAAATAAAAAATTTACTTGTTTTCCAGGAAAACACAAATTTATTTTATATTGAAAAGTTATAGGATTTTATTTTTTACTTTTATGATACAATAAAACTAATGAAGCATTTTCAACATATTTCATCTAAAAAAAGACTAAAATATTTTCTCCATGTTGAATTCTTAAGTAGAGTACTATTTACTCATGAAAATATGGGTAAAACATGGGTAAACTAGTATTTTATCCAACCCATTTGTTACCCAATTCATTTTTACCCATATCAAATATGGGCATGTTGAATTATTACCCATTTTATGTTGACCCATTTTCAACCCGTCCAAATTTGACCCAATCCGCTCATTTGCCAAAACTAATTGCAACGTAGCTAAATAATTATACTATTATCGGTTCCGTAGTTTATACATAGTGGTTCTTATTTTCTTTATGTAAAATAATGAAAGTGGTCAAATATCGTTAGATTTTCAATGTTTAATTAGTATATTCTCAATTTGCTAAAAATTTTATTGATACATGCATTTGGAGATTATTAAGCACTACAATACTACAGTCAACGCCAACATCTTAACGTGTCAAATTTATTTTTATTTGAAAATTAGTAAATATAAAAATAAGTAAATAAATAAATACAACTACATTACCCTATTTTAAAAAATATATATTTACATTTATTTATTGTAGAAACGATTTGTTTGATGAAGCCCACTCTAAAAGTTAGTGCCGGTAATAGTAATTAAACTTTGTCATATTGTGTTATACTCGTAGAGCATTTTCCCTAACAATATGCACATATTAGGCAGGCTTGTGGACATACAGTGTTTGCAAATATTAATTATTTATAAATATTAAAATAAAATATCTATTGTGAATCAATGTTTGTTTCACAGTATTGTCAATTATTTCAACTTCAAATTAAAATATATAGAAATTTCGAAGTCATTTCAAATTTGTTTGCAAAATATTTTAAGTGAAATAATAATTTTCAGTAGCAACACTTTTTCGTTTAAGTAAATTCATATCTTAACATAATACTTTCTCAATTTCAATTGCAAATACTTTTTTTTTTTTAATTTCAACTAAATATTCTCTAAACAGCTAACGAAATTCTAACTTTCCCTCAAAGTTGTAGACTAAACAAAAGTTCGATGAAACAATTTTCCTTACTAACACGAGTTGATTCCTTAAATAGACACTCAAATTAATGAAATTATATAGTAAAGTCACATTTTAACTAAATAGAGTCTCTCAAAAAAATTACTATGGCTAGAAGTTCACAGGGGCAAGCCAAAATCTGATCAGTCTAAAAGGAATTGAAATATTTTATCGAAGAGGCACAACCAACAATAATTATTTGAGATTTCATTATTTATTTTTTTGACACTTGAACAGTGGGCCTATTTTCTTATTTTTTACGTGTTGTTCATCACTTCTCTTGTATTCACTCCTCTTTTTTTTTTTTTTTACTATTAACAAATGTCCAATTCTCAATACATAATTAAATAATTAATACATTTGATTTAAAAATACAAATAAACACATTTTCTGTTAAAATGACTTAAACACTTAAAACTGCTAACATTACAAATAAGTTTATTGTCAATATCTTTCAATAGAGTCAAATAAACTCAAAATACAAATTAATTTACTTTAGCATATAACCTGATTAGATAAGATTAATTTTTTTTGTTCTGATTTTGTTTTTAAATTATAGATACTTTTTTTCCAGCATAACCATATTTAAAAATAGGATTGACAACGGGCAGAACGTACAGGTCAGGGGACGACATATTCACTTTTTAAAAAAATTTAAATGGGCTGAGGCAGGTCACAACGCGGAATTTAAGTCTTTTGTATTAAAACTTAAAATGCTTAATTTATTCTTCAAAAATTAATCAGTTCCATACAAATTCTATTATTATTATTAGAAAAAATTACTTATACACACCATTTATTATCATATTTTCCCTACCATTTTAAAAAATATAAAAAATCCCTTATTTTCCTTCCATCATCCCCTTTTCCGATGTTTTCCAATTTTCTCATGTTTGGTTGGGTTAAATGTTTTGGAAAATGTTTTCCAAATCAACTTATTTTCCTCAAATTTAAGGAAAATGACTTCCTTTCAAAATTTAAGGAAAACATTTTCCAAAACTCTCTTCCAACTTTCAATTAAAAAAAAATTGTTCAAAAATCAATTTATTGGTCCCTACCCTCAAACCAGCCCCCCCCAACCACCCCCAAAAAAAATAATAATTTAAAGTTTGTTTTTAAATTCAATATTTTTACCCCATCCTCACCCCTACCCCCCCCC
>NW_006239002.1:1670910-1685348 GCF_000226075.1 Solanum tuberosum
CCCCCACCCCCCACCCCACCCCCAAAAAAAATTAAGTTTGTTTTTAAAAAATATTTTCAATTTCAACAATTATTTTCTACTCTAGTAAAAATAAAAGAAATTTTTCAAAAACATTTTTCATTCATAAATCAAACACTAAAAATCTTTTTCGGAAAATATTTTCTACTCACCAACCAAACATGAGAAAATAAGTCAAAAATCAACTTGTTTTCTAAGAAAACATTTTCCATGGAATGTAATGTAAGTTATATTTTATTTGAGTCCATTTCATTAAGCAAGTACTACTTGATAAATCCAAATATTCTGAAGGCATTTACAAAATACTCTTGGTTTTGTATTCTAATGAGTAATATAATTTCTTTGTTCTCATATGTTATTAGAGAATGTTGATACATCAATTTAGATTTCGAGCACCAATTTCGTTACTTATATAAGCCATCTCTTCTTATATTTGATTTGCTGATATTGTAGATATATAGATGAAAGAACACACACATCTAGGTGTTGTAAGCTGGAGTTTTGTTGATTTGATCTAACTAACAGAAAAAAGGGGATCCTATCGGAGCAGCCATGGTACTGCAAAATTGGTAAGGATCGTTGCTATTACTGCTACTTCGGGAGGAGTCATATGTTCTCAGTTTATTTAGTAGTGCAAAAATTGATAAGTTACTTGAGCTATTATTATATTGTCGCAATTGGATTACGTTTATCGTTTTGTTCCATTTGAATTTCATATTTGCCCTTGACCAGGAACTATCGAGGCATTATTTTGTTAGTAGAACTACTAATAAAGAACCATTTTACTTAATAGAAAATATTTTGTTGCCATTGGAACTTGACCGAGTTGGAAACCAGTTTTAACAAATTAGTAATATGCTTTCTATCTTACTGCGGTGAGTTGTTATATCGTTGGACATTAACAATTTTGAAATTTAGATTTTAAAGACGGTGAAACTGACGAACACACGCTTCTGCTCAAGTATAAGTATCTGTTAGTTCTCTGTCATTGTTGTTTTAGAACTTTTTCTACTTTATGTGTGATATTTTAAAACTGATTCAGCCTATACTTCAAAATTTTATGTACTTTGGTCTCAATATTGCATCTTACAAATTTCTACTGTAGTTTAGAGCAATGCTTGTAGAATTTATAGATTTTTTTCTACAATATAGTCATTCATGTAAATAAATAATTTGGAATGTGGTGATTTCTCCTGCAGTATCATCATTCATGTAAATGCTTTGTACTTCTTGCTTTGGTGATTCCTCCCTGTTCCTTCAAAAAGAGAACAAAAAGCGGAATGACATGAGAGATTTTGAAAGTCTCTTTATATGGCAAAATTCTAAGCTCTACTACAGCTTGGATGGATACCTCCATTCGAGAATAGATCATAGTGTAAGTATGTTACTTTCAAGTCCATTTTTTACCGTTAATACAAAATTTCTTGCCTGCAATAGAAACCACTGTGAGGATATCTATACGTAGTTTCAAATCCGTGTCACAGATAAATTTAACATTGCTTGTAATTCGATCCGTGAGATATTGGGTTGTTGCTAACCTACCCAAATCCAAGTTATTGTGTACATTATAGACAAATAAAAGGTAACTGATTATTCCACTATTCAATAATCTATATCCAAGTTATTAGGATTTGTTGCTAACCTACCCAAATCCTAATAATCTATATCCTCCTGAAAGAAAAGAGTAAGAAATAAAGACACAAGAAAATGCATATAGCTAAATTCTTTATATCTTGCCAAGATATTAGTTTATGGTGTCTTAAAACTCAGTATCTAAACAATATCATACAAAGCAAAATACAAATAAATAGGTACAAATGCACATACACAGTAAACAACAGAACATCAACAAAGAGTAGAAAATTAATCTCATAAACTGGAAATGAAAGACAAAAGACAATACCATGTTATTGACCTAAAAAGTATTACTTGTAATTGGCTTAGAGCTTTTAGGCAATGTTGCTTCAATACTTGACATGCATATCAAATGATCTTTGAAATTATGCAACATATCTCCATTTGGTGGACATCCAAGTTGACAAAGTGAATATGAATCTACACTTCAAAAAGTTATTTCTCACTCTTTGATGAACATAGGAAAATTAGTACACCACAAAATGCCATAAATTCATAAATCTGTGTCAAATTGCAATAGAAAAAGCAACCTAATAGATGATTACAACAACCTGAGATATTGTTAAACTCAAATATCTTCCAAAATGTACTAGACTATACTAGAGCTTCTGGAATATGCTTCTTTTAAGTTTTTTCCTTAACATGTAAGATACTTCATTTGCAATCTAAACATTAGTAGAACATGTTAACCAAATAGAGAATCCTCACAGTCATAGGTCTCCTTAGCAAATAATCCTAATGTCTCATTTTGGCCTTTAGTTTTGTTATACCTGATGAAATATTTACTGAAATATACAGGTCGGGTTCTTTGTTCTCTCTTATTTATGATTGTCGAGTCATCATTATGCATTGTTTTATTAACTTGCTCTATCTTAGGATAATTTTCAGTTATTACTTCAGGCTTCTTTATTATGTTTATGAATCTTTCTTTGTTTTTGTGTTTGTTCTTGATAAATTAAGTTTATTGGGATTTCTGGAGAGAATTACACTCTTATTATGCTCATGATAGCTCTTTTGTTATTATGTTCCTTAATTGTCTTGCTGGAAGTTTGCCACGATAACAATCCTTTGAGTTTTATACCCTGACCGCCTGATGCCATCTCAATTATTTTTGAAAGAGAATTAACCTATATTAAGAAGTCTAGAACATGTGGTTTGAATCAAAGGCACATAAGAAAAGTCACATTACCAATACAAGAGTTATCTTATTAGTTGAGTTATTGATACCTTTATTTATTAAGAATATAGATATTTTTGATGAATGGAAAGCTTTTAGAAGAAAAGCAACTCTTCAGTCAAGATTATTACCAAAAGAACAAGGAGGAGTGCATCCACAAATTCATGATACAAGATCGTTGTGGAAGTTCACAACTTTGCTGTTCTGTATGTCTGTAATGACATGGATGAACATGATTATCCCTTTGTGTGCGAGTCTCTGCAACTCACAAGAAAATTATGATCAATCCTTGATCTATATGCAAGAACTACTTTAGTCAATTTTGTTAATTAAACCTTTCACGAAAGATAATTCAATTTCTTACTTGCTGATTTTTCCTTCTGGTTCATTTGGATTTTTAAGTGTCGAATGAAAACATATCTCTATTTGATAGAGGCAATCAAGATGTGGGACTATACTGGATATGTTATTGTTGACAGAGGTGATCAAGTTGAAAAGTGAACATATTGGTAGAGCTTTTTTCTAAAAATAATAGATGTAAGTTTTCCCCCAACAATTTCATAACTATTATTTTTGTTTGTTCCTTTGCTGTTAGATTTGTGTGCTGTTTATCGAATTACATAAACTTGATTGTACTTATTTTTTTGGATCAGGTGTTTGTACTTTGTTCATTAGAAATTGCAGGTATCAATCTCAAGTGTGGTTGCACTTCTATCCACATGTAAGTGTTGTCTCATTTGTTATCTAGAAATTTGACTTGCATAGACAAATTATTGGTATTACCACTTTATAATTGATTCGATTGTTGCTTATGATGTTAATATTTACATGTATTGCTATATTCATTAAAATTTATGTCTGGAAATAGTGGCAGACAAAGCATAAGCTTGATGGGTTCAATTGTGTCGATTATCTTCGACCCGATACATGACCCATATGTGATTTAAAGAGAGTAATGTTTTCCGTTGTAAGAACCTAAAGGATGAATCTATGAAATTTAAACATTGAATCCTCTTCTTGTGAAGGCAATCTTAACCAATACTTTTCAGTGTGTAGTAGAGATTACTCCTTACTAGGTGGTTACCATTTGAGAATTTTGGTTGGCCTTTTCCTGAAATTTTAGTGTCATATATATGAGATATGCTAGAGTGAACCTTCAAAACTTCATAATTGAAATTCATTGTTTTTCCAAGTGTGATTCCATCTATTCTACAAGTTAGCAGACAATTACAAAATGAAAAAGAAGAGGGTTATCATCAAAGTAATTCATAATTTTTCTGTTTATCTTAGAACTGCTGAAAATTTGAGTAAACATTCAACTGTTAGTACTATACCCTCCTTTGGATTGTTAATATAGTAGTTCCGACTACTGAGCTTGAATTGGGTTGCCTCTCTAATCGAGATCGTAGTCCTCAAGCACCACTAAGAGAGGCAACCCAATACAAGCTCTATCTAAGATCCTTATGATCGGATGAATAATTTTATCAGTCATTGTTTAAGTTATTTTGTTCCAATGAAGATATTCTTATAAGTAAACTTTTATGTACTTATTTGGCATACTTCTACATCAACACATCTTTAAATGCTTATAATTGTGTTGCAACTTTATCGAGCTTTTGTAATATCAGGTCATTATTTTTCATGTGCTACTTTTTCATTTTTCTTTTAATTGAACTCCTATCTTGCACCTCCAAATGATGATGTAAAGATCCACCATTAAAAATATAAAATGTTGGGCCCGTGCTAAGCACGGGCCATGCCCTTCTAGTATATATATATGCTAAAAAATATAAAATGTGTAGCTTTCCCCTTTCTTTTTTTTTAGTCATTTTCTTGAATTTTTTCTTTCTAGGTGCTACAAATGAAGCATTATATTAATCCCCACGGCCCTCACCTTAGTTAATGTAAGTAATATATGTAAAAAGATTCTAAGATCAAATTGTCTAAAAAAAAACAACCTCAAAGCACTTCCAAGTTGCAACCTTTGAAGAGACATAGTATATCTAGATCGAAATATTGCCTCCTCACCCAAAAAAAAAAAAAAAAAAACTTAAACAATGCCAACGTGTAGCTAGTTTAAAAGTTCAGATTTGGTGAAAATTAATCACTAAGCTTGTCAGCTAGCTAACTCAATCAATTAGAATTTTCTACTAAACCAATGATCAGAGAATATGAACTTTAATTAGTTTCGACAAATATCAAATTTTGGACAAGTGATTGCAAGAGTGCAATGCGTACGTCGATACAACTAAGAACATAAATTTTTAACTCATCAAATTAAAATTCTAAATCGCCTCTCTCTCTCTCTCTCTATATATATATATATATATAAATAATGCTACGTTGGTTTATTACATATCTTTATTTATTAATTTTATTGCCAACATGCATGATATATAGATGGATAGGGTTGTGTGCAGGGGCGGCTCAACATTATTGGAGGCCTAGAATATAAAAAAACTTTATATTTATATTTATTCAAAAATTATTTTTCTTACACTATTTAGATGAAAATTAGTATTTAATATTATTTTTTCAGCTATTAGTTTTAGATAAGATTTTATCAATTCAACATTGAAAAACATCTTTCAGTGAGGCAATTATTATATGAATTGTTAACATAATTCTATAAGTAATAAGTTGACAAATATTAAATAAAGATAAGAGTTAGAATCATAGAATTTGACTCAAAAAGTTGATGACTTGGTATATCCCATTTTAATATGTTTGTAGTAATGTTTGAAACTAAATTTAAAAGAAATAAAAAAGAATTTCTAATTCACTTCGTTCAACACTTTTCATTATTAATTGTTATTTTTAACAAAGTACAAAAAAGGTTAAATGGGTAAAATAATATATATTTTTTAAAATATACTTTTTATCATAAATAATTAATTTTTTCTATAAAAAATTTAATACCTAATTTATTCTTGATAAAAATTTGAGAGCCTAAAGCAAAAGCCTTATTTCCCAAAGCATAGATCCGCCCTGGCTGTGTGAATAATAA
The DNA here is from genome assembly GCF_000226075.1 of Solanum tuberosum. Lineage (NCBI taxonomy): Eukaryota > Viridiplantae > Streptophyta > Magnoliopsida > Solanales > Solanaceae > Solanum > Solanum tuberosum. Next base: position 1,676,748 of record NW_006239002.1, read on the forward strand.
TAGTAAAGGGTCTCGATCACATTCATCGACTAGTTAAACCATTCAAATCTCATCAGTCATCTCTCATCAATCTATCTTCCAAAATTGTCCTTTATATGTATATTAAAATAATTGCTCTTTTGACCCTTAACATATTAGAATAATTGCATTTTGATCCCTTAATTTTATATGAGTAAATGATTTTGATCTCTATCATATTAATTTATTTGAGTAAGTACACTGCACATCCAAAATTTAATAGTTTTGGTCTCTTCATAGATAAATATGTGATATTTGAACTGTATTTACTACTAAAAAAAGATTAAAAGCTCATCGCTATTTCGCTCGTAGCTAATAAAAATAAGTCACTAAATAGAATTAGCTATGAACTTCATCGCTAAATCACTTGTAGCTAATAAAAAATTGTCGCTAAATAGAATTAACAATGCTATTTTAGCTATAAAATTGCTAAATCCTATTTTTTAGTAGTGATCGATCACCTTCAAATATAGAGCATAACACGTTGGTAATTCAACAGTTTAGCACAAGTAAATGGATTTAAAGCTACTCATTTATCCAAAAATTATGAGGACCACAATTAAAATTTGTTACTAAACATTCAAGGGACTAAAAGTGAAAAAAATTCCTATGTATGATTTGAGAGAGAAATATAAAGTTGTTCCATGTCACTACTATTGTACTATAGACTATCTGTCTTTTGGGTGATTCCAAAAGCCAAATTTAAGTGAGGATTTATTTGTTCTTCAAGTCATGGTTGTGTAATTTTTGGAAACTATAAATAGAACAGATACTGGAATTAGACAAAAGAGAAAATAAATAAAGACGCGGAAAATAGAAAAAGGAGAAGAAAAAGAAAAATACATTAATGGTGATTCAAAGGTTAGAAATGTGCATTGAAATGGTGAAATTGGTGTTTGAGTTTTTTGTTGTGTTTGTAGAAGCTGTGGGTACTGTTATCTCACAAAATGATTCATCTCTAATCGACAGGAACTATGATGCCACAACTCCCTACATCGGCCTTCTTCCATGAAACCAATTCAGTATATATTCGAGATTTATTGGTCCGACTAAAAGTTATTAATGCATGAAAAAGAGCAATGACGTACAACTGCGTTTTAGTTCCTTCCTTCCTTTTTTTTTTTTATACTTTTAAATAAATTATTTATATTTAATGTAATTTGTTGTGAATTTATTAATATTTATTGTATTTCTCTTTTGCATATACGGCAAGAAATATTAGCTACTGATTTTTAAAATTTTCATTTCACTCTTATTTATATCGTAAGATATAAATTTTGTTCAATTAGATATATTTACTTTATTATCAAACGGGTGATTTACTCTTCGACTACGGATCCCATACTACCCCATAAACCGAAAATTCATAACCCCAATTGCTACGAGAATGCCGTTTAGTTGGCCGATATGTTTGTAGTCAACAATTACCTGTAAGGATAAGATAGAAAAATAAATAAATTATTTTAAACTTTTAAAATGATAAATAATTTAAGGTATTTATTTAAAGAAAATTACGATTGATAATTTGTGACAGAGAAAGTAGTTAACAAACATTATAAATAGATGGACATGATTAAGATTTTTTAATTTTTTACCAAAAAAATAATAAGACTTCTTTTATTTCTTATAATTAGCTTCTGTCCACAAAAAACTTGAACATGTGATCTGCATGTTGCCAATTGCCTTGTTTTTATTTATTTATTTATTTTTATTTTATTATTATTATTATTATTATTATTATTATTATTATTATTATTATTATTATTATTATTATTATTATTATTATTATTATTATTATTATTATTATTATTATTATTATTATTATTATTATTATTATTATTATTATTATTATTATTATTATTATTATTATTATTATTATTATTATTATTATTATTATTATTATTATTATTATTATTATTATTATTATTATTATTATTATTATTATTATTATTATTATTATTATTATTATTATTATTATTATTATTATTATTATTATTATTATTATTATTATTATTATTATTATTATTATTATTATTATTATTATTATTATTATTATTATTATTATTATTATTATTATTATTATTATTATTATTATTATTATTATTATTATTATTATTATTATTATTATTATTATTATTATTATTATTATTATTATTATTATTATTATTATTATTATTATTATTATTATTATTATTATTATTATTATTATTATTATTATTATTATTATTATTATTATTATTATTATTATTATTATTATTATTATTATTATTATTATTATAATTATTATATCTTTTTCCATTTCATATCTATTTTCTGCATAGTGTAGTTGACTCAATTTATGTATTCCCCTCGGAGGTTGGTGATATTTTTCAATAAGTCCCTTTCCAAATAATTTTTAATATTTATTTCTTTTCTTCCCTTTCCCCCTATAACATTGATGATTGAACTTGATCTAGACTTTCGACCACATTCAAATATCCAACGTTTTACCATTAAATTTCTTTATTTTCTTGATTGTGCAGATATAATCTCTTATTGTAAGTTGATATGTAAAAGAAATTACATATGTTTATAACTTAGAAATAATTTTTAATAGTGTTTTAGAAAAATTATATTGGCTTATCCAACTTATGCCCTCTCATCTTCTTCCACCCGAAACATTCACAGTCAAAATAAATCATATCCATTCACCAATAATCACTATTTACAAAAAAAAAAATGATAACAATCAATTTTTATAGCTAAATAATAAAATTTATTAGTAATGAATTAATTAATAGCAATAAAATATCATAAAATTTTGTTAGATTCGAATAATTTAGCGATAAAATAGTTAACTGTATTTACTCATTTGCTGCAAACAGCAAAAGACGGGCCTAGCTAGGAATAAGGAACGTACCTCATAAAGCACAGTGTCAGAAAAATAATATAATCCCAAGTTGTCTTTTATTTCAAATACTATTATAAGTCGAGTCCTACCTCGTCTGGTGTTTCCCAGACAAATAAAATTTTGTAATTATATAACAAATATTTCACGCTAATCTTATATTTAGCTATTACTATAATAAAAATAATGTTGCTAAAAACTCTAAGGACATTTATAAAAAATATTAATTGCTACTAAAGATATATATTTAATGACAATTAAGTTATTGTCGTTGATTAAGTGCTTCTAAATATCATTTTTGATGTAGTGTATAAATTAGCAATGGATTAAAAGAAAATTCAATTAGTTAGGAATTCTTTTAGCAACGAATTAACGATTAATTACCGATAATTCCACATTACAGTAAAAAGATTCAATAAAGTAACCAATTATCGGTCGGCTTCTCTAAATTTAATTAATGGGAAGTGCAATTAATTTGGATATGTCTTGAACATGCTTAGTTTGGTGTGCAAGGACATGAAGTATTATATAAATCTCTATTGTCCCTTTCATTAATCTTAATCAACAAGCAGTGCTAATCTAAAAAAGATTCTAAGGATCAAATAAAATTGCGTCAAAGCACTTGCAACCTCTGAAGAGACATACTATAGTATAATATCCAGAACGAATTAGTGTCTCTTCACCAAAAATAACTTAAACTAATGCCAACATGATATAGTAAATTCTAATTAAAAGTTCAGATTAATTAAGTAAAAATTAATCAATATGCTTGTCAACTACCTAACTCAATCATTCAGAATCTTCTACTAATCCAATTGTTCAGAGGTACATGTTACTTTAGTTTCAATTGAATACAATATTTATATACAAATAATGATTATAAACATATACGTGAATAACTGTAACTAGTTCATCGATAAAAATACTAAAATCTTCAAATTTAACTCTTGAAGATAAGCCTCTATGGGAGTGGGAGACAGTCCTACGGACAAGCATCTATGACAACATTTAATTGTCCAAACTTAAAACTAACAATCAATTTCATTATTTAACGTAGATCACTGTTGAATGTTAATATATATATACGACATTTTTTTTTCCTTTCTAATATATATATTAAAAAAAGCCCTTTTAATGCTAATTGTTGATTTATAATTATATATCGTTAATTCAATGCCAACACGATACATGGATAAGGTTGTCAATGTATAAAAATAATAATAGAAAAGGGTCTCAATCTCATTCATATCTGCAAGTTGAAACCATTCACATCTAATCTCTCCTCAATCTATTTACATATATATTAGAATAATTGCACTTTGATCCCTTGCTCGTTTGGTTTTGGAGAATAAGTTATTTTGAGATTAATTATTTTTGGATCAGTTATTTCAAAATTGTTAGTATATCCTTAATTAATATGTGATAAATATAATATTACAATTCTAGGATAACTAATCTCGGAATAAATTATCTCACGACTTTATTCAAATCAAACATGAGATAAACTCATCCTAAAATTAATCGTGAGATTAATTATTTCTTATCTCTTATATCAAATGAGCTTTAATATATTCAAATTGCACCTTTTATGCCTTAATTGTTGAACATATTCAAAGCACACCCCTAACTTACTAAAATGTACTTTTTGGTCCCATGATAGAAAATATATGTATTTAAACTTTTTCTAGAGTTTATATTATCTTCAAATCTGGAGTAACAATATAAATTTAGCATGCATAACACATCAGTAATTTCATGATTTAACACTTAAAAGTTCATGAAATTTGTGAAGATGCACAAGTAAATGAATCAAAAAGTACACATTTTAACTAAATAAAAGTTAAATACGCTTAACCAGGAACTACAAGGACCAAAATCAAAACATATTAATTATTTAAGGAACAAAATGTGAAAAATTTCCTATGTAATAATTTGAGTGTGAGAGAAGAGAAAAACAAAATCGATGGTTGTTCCATGTCATTATTGCTACAATTATTATTTAATTTTATATTCCCCGACTCTTGGGGGTTTCCAAAAGCCATATTTTGCTAATATCTTGTACGAATATAATCATCGTTGTATCTTTGGAAACTATAAATAGAACAGCACGTACATCTTATAATTGAACGAAAGAGATAGCGAAAACGCGGAAAATAGAAAGAGGAGAGAAGAATAATATACATACATTCGATCGAGAATATAATTATATTTATGGTGATTCAAAGGTTGGAAATGTGTATAGGAATTATGGAATTGGTGTTTGAGTTCATTATTGTTTTTATTGAAGCTGTTGGTACTGTTTTCTCACAAAATCATTCATCTCCCGCTGAAAGGAACTATGTTGCTGCAGTCCCCTACATCGGCCTTCTTCCATAAAATGATCGAATATATTTGAGATTTACTGGTCCGACTATAGTAGTTAATGCATGGAATTGAAGGAGCATGATAATAATTACATTTTTAGTTTTTTTTTTTTCTCTCACTGAGAGAAGTCTTTGTAAAGTATAAAATCAGATTCAGAAGAGCTTCCTTGGGAGAGATTAGGTGTTAGAGTCTATAGTTTCATTGTTTTTTTTGTTTATAATTTTTGGTTAATTAATTTTATTTAGTGTAATTTGTTGTGAGCTTATTAATAACACTACCAGCTTAATTATATTTTTTGTTTTAGAATTCCTTACGCGAAGCTTAATGGATTTATCCCTAGGATAAAAATTAATATAAAATTTAAAAAATAATATTAATGATGAAACTTTTATGGAAAATATATCTGATTTTGGACATGGGAAAACACTAGATCTTAGCTTTTCGTCTGTACTATATTAATGAAGTAGCAATAATTATGCAGATATTTATATTTCTTGAATATAAATATATTTATTTATCTTTTTTGTGTGTGTGTGATTACAGTATAACATGATTTGAAATAGCAAAAGACTTCCTAAAATTAGAATTTCCATTAGAATGTATTTTAACGTTCTCAAAAAAAAATAAAAAATTGGACGAAATGTTAGAGTAAATATGTTAGGTTGTATCATTTAAAAATTAACTAGTCGACCAATTGATTATTAAGATTGTTGGTAGATATATATATCTTATCTAGGCCTACTCATATCCTCTCCATAAACAAATAAGAAATTGACAATTGTAAAAAAATATTTCCTTTTCATGAAAGTTAAAGAGAACTCCACCCAAAAAAAAAAAACCTTAGTAATCAGCTAGCCAAGATAATCGTGTAAAATTTAATATCAAATCATATTTATCAATGAGCAGAAAAAAGATTACTATGATGTTACATATTGTCAAAGTTATGGTGTCGCACAGCTAATGAGTTATTGAGTTACCGACATGGTTGTGGCAGTGGTGGAACTGCTTCATTCTTAATTAGAGGTTTCGGGTTCGAGCTTTGGGTATGAAAAGAATTTTGTTAACAACGTCATCCTCGAATGCCCCCCACCCCCAAAATGAGTCCTGTAGTGCATGATTCAAATTTAGCCGGGGCTCTAATATGAGCTCTGAATGAAAAAATTTATAATGAGCTGGCATTTGAAGCATTTAATTTGGTTAACTAATTTTTGGATATTCAAAAAATAATTTGTCGTGTCCCCTATGAAACTTAATGTTGTTATCTGTAAATATAATTAGTTGGTGAAGAGCAAGTGAGGGAACCCATCCATACATGTGTCCAAAATAATAGAGATAGTAGAATTATTTTTTTCATAATAGAAAAGTATTCCCTTCATAGGAAAATGATAATTTCAAGGGATAATAGTATTTTTGGTCCCTCAATTATAAGTAAGTTGATTTTGATTTTTCTAATATATGACTCAACACATTTTATCTTCGATTATAATTAGAATGTACCCTTTTTATCCATTTGTACAGGAAATATGCTATAGATATATTTAGACAACTTTTAAAAGTACATTACTCTCAAATATGGAGCAACGATACACGTTTAACATAATATTTGGTGATTACATGGTAAAACATTTGGTTAATACTTCAACAAATTTGTGATTATTCATCAGCAAAGAGATTAGAAATATGCCCATTTCAAGTAATCGAAAATTAAATGTGCTTAATCAAATATCATAAGAAGTAGATTCAGATTATATCAGTAATTAAGGGACTAAACATGCTACACTAACCCTTAATTTGAAGGAGTTGATAAAGTCTTTGGAGGAAAATGGTCATATAATGTTCAAAAGATATTGGAAAAAATAAAAAAAGCAAATGTCAAACATCATGTGGATTCGTCTTTCCCTTATTCAAGGGAGGAGATCATAATACTGATGATATTTACAGATTTTTCAATATTACTTAATTAAATAGTACATCTAGTAGTTCCAAGTTGCAACACAAAATTATTGATAAACAATATTACTTAATTAAATAGTACATCTAGTAGTTCCAAGTTGCAACACAAAATTATTGATAAACAATATTACTTAATTAAATAGTACATCTAGTAGTTCCAAGTTGCAACACAAAATTATTGATAAACAATATTACTTAATTAAATAGTACATCTAGTAGTTCCAAGTTGCAACACAAAATTATTGATAAACAATATTACTTAATTAAATAGTACATCTAGTAGTTCCAAGTTGCAACACAAAATTATTGATAAATCGACATGATTAACACTTTTTTATTTCTTAAACATGCGATCAGCATGTTTTCTGACTTTTTCCATTTCATATCATGATAATTTATTTTCTGCATTGCCAGCCTATCAGAAATTGCCGCATATATCTATATATAAAATATTTAATATTGATTTTCAATATTTTATTTCCGTTTATCTTTTTTTATTTCCATCATTAATATTGAATTTGGTCTAAATTATCGACCACATTCCTTTCCGCTCTATCATTTAAATTGCTTTCTTTCTAGAATTATTATCACTGGATCGGAGTACACCTGTAAAATTAAAAGAAAATTCGGAAAATGATTTATTTTTTTAAAAAAATCGTATCGCAATAAAGATTAAAGCAAATGTACCTACACTAAATGTTATTTCCTTGATATAAATGTCTCTATTGGACTCAGATAACAAGCTTTGAAGTTTTGGGTATTGAAAAAAAGAAGAAGAAAGACGAAAAAAAATAAAAATATGTGAGTCGAGTTAAATGGGTTGATTTCTTTAAAAAATGGGTACTTAAATTAAGCTTGATACGTGTTTTCCGTAGAAATTAAAATAATTTGTGTTGAAATATAATAAAAATATATATTTAATTTGGACAGAAAATATAAAAAAGGGTATACTTAAACAATGTGCACGGGCCCAATAATATAAATGGTATGTTTTGGGGTTAATAATCGTAGTTTTTGAAAGCGATTGTTTGCGTGGATAAAGGAATAAGTTTGTTTATCACAAACCTGTACTTTCTTTGACGCTATTTAAGGCATAATAAGACTACCACATACAATATTTTTTAAATATATTATGTTGTCAATTATCATGATTTATAGTATTTTTACGCAATTTTTAAACTCTCTTTTATGATAGATAGAATAGAATAGAAAATAGAAATATAATAATAAATATAAATATAATATATAGTATTCAAGAAAGTCCCAATGTTGAATATTATATATTATACTTGGGCATAAACTCTCTTACGCACGGGCCCAATAACTATTATTTTTTGTCCTAATGTATGTGACACAGATAAAATATAGTGAGTTATTTA